>NC_132856.1:22897500-23252500 GCF_048164855.1 Canis lupus baileyi | reverse complement strand
CATGGCACTGTGAAGGATGCCTTCGCTGGGAGTTCCAAGCTCTGCAAATACCATTGGGTCGGCCTTTAGAATTTTCCCCTAATGGGTCATGAGGAATGATTAGATGCCTCACTAGAAAAAAATGATTTTTTTAGTTGCCCGTGGAGCAACAGCAAGAACTTTACCGCCTATAGAGCGGGTTCCTCCTTTTTCTCTTCTGGAATCACACATCACGACAATCTCATGAGGACCGCAGCCTGGTAATGATCCCCCCCCCCCTTGTAAAGATGGGCAAATCCAGGTGCTGGAGGTTGAGAGAGTCCGCAGTTGAGAACGTCAAAGCTGGAAGGGTAGTCAGGATGGAGTTCTGTTTCTTGTTTTCCCTCTTTGTCCCTCTGCCTTCTGAAACCTCTGCTTCTCTTTTTAAGAGGTGGAGTTTTTAGGCACTTAAAATGTGCTGAATGAGTAGTTTCTGGTGTGTGTTGAATGAATGTTAGATGAGTGTCGGTGAAGGACCACAGTGCCTGAGACAGAGGAGGAGCTGCAGTGGCTGCAAGGGTACAGCAGGCCAGCCTCTTGTCCATTCAGCTTCACTCAGTTGCCACCCTGGCCCCACCGACCACTCAGCCACCACATTGCTTGCTCCCATGACCACATCCACTATCTCCTCTTACTGAGGCCTGAGGCAAAGAAGATATTTGCTGGAGAGTAGTAGCACTTGGATCTAGATCTCCCAGGCCTGGGCTCTGCTTCCAAGCAGGGCTCTACTTGCATATGAGAATAACTGTCTTCGAGACTTCACTGAGTGCAGCTGGCCACTGGCTGTTGGCATCCTCTGTTCTATCTGTGAGCGGGGCCAGCGGCCTTCTGTGCAAAGTCCTGCGCCGTGATGACAGGCTGGCTATGCCCAACAAGTCTTTAGGGAAAGGCTCAATTCCTAAGGAGGATGTACTTCTTGAGCGGAGCGGTCTATGTAGCAATGAGATGCCCGTAGATGGTTTCACCAGGCCTATGGCCTTCATTTTCCTGGTGTTTTTCTTATTCTCTCATCAGAGAATAGATTTTTGTTGTTTTACTTAAGCCTGGTGTGTGTGTGTGTGTGTGTGTGTGTGTGTGTGTGTGTGTGTGTTTGTGTGAAAAGAAAAGATGGATAAAAAGGATTTTTTGTCATTTAATTTTGGGTTTTTGTTTTGCTTTGGAATAATGAACTGAAAGTCAGTTGTCCTTGAAGATAAATGACCTTGAAAAAATTTAGCTTTTAATCCTGGTTCTAAGAAATCTCAGTCAGATATCTTCATCATGGTGAGTCCTAATTCTTCATATATAAAATGAAGGTAGTAATAGCTTCGTATGGTTTTTTAAATGCAACATGAACTAAATAATATATATACACCGCCTAAGCTGGTGTCTAGGACATAGCGAGATCTCAGACCAGTGGGGATCACTCTAATAATAACAATAATAACAAAATAATAATCATGTTGATAGTTACTTATATATATTAAATAATATACCTACTATATATGGGCAGTATATATAACACAAACGTAAATACTAATACATATGTATGTAGGTATTATATACAGGTATAGAACACCTTGGCCTTAGAAAACAAATAACTAAGGGGCACCTGGGTGGCTCAGTCAGTTAAGCATCTGACTCTTGGTTTTGGCTCAAGTCATGATCTTGGGGTCATGAGATCGAGCCCCAGGTCCAGCTCTGTACTTAGCACCGAGCCTGCTTGCAATTCTCTCTTCTTCTCCTTCTTCCCCTCTCACGCATTCTCTCTCTCTCTCAAATAAAGAAATAAATCTTTTTCATTTTTTTATTTTTAAAAAGATTTTATTTATTTATTTATTTATTTATTTATTTGTTTGTTTGTTTATGAGAGACAGAGAGAAAGGCAGAGACAGGCAGAGGGAGAAGCAGGCTCCTCACAGGGAGCCCGACATGGGGCTTGACCCTGGAACCCCAGGATCACGCCCTGAGCCAAAGACATACACTCAACCACTGAGCCACCCAGGCGTCCCGAAGCCTTTTTTAAAAAAGAAAAGAAAATAGATATCTAAGACCTGAGACCTTTTTATGGACCAGAGTCTCTTTTATAGACCCACTTAGGTAAGAATCTCCTTTAATTGCATTAGTGTCAAGCAAACATTTAAGATCTTAGCAGAACATCAAGATGTACTTTTCCTCGCTGAACAATCAGGGAATACCAGAGTAGATTGTGCTGTCCTGTATCCATTCATTCTTTCACACAATATTAAATCTATTCTGACTATGTACCAAGAACTATTTACCAGGGTCTCTAAGACATATTGTTCCTGCCCCATGGAGTTACAAATTTAATTAAGTACCATGGAGGAAAAGAAAAGTGCTAGGAAACAGAAACAGAGGTCTCCTAATTTAAATTGAGGTTTCAGGGGAAAGAGACCAAAATCTGTAATCTGAAGTGTGAATCAGAGTTAGCCAGTTGAACGAACAACAAAAGCAAATGCCCTGTGGTAGAAAAAAAAGCTCCTTGTGTTGGGGGAACTGGCTGGTTTTAGTGAGGGTAGAAGCTCTGCTCAAGGATCATGGTGTAAGTGATGGCGAGAAGCTTGGAATTTATCAGGGAACAATGGGTGAACATAGAAGGTATTAAGCAAGGACATGACAAGTTTTAGTTTACGTTTTTAAGAGAATTATCTGGCACCATCTCCCCTCCTGCAGCATCTTCCTCTTGCTCTGTTCCCCTCCGCAGCAGCCCAGGGATGCATCTGCCCTCTCTATCTAGTGAAACATGCCCAGAGAAAAGGATTTAATTTTGTTACTCCTGATAAGAAAAGTGGCTTATGAAGCTGTATATTTTGTCTCGAGAGAACATTTATATCTTGAGAGACCCAAGTTTAAGCCAAAGGAATGAATCTCTAAGTGTGATTTTTTTTTCTTCCATCAACAACTCTAAGAGCTGAAGGGGCTTCTCATGGAGAGGAACATGGCCAGCCTATCAGTGTGTGAGAGCTCAGAGACACGACCTGGGATCAAGTCCAAGCCCTGTTGCCTAGGTGTATGACCTGATATACGTAATCTTCTTAACCCTCACGTTCCTTTATCTGTAAATGGGGGTGGGGGGAGCTTAGAGTTGTTGAATTAAGTGGATTGACACGTAGGAATAAACATACCATTGTGGAACTCTTCATACCCAACAGAACTGTGCAGGGTCCGGAAAGGACCTCCCCCCTTCCCCTGACTTCTCCTTCTTTTGAAAACATTATCACAAGGTTCCAGGGTAATTTCAAATTGACTTTCTCATGATCTGTATCATGTCATCTATGTTTAGACATTTTCACACTTTCATCCGAAAACATTTTGGGTGTTCTTGCTTTAAGAAACATATACTTTCTTCCACACATATTTTTGCATGTTACAAACTGTCTCAACGTGCAAATTATTTCCTTGAAATAATTGGCAATTTGGTGTCTGTGATGGGCAGGGGGTGATTCAACTGAGAGTTCAAGAAAGAGGTTTCAGACAGACTGCAGGGAGGGGGTGGGTGGGGAGGTGGTCTTCGGAATCCATGGTGGTGTAGGATAGGATGAATGAATGTCAAGTAGGCACGAACGCTCAGAATGTCAGTACCAAGATTGGCTGGAAGTCCTCATTTTGCCTTCAGAAAGGGGACCGGGCAGGAAATGAGTGTCTAATGGTGGTAACAAGTTTTTCAATTCCTATGGCATATGCCCTCGGAAAGCTTGCTTATCTCCCCACTCTTTGCTCCCCCCCCCTTCAAAAGAAAGGGGTAGGGGAACTGAAAAACACTTGGCACAGGTGCAAGAAAGCTGAAAACGTCTGGCAGAGCTCACAGGCGTCTTTTTCCACTAGGCACCAAATGTTTTACAGTCTTCGTGAGCCCATATAGATCCTGGCTCCTGCCCAGTCGTTTGTTTGAAACTGTAGGCTCCGAGAAAAGGCTCCACACTGCAGCTGGCCTTTAAACCGTATTTTATGGGGGAGAGTGTTCAGGGTACAATTGGAATGAGGAGAGCTTGCCTTTGACGTTGGACGCAAAAGTAACAGATTGGAGTGGGGTGGCGCTAACACTAAGGGATTGTTGGTCTGTTCATTTTCCCAGTGAAGACTAAGCTTTTGGAAATTTCACCTCGATCTCAATGATTTCACAGGCTAATTTATAGCGAGGCCCCCAAATGTGATTTTAGCCCAATTTAGCTCAATTTTACTCAAACATAAATCTAACAGGTTCTGCGTAATGGGAATGGCAGGACTGTTCTCAGTGATGCAAATTTCTTGCTAATTTTGGGCAACTGTGGCTGAAATCCTACCTACACGGATGTTCATTATGAATGAACATTTAATAGCCAACTATTCGTCTTTCTCCCTCTCTGTAGCTTTCTTTGGTTCTTTATCATGCTATGGCTCATAATTTCACAGGACTAATGACTAATTAGATTTTGGGGGGTAACTATACGTAAATGTTACAAAAGAAGGACTCCACCAAGTTCATGGAAACTGAAATTTGCATATAAAAAGTCCCTCTTATTGTGACGATGTAGGGCAAAGTAGGTTTTGGAGTCCTCCTCATGCATTTAGATTGAAATAATCACCATTCTTTATTGTATACTTGCTATGTGTCAGCCACTCCTAAATGATTGCCACGTACTTTCTCATTTCATCGTTATCGTGACTATGAGGTCTGAGTGTGATCTCCAGGTACCAGGCGAAGGAACTGAAGGTTAGAGAATTTATGTGACTCTCTAAGTGGAAAAGTTTATTATGAACGTGCATTATGGATTGATTGGCTTTTTGAAAAGTTTGCGGGAGCCTCAAGGAGCAAAATATTCCATAATTCCCAGAATAAATGTTGCATCCACTTCTCTATTCTCAGTAGCTCCTTTAAACTGAGTTATCCTAGGATGAAGTCAAAGATAATCCTGTTACCCCCAGGGGCAGGGGTTTCTGCCTCTCAGAGGTCAAGATTGTTCTTTTTCAGAGGGATTAGGGATTATGTAACTGAATCTCTGACGTAGCTAATTAATACGGAAGTTACAGTTTCCTTATTGTTGGGGGATCAGCCCTCTGTAAAAGCCAGCAGCTGTCCCGTGTCCCCTGGCCTGCCAGAGTTGTGACAGAAAGGTAGAGCCATCTTGGAAGAAGCCGAAGTGGCATAATGTGAATGAGACACCCCCAAAGTTGTGCCTGTGTTTGATTCTTAGGAGCCACATCAATCAATAAATGAGCACTTTTACAGTTCTCAAATTGGGAGCCGTTAAAAGAAAAAAAAATAATAAGGGCATAGATATATATTTAGAGGAGTGGGATACAAGGAAGGAAAGAGCAAGTTGCATGCCACGAAACAAAGAGAAAAATAAGAAGAGAGAGGGTGTCACTACTTCCCTGTGGCAGAATCAAAATCTTCTGTTGGATGTCATGTTGAAAAGATTTCCAAATCTTAGTTCTGTGAGCTAAAGCAGATGGATGCTCCATGTTGGTGCAGATTCCTATTTGAAGCAGTGTGGTTGCAAAGATGGGGTGGGTCATTTGATTTTCTCTGAAAAACTGTCTGTGCAACTAAAGAATTATAATACCCAATGAAGTGCATCATCTATGATGCTTTCAAAATGTTAAATAAATGCTTAAATCAGTGCTTCAGATATATTTGCCCTTATTAATAGACAAGTTTCTTTAGTATGTTTGAAAAATGCTGACCTAAACAAATATGTGCAGGTTATTTTTTACTGCAGGACTTCTCAGAGCCTTTAACTTGCCCCATGAGTCTCCAAGAAGGAGTAATATTATATCACTGTATCATAGAATGCTTTCTCCACAAAATACCTGCTTCTGACTACTATGCTGCCAGACAGCCTTAGGGACGTGCTCAGATACCATCACTTAGCTGAAGAAGTGTCTTACTTTTTAATTGTGGTTACAGTAATCGTAGCTAAACCCCTACCTACACAGAAGTTCATTATGAATAGATTTTTCGGTTAAATCTTCTTCTTTCACCTTCCTTTAGTCCTCTTTGGTTTCTTATCATGCTTGTAGCACATAATTCCTCAGGATTAATAACTAATTAGATTTTCAGACAACCATAAATTAAAGATGTTGAAGAAGAAATGAAAACAGTAAGGGTAAGTCAAAACTGAAATTTGGAGTCTCAGCTCCCACTGAATAATTTAGTTGTAAGCACTTGCTGGAATAACTACGTGCAATTATGTCACCTTTACGGGGACTCCTTAGGAAGAATCCTGAAATGAAGGCTGAGATACCTCTTGGCATAGCATATTTTACTCCTCAACTTGGCAGACGAGACTATGTGCTGTGTCCTGTTCCGAAGCATGACGGCCACGTTTGCAGTGCCCTTTTCCTGTGAGATGGGACTGTTTACACCAGAGGAGAATGCTGGCATGTGCAAATGCCCTGCTGAGACCCATTCTGATTTAGCTGTAAAATTCCTTGTCCTTTTGATTTCTAGATCTCTATCAATAGATTGCAGGAATAACTCGTTTTATTGTATCCCGAACAGATGAGATTTGCCTTGAAGCTAACGAAACTTCGACTTCCTGGGTCCTCTCTTGGGCCGAGCCCCTTTCAACCTGTTAAGATGTTTTGACAAAGTTGCAAAATTGGGAGATTTTTGCACGCTTCATTCTTAAAAAGATTCTCCCAAGTTTGAAGCAACAAGCTACAGAAAACCATGGCTCTCCCCCTACTCCAGAGGAAGCCTGAATTGGGTTTTGCCACAAAATGAGGGACTATATTAAAATTCCATCCACAGTACATGTCTAACCAACTGCAGGCAATACAATATTAAGGTCCAGAACACCCCTCCCATGTGCCAGTGTGTTCGCCTGAAAGTTCACGTAGGTCCTCAGCTATAGTTATGAGTATCCAGTCTGTCTTTTCTCCCCTACAACTAAGAGGCCTAGAAATTTCCAATAATTGCTGTTTCTTTCTAGGGCATATCTAGATATTGTATGAGCTTCTGTCGGGGGGGTCATCAAGAGGACTTGAGCCTGGAGATCTGTCAGCTGGACCCTGGCCAGTCTGATGCTCCTCACCCTGTCTGCTGTCCTTGGACTGTGCATTCCACCTGCCTCCTCTGCTCCCAGGATCTGCCCCAAAATACAGCCTTGGGGTTGTAATGCGATGGTGAGATATCTGGATGGAATATGTGACTGAACCCAGTTAAGTTTTCTATATAAGCTTTTAAGATTTGCTAGGTGGGTGCGGAAATCTACTGGTCTATGATGGTCCAAGACAAGGGAAACATATGTCTGCCACCATGAGCTGGCCACTGATGCCCAAGTAGAGGCGGAGGCTCTGGTGAGAACATTGGAAGAAGAGCCAAGGCTAGAGAAGGACGAGTGAGTGTCCCCTACTCTGCTGGTGTCGTGGGGCTGCTGAGGGCATGGGGTGTAGGATGAGGAGTTGGAGACCTTAGTGTGTGGTTTTGCAAAGCTAGGAGGGTTCAAGCCTCCTGAGATGAAGGTCTGAGCGCTTGTGATAAAGCCTGATTAAGACCCTGGGAAGTGGAATCCACGGGAAAGTGATGAAAATGAACAGAACAAGAGGATGTTGTGGTGATCCGGGAGGAAACCGACAGAATGTCCCCTGCCTTCTGACCCCGGATGCAAAGGAACATTTTAAATAGCAATTACCCTAGACTTCTAGTAATAGGAGACTCTACCCCCCAAAACCCCTAGGAGAAACCTTTCATGCTTTCTCTGTCTCTTGATGTTGTAAATCTTATCATGTCTTTGAAATGTAAGCACCTCGGGAGGTAACCAGAAGACTGCCCACAGAGGCTGAAAGAAAAGGAGGGGAGGGAGGGCAAAGAGGCTTTTCTTTCCTTTCTTTCTCTTTGTTTTTTCCTGAAAAGAGGCTTTTTAAATACTAGATTGCTAGGGAAGCTCTCTTGCCCAAAGACTTGTGACTCCATAAGATTCCTCACCAAGGGCTGCAGTTTGGAATGAAAGTTACAGGGTCTCTGTGTCTGTCTGTCTGTCTTTGGAGATGTGCTACGTGTTTTTGATGTTTTCCTCTCTCCAGAGGGGAGTGCCAAAATTAATTTGTGAAATAGCTCTATTTAACTGTCTTAAAGGAAAATAAGCTTTAACATCAATAGTGTACTTTATATAAAAGCAAAACAATTTTCTTTCATCTGCCAAGAGGATAAAGTTTTCTTGGACTACTGGTCTGTTCTTAATGGGACAGTAAAAGGTTTTTTCTTTACCTTTTAAGTAATCTGCCTAGCAAACAAAGATTCTGTGTTTTATCAAAATAATTTCCTATGCTTCATGTTGTCTTTATCATGCCTTTGATTACTAAAGAAAACAGAGCCTTCTATATTAAAAGAGCTAAGCTATTTTTTTACAACCATGTAACTTTCTGTATTTGCCTTTGAAATCTTTGTCATTTTGGTTAAATGGATAACTAAGCATTGTTTCACAGTGACCTGTAATCCTGTTTAACCAAACATT
Organism: Canis lupus baileyi; assembly: GCF_048164855.1. Lineage (NCBI taxonomy): Eukaryota > Metazoa > Chordata > Mammalia > Carnivora > Canidae > Canis > Canis lupus. The sequence continues at coordinate 23,244,041 of NC_132856.1, read as the reverse complement.
TTTAAAAACCTTTTGATATTTTTGACTAACTTCCCCCACATCAAATTCTAATGAAGTCTTATTGACCTTGAACTAACATTGGGATTTCCAGGGGGTTCCCGGAACATCTCAAAAGATTTGTTTTTTTCCCCCTTATAAAACAGAGATACTAACTCATTAGGGCTTGTTTGACATGTTACATTAAATGGGAAGCATTATCAAGTAAGTGGTGCTAAACTTCCCTTAGGAAATATTTGTATGGAAATTATTAATATGTGTTCCAGAAGTTATATGAAATTCCTAAAAATCTGACATGCCCTGGTATGTTATCAGCCATAATTAATGTGTTAATTAATGTATTTTTAAATGTATGTCATAGAACTAACCAAATTCCCTTGTCAGTTGTATTATTATAAACTCTCATCAGACAGCTTTTATTTCATTCTGATGCCTCTGCAAAAAATGCTCCTGCAGATGTGCTTCATCTTCCAGGAGAGTCACGGAAAAGACTCTGAGAAATGTAGTTTTCTGATAACTAAGATCATACCACTGAACTGAGGAGGAATTAATTACAAAGGATGGTAGCCCAGGCCCCATTGCCTGTTCTCTTTCTTCACATCAGTGAAATGGGCCCATTACACTGGTTATGTAGTGTTCACACGTGAAGACTTGCCTCTGTCATAGGATGCTCTATGGTCTTTCCTGGAATATCTTTGAAGGAGAGGATGAGGAGTAAACCCACAGAAAATTCAAGGACCCTCATAAAGTTTTGGGGAATCTTTGGTTAGGGTAAGACACACGTCTCAAAAACTGTGATCTAGAGAGTCCAAGTTTATCCAACCCTATCCAACCCTTAAGAATGTAAAAGAAGTCTTTGTAGGGATTTTAGAGTTGTAGAGTATTTTTATTCCCCACCTGGCACAGTGCCTCCATCCCTTATGTCCCCCTGGTAAAGAAAGGTCACATGTGTGACTGGGGATCAGACCAGCAAACTACTTTGGAGAAGGCAGAAATACCAATGAAACAGAAAATAGCTCTAGGCTTCTCCCAAGCAGGGCTACTGTTTGAGTTAGATATTCCTGTCTGTGACTCAAAAATGTGGGTCAAGCGCTGGCTCAGAAAAAACGAGCACGCCTAGGATTTTTGGTCCTAGCTCTGGAAGGGAGCAGAAACCTTATACATCCCACAAGAACACTAGCTCCTAGTGGTTCCTCTGGGGTGAGTCTTTCACAAAGAAATAAACCACAGCAGCAGCGGGACAAACTCGGAGTAGGTTGGCTGGAAATCATTTATTAGCCCTGGCCAGTCACCCTTTGCTATTGGGCTGTAGTTGGGCTGTTTTAAAAGGACTGACCCAAGATCCCTGGGTGGCTTAGTGGTTGGGGGTCTGCCTTTGGCTCAGGGTGTGATCCCGGGGTCCTGGGATTGAGTCTTGCATCGGGCTCCCTGCAGGGAGCCTCCTTCTCCCTTTACCTGTGTCTCTGCCTCTGTGTGTGTGTGTGTCTCTCATGAATAAATAAATAAAATCTTAAAAAAATAGTTAAAAGGACTGACCCTATGGCTTAGACACAGGAAGCTGAAGGGTAAATAATCACAGGTGGCCCTTGTGAGATCAGGATGTACATTGGGACATTTGGCTTCACCTGCTGATACTCCCTGGCACTGGGAAAGCTGATGCCCGAGCCCAGCTGTGAGCTCTAGCAACTGACCCGTTGCTAGATTTAGCAGATTGGGTGCATAGCAGAAATGGTCACCATTGTGCCTCTGTGGTATGGAGTATTGCCAAGGTTGTCATATTGACCTTGGAGTAACCAGGAGACTTACTTAGTGCAATAAGGTGTCCCATATATCCTAAAGGGATCCCAAGCCAACTGCCAAAGGAGTCTGGGGCCATTCACCAGAGTTTCCAACTGGTAAGGGATTGGCAAATTGTATTGGTTGGCTCCCTCTAGCTGATTGAGTGTTCTGAATATGCCCTGGTTTTTGTGAACACTCCCTGGGCCTAACTTATACAACTCCTTGCCTGTGCTCACTCTGGAATGTGGCGCTTTCTCTGGGTGAGGCCACTCTCCCTCACTCAGCTGCAAAGCAGCTCACCCCTCTCATTTCCGGGATGGGAAATGATGCTGTCCATCCCTTCCCCATAAAACAAGGGCATGTGTCAAGCTCTCTATGTGGTCACATTGAAGTCCTTCTCACCAGATTAAGGAGGAGGGTGTTGCAGAGTGTTGAATTGGCCAGCCTGGCCTTCAGCCATAGTTGCTTAAGTGGTTAGGAACCACTTAAGAGCGGGGTGCAAAAGTGGTTAGGAACGTGTGTTTTGGAATCAGATAACCTCCTACATTCAAATCTCTGCTCTGCCATCATGTATCCTTGGCATTTAAAAATTATTTAAGTGCTGCAGGCTTGACTTTCCTCATCAGTACTGTGGCGATCTCAACACCTTCCTCGAGGATTGTTGAGAAGATTTGGAGATATAATGCATGAGAGGGCATTCATACAGTGCATGGCACCTATGCGTGGTTATTAAGATTACCTGTTATAACGAGCATTATCCTAATTTTGGAGAAAAGGATACTATATCATAAGAGAAAGAAAAATAAAGAGATATGAATAGTAGAGGTGCTCATTTCCTGGAAGGAAATTGGTATGATGCGAGGTATTGCAGAAAGAAAGCGGTAGACATCTCTCATGTGTTATGAAAACAAATGAACTGGGTCGTGATGCTAACAATAATTGTAGCTGAAACTTAGTGAGTGTACTGGATGTACTCAACCAGCACTGAAAGCTTTGCTGAATTATCTTTTTGATTCCTCACAATGCCCTCTGGGACAGGTGTTATTAACCACATTTTATTGACAAGGGATCTGAAGCTCAGGGAGGTTTAGTTACTAATTTAATGTATTTAGCTAGTAAATGGGGCAGTCAGGATTTGACCTTAAGTCTGTTGGTAGGCCTCAACCTTCTTACCTGTTAATACAGGCTGACATGAAGTCTTTTTGTGGAACACACTTGCATTCTAATGGAGTGTTCTGGAGCAGGATCTTCCTAATGGCCCAAGCTCCCCAAAGGCCAGAAGGGAAGGTGCTTGAAACTGTGAATCTTTGGATACTCTTCTGATGGAGGCTGCCTAGGTGATACTTTGCCACACCCACAGAGCAGTCTGACCTTTCTAAGATAGCTTTAAACCAAAGGATGTCCTTCATTCTCCCACTTCTCTCAAGACCTAGGGGGCATCTTGAATTACCAACAATTGCTATGTTTACAGCAGATAAAATCAGAAGAATTGGCAGGGATTTTTCCTTGTATAAAAGGTACTAGTTATAAAATTTCTGCTCACTCTAGGGTTTCACGGGGCATCCTGCTCATGGTCCAGCTGTCTCCCTCATGCAGAAAGCCCCGGCAAGGGCAGAAAGAAGTACATTTCAGGCATGACCAATAATATATACGCTGGGTTCTAAGCCAATGCAAATGTGCTGAAAGTTCATCAGATGACTTTTCACTGATTATTCCTACAGGACCAATCTAGCTGTTGAGAAGTCCGTTTCCATAATTCTTCTCCGTGCAGAAGAACTTGCCAGGGACCTGGAATACAATTTAGGCTATAGTCAGATGGGATTTGCACTTCGTCCAACCCTGCAAAGTCACTCCTTGGCTATTATTTTTCACTCTATTGTAAATAGCAAGAGGCAGATGAAAAGGTAAAAAATATGTTGGTTGGAAGATACTTATTCTCGCCCACCTAGGGTAATCAAGAGGAGACATCAGCTCCAGATTTGGTAAGCAATAACTCACATTTGACTTTAATACACTGTGATAAACTTTGAGGAATATATCTTTTAAAACATAAAATGCTTTACCTCTGATTTAAAGTTTTGGGGATTGGTCTTGCACCGGAGGCAGGTTAGATTTAGCATCTCTGGAAATTCCAGAGCAATTTTAAGCTACTCTTTTTGATCACTTGCTGCAGTTCCAGCTTTCAAAGAGAATGAGATGTTTTGGGAATGAATTGTGATGGACTTATATGAAAATTTATATGACCCAGAATTGGATTTGTTCCCCGGGAATATTATAGATTATGTTTTATGTTGGAATTACATCAGTGTGCAGAGCAGCAGAAGGCTGGCTTAATGTAGCTAAAAATATACCTTGACTTTCCACTTGGAAGAGATCTCCCCCCTTCCCCTACCCGTTTCTTCCCTAATGAAAATAATGGCTTCATGACTCATATATGTGATAGACAGTAGGGAATATTTGAGTCTTAAAATAAGAAGAGTTTGAGAAAGGATTAATGATCCTTTTCTAATTTTTTTCCCATCCATCTCTTCCCTCCTGGTTTCTCTGTCACCGTCCTATTTCAGGCCTTCATCACCCCATGCCTTTCTGCAAATGCTCCTTTCTCCCATCCCTCCTTGCCTTACATTGTTGTGTGGCTGGGCTCCCTCGCACACCACTTTAATCATGGGATCCCCTGCCATTCACCAGTGGCTCTCCCTCTGCTCCTAGATAAAATCCAAACTAGTCTTCAAGGCCGTTCTGACATGGCTCTTGCCCCTTCTTTTCCTCCCCAACTATTCAGATCATACCCACCCTCTTTGTCCGGTTCCCGGACTAAGTCTTACCTGATGTTGGGCAGTCACTGAATTGGTCTCACTCTTGGCTTTCGTTGCACCTAGGGTTCCAGCATATGATACAAGTACTAGTGGTAGCATGAAGGTTGATTTTGTTGCTACACGGATACCTCTGTCCTCAGAATTATTTCTAACGCGTCGCTAGTACATTATTGTAAAAGTGTCACTTGTAGATCCAAACTATAAACAGCTCTTCTACAACATTAAGAACCCCCTTCCCACCTCACCTCCCAGCAGTATGTCCACAAACTCACCTCCGGAACAAGGTGGTTTCCTGCTACGCCCACTTTGGCAATTACCTGATTGTAACAGTGGTAGAGTTATGACACTGCCCCCCCTTTTGTCATCCTACCCCATTGGAGGGACTTGCACTGGTATTGCAAAGCTAGTCAGCAGTGATTTGAGATGTGAATGCAGCTTCTGAGGAACCTCAATTACAAATGATGAGTAGCTTAGCTACTGGGAAAATCTTGTTCGATATTCTTGTTTTATTTTTTAAAAAATTTACGGGAACTTGAAATTAAATAAGGAACCACAGGCAGAAAGTGCTGAAAGAGGAAACAAAGTGGATGTTGGAGAGGACTGAACCTAGTGAAAGCTCTGCATCCACACAATAAGTTGTGGCTTTGTAAATTCACTCTAAGTACATTTGAGAAACAATGAACCATAAAAGAGGTTACCATGACCTTGGTTTCTGCATAGCTTTTGAGATAAAAGGTCTAAGTATCAGAATGCATTTGGTTGACTGTAGTGTTGTTGACTGATTAAAAACCTTCATGCTCCTGGCACCCCTTGTGGAATGCTGATGAGGGCTGGTCTGGGTGCTGTGTGTAGGATGGATTTTTGAGGCAGAGATCAAAGTTGCTTGGCTAAAATGGAACACTAAAAGGTAAGCCTTCATAACTGTAGATGAATGGGGCAAAGCTACTGACATAAAGATTAAATTGCAATACATTGACTTTGCATTTATTACTTATTGGGGACATATCTTAAAAGCATTTTGAAGATGTTCCAAATTCTAATCATTGCACAGGATAACAATTTTTAAAACATTTACATCAGTGAATGGTTTTCTTTGAATCTAGTCATTATATTTTTCTGATTGATTTTGCTTTAGAAGTGAATACTTAAACTTTATCTTGGCTTGATCATTCTTCATATGTACAACTTTTAGGCACAGTGTTTGAAAGCTTGGGCTTTGGAGTAAGCAGACCTGAGTTTAAACATCGTGGCTATTGCTTATTTGGTGTGTGACCTCGGACAGGTTATTTAATTTCCTTAAGTCTCTATTTCCTCTAGGAAAATGGGATTAATAATAGAATCTATTTTAAGAGCTGCTTAGAGAACTGTGGTAATGTATATAAAGAACTTAATCAAATATTTTCTATTGGATATTTTTCTCATCTGTAAGATAAATAAGAATAATGTAGTAAAGGAAGCATATTCAGGTTCTCTGGCCAACCCCTAAATATACACTAAAAGTGCATGGTGAAGCTCATGTGTTAGTGGATGGTATTTCAATCCAAGTCCAGGAAATGCTCACTCACCCCTTTTCCCCACAGAGTTTTGACAGAGCAAGCAATATGAAAAGGAAAACAACTAGATAGGAAAAAAAATACTCTCTTATAGGTGTGCAAGCATCAATCAAGACACGTATTTCTGGTCAAGACTAAACAAGAATATGTGGTTTAGATATCAAGGTATAAGTAAGGACCACTGCATTCTACCCCTTGAATCCAGAGAGCCCTTGGCTGAGGTCCCTTTTCAGAAATGTGAAGCAGAGAGAATAAGATGAGGCCAGCTTAGTTGAAGGTCATAGTGTAAGCTTGGGGCAGAAGGGTAAATGAGTCTCCTTTGGAGCTGATCTTTAAGCCAAGCTCTCTGACCTAAATTATACCACATTATAAAATGGGGTCCGATGAATGTCCTGGCCTCTGACCAAAGAGATAAACAATTCCTCTCTGGGAGACAGGGAAGGAGCTAGAAGATCATTCCTTCTATAGCACCCTTTCAAAATGTGGAATCTTTTGAACTAGGGCTGTTAGACTTAGCAAATAGAAATATAGGACAACCAGCTAAATTTGAATTTCAGATAAGCGAGAAATCGTTTCTGTGGTAGAAGTGTGTCACATGCCATATTTGGGACGTGCTTGTACCAAAGCATTATTTGTTGTTTATCTGACATTTGGAGTTAACTGGGCATCCTCTGGGTTATCTGGCAGTTCTATTTCCAGCGATGTTTAACAGTCAGTTTGGTGATGGTTCATCGAGACTTGATAAGAAGGCTTTCAGAGCTCTTTCTTTGTTGTCGGAGGTGTCCTGTGTATTGTGGAATTGTTAGTACCATTTCTAGCTTCTACTCATTAGGTGCTAGTAGAATTGCCCCTGCTTCCATTGTGACAGCCAAATATGTCTCCAGACATTATCGAATGTCTCTTGGGGGGCAAACCCCTTAAGCAGTGAGAACCACAGCTTTAGAGATAATGGCAAAAGCAAGACTGTTAAGCATGTGAAGATGGTAGACCAGAAGGTGGCACTTACAGTTGCTCTTTGAACAACATGGGCTTGAACTGTGTGGGTCCACTCATATGTGGATTTTTTTTTCAATAAATGCAGTGTAGTACTGTAAAAATACAGCACAGTACTATAAATGTATTTTTCTTTTCCTTATGATCGTCTTAGTAACATTTTCTCTTCTCTAGCTAACTTTATTATAAGAATAAGTACATCATCCATTTACAAAATATGTATTAATCAACTGTTTATGTTATCAGTAAGGCTTCCACAGTCAACAGTAAGCTATTGGTTATTAAGTTTTGGGGGGAATCAAAAGTTATATGAGGATTTTTGACTGGGCAGGGGGTCAGGGCCCCTGACGCTTGCATTGTTCAAGAGTCAACTACATATCCAAATAATGATGCAGATCCTTCTTCTGTCCTCATTCCTCACCCTCTCCCCGTATTTTGAGCCCCTTCCCAGAAATGTTAGGGACTATCCAGACCTATGTAGAGAAGCCCAACAACATAATTTTAGTCCCATGCTGATTATAATCACTAGACAATCATTCTGTATTGACTTTACTTCTCCACACAGCTCACATGAGGCTGTATATGGCAACCGTTTAGGTTTTAGCTCAGATATCTTCTTCAAAGAATGCCCAACAAACGATTAAACCAAGTGCTTAACATTTGATCATGGGTCATCAGTTTGTGTGGCTGAGCAAACTTACCATTTAATGGGCAAAACTTTTATAGTCAAACTACCTTACTTAAGTGTACTTATTATTTCTTAGCTCCATTTTGTAGAGGGAGAAATTGGGAGACATTGGATAATGAATTCTGTCTTTCAGACATTTCCACCTACACATTTATTTTTGAAAAACATGCTGATAGGCCTGATGTTTCCTGTTTGTAAAGTTCCCCTGCCTGAATGTTTTCTTACTTCCTTGGAAAAAACTGAAGCAACTTTTGCTTTATTAACTTTGTCCAGCATTGATAATTAATTTTGTAGGCCTATCAGCTTATGTAGTGGGAAAATTTCATCAGCAAGTTAAATGTAACTTTGTTTCTTCATTACTTTCCATATTCTGTAGGCTTTTAGAGAAGCAATGATTTTATAAAACTCCACTGAGCAAAGCAAAGACAATGTAACTATGTTGTTATGTTGCTGGGGGGAAAAAATCTCTGTTCTTGATTTTCTATAAATGTGGTGTTTTCAAATCTTTTTTTTTTTAATCTAATATGCTTTCTTAAATGGGAATACTCTGTTCTCTAAGAAGCCCGTTCTAAAGAATAACATTGTTTTTACCTGTAATCATAAGCCTTCATCATCATGAAAAAAAATCTGAGCCTTCTCAGATTCTGATACCTGTATTTAATCAATAACCACATTCCTTTTTCATCTGTCTTACCTCTACAAGTGCATTTTCCCAGCTGCGTATGTTTTATTGTAAGAATTCAATTGAAGGAGCCATTCATGTTTGCAAAAAGGATGATGTTTTATTATTGGTTATAAAGAAAAGAAATTTCGTACTTTGTATAACCAATCCTTTCTGTTATAGCACGGTGAATTCTGAAAGTGAGGAACAAGTTAACTAACCATGGAGAGACCACAGAAAAATCTTGTAGCATTCTGACCACATTATAAAATCAGACCTGGCAATTTTTATGTCTCTAATTGACAAGCATTTGATTCATATTTGAAATGCATAATCTTGCATTATTTAAGGGTATGTAGGCTAGGAAGAAAGTGGTGATGGTCAAAATATTTAACAGTAATATGACATGGCCTAATCAATGACACCAGCTACCATCTTATTGGGACAGGGTTCCAGAGATCCTGCAGTGCCAGTTGTCTTTTAGTGACTGACCATGGGCAGGTAGGATGGGTGCTTAGAGAGGGGCCAGGGTGCCTGGGGGGCATAGAGGAAACATTCAGGAGGTACAAGGTAACAACTGTTTATGAGTCAGTCTGGTAGTATTTTAATATTTGAACCATTGGAACAGTTGTACCACTGTGTACCAGCTGGGCTCACAAGTGCAGAACCAACAAGTGGTGCGGCGTAGTTAGAAAATTAGACCACCAGTTAGAGTTCTTAACACTTCCAGTAACTCACTGTGTGGTCTTGGATAAGTTGGGCCTCCATTTTCTCTTATGGAGAAGGAGAATATTGGATTGGAACAGTCCTATGTTCTCTTCCTGTTCTAAGAATCGACTTCTTTTCCTCACTAACGATCTGCAGGTTCTATGCATAGAGTATAGAGTTGTCCTCGAACTTCTGAAAAGTAGAGAGAAGGAAGGGTTTCCTAGACAGTGTAGGGCACTGTCATGCTCTGTGGTTTGTGGATAAGGTGATTGTCAAACAGGAACGAGGTCATATTGACCCTGGATGCACTGTGCTGTCAAGAGCAAGACAGGAACAGTTTGATATCTTTCTGTAGGCAGCTTAAACACAGTTTTTAAAGATTAATAGTTTTCAATGTTTGGAGGAATTTATTGCAGAGTAGAAAAATGTGCTAGTTTACTATAGAAACAAAACAAATGTTGCTTTTGCCTGAAATTACCTAAGGTGGCCAAAAGCAAATACTTTGGAATTTTTTTGTGGTTTGACTAGATTGTGTAAAGTTCCCTCTACTCTTTATTTCACTTTTGTGGGTTTTTTTTTTGTTATATATATAGATATATCTATATATCTATATATATATAGGGTGTTTTTTAAATTTTCAATGGATATATTAAGGCATCTCCATGGGAATATATAAACACATGTTAATTTGTATTAATAATAGTATTAATGAGCAATACTATGCCTACTAAAAGGAAAGAATATTCTAAAAGAACTTCAACCTAGATGTGTTTTCCTCCAAAATGGTTTGTTTTAATTTGTTTGAGTTCAAAATCCCTTTCCAAGTTTGTACCACATCTTTAAAATATTTTTTTGTATGTATGAGGAGGTGCTCAGTGTAATTATGAATTACTTTAATTATCAGAAAGGAAAAAAAATAGGACTTCTGAAGCACATGCTTTATTAGGAAACTCGGTGCTGAGCAAGTACCTAGACATGTATTTTTTTTTTGGTTCCTATATAAGTGATAGTTTAGTAAAATGAACTGATTCTGTTGTAATATCCTATTGCTTATTGTACCTGACAAACAGAAATGAGGAAAATGAAGAATTGATTATCTAGGGTCATTTCTTGAAACTTGCATATAATTCCCATTTATGCTCATTGGAATAAAGAGAGTTTCTGTAACAAATTAAGAACATGCATAACCTGTTATGACATAGTCATAGACGTATAATAATATGGTCTAGAATTATAGTACTCTCTCGAAGTACATCATATTCAAAATTCACTGGAGATGTCTTAGAGACATCTGTTGTAATTACAGGAACATGGTTTCTAATTCATTTAATTCCCTTTCCTACCTAAACTGTACATATAAGTGAATTTTAAGAGACTGTATAAATAAATTTTTAATTACAAAATGATGTTATACAATACATTATTAATAATAACCAACAATGCATAATGTTTATGCATGAGTCCATTACAAAGACGAGCTAATGTATGTCAATTCTAAAAGAATGCACTAATTTGTCCTGAATTTGTGAATGAAGTTGGATCCATGATGCAAGCCAATGAATGCAATAACACAGAGTGGTTCAGCATGCTTTTTTACAGTCATGGAACACCTTGTACCTATGGCATTTAAGAGGTATTTAAGATTTGTTCATCACATGTGATCAAGATCTTATTTTTCAGCGAGCCATGCAGTTACGAAATTTGGAATAAGACCATAGAGTTGACGGTACTACTTTGCCAGACAGGTGCAGAACAAAATGGTCCATAGCATCCAAGAAACACGTACAGTCCTTACATTTCGGCACATAGAAATCGGTCTTACTGTCATGGAATTTCTGCGTGGGGCCAAGGGGTCTGCTGGAATGTGGGTGACTTCATTGTGCTAGCGGTAACAGATTTCTGAAATCTCCATGGCCAGCTCCAGACACTCGCTGGTCTCGTGGCAAGATTCAAAAAGGCTGCAGTCCATGTCACAGTTGCAGTTGCGATCATTGCGAGAGTGGCTTTCATCCGAGGTGTGGTGATACCTGTGAGAGGGGCAGCATGTGTTGATACACACCGTTTCGCACGTATCGGGGAGCATCAGGAGACAGTCCCAAAACTGGCAAAACAGACAGGTGAGGATAAGGGAGGCACACTCCTCTGTTTAAAGAAGAAGAAGAAGAAGAAGAAGAAGAAGAAGAAAAAATTAAGAGTGGAACAAATGGGGGCATCTCTGAAGGACAGGCAGGTGCGGCGTTGCGCTTGAGAACTTCAGAGCCAACTCCTAATTGTCCATATTAGGGGTAATGTAACACCATTATTCTCTCAAGCTTCCCCATCCCCGCACAGGACTCACTCTACTTAAGTAATTGCTTTATTAACTTCCTGAGCATTTCTATTGATTCCACATAATCTGGTTATTTAAAGTGCTGTCACTTTTCTAAACTCCTTTATTTACTTTGCCTGCAGAGGTGCTGGGAAGCCACACAATTAGCTACCCATCTGCAAACCTCGCAACTCTGAAAAATAGCAGGTCCTCCCCTGGTGGAGAAAGCTTTTGGGAGCAATCAGTGTTGGGGACAAAGAGTGACTGTACAAACTTCCGGCTTCTGTCAGGAGGCTTTGTCATTGGTGTGGCACGGATTCCCAGAAATCAGCCACTCCCATACTCAAATGCAAGCAAAAAGCACATTGCAAAAACTCCTACGAATGATTTTTAAATAATCATAGTTTTGATTTTAGTTATATTTTGTTTTTAATCCCTGTGTCCTTTGTCCTCCACTTAATGAGAAGCCTTGATTTTATATTCATGTTAAATGGAATACGTCATCATATGCCTAAAAGAGTAGGTCTTCTCAATCCCCTTTAAGAAAATTGGTTTAAAAATTTACTGCGCAGACTTGTGAAAATCTGCAAAGTATCTCTAAGGTATTGAAGGTAATTGGTAATTCTAGCCAAACAGCTGTGATGGGTTATAGATTATTGTATTTTTTTTGTTTCCATAAAGGGAATTAGTTAGAAGATGCAGCAGTTCTCTTGTTAAAATTATAACTTCTTTTTTTTCTTTTTAGTTAAAAAAGCCTCAAAAACATGTGAGCGTTTTATAAATGAGTAGGTAAGTGTTTACATGATACATCATCAAATTAATTAAAATCAGTATCCTAAAAATTGTTGATGGTTGAAAGTAACAATCTGGCATGAATTAGAGAAAAAAATTCCTCCTCCTGATGGGTTTATCAATCAATTAAAGTTAGATTTTCATAAGGATTTATTATTTCTTCAACAAGAATGTTATGTTAATAACTTTTAGTTTTCAGACTGAAGTTGGCTGAGACGGTACAAGCCTGCAGGAGAGATTTTGCTCCTGGAGTCATCTGCTAAAGGGTTCTGAGTATTCTTAGAGCCCTGTTCATTTACTTCCAACAATGTTTTCCAGACAGCTTTTTTACTTTTATTTGTTAATTTTTAAGAGGAGGGAGAACATAGAAACTTGCTCTAAAAGGGAACAAATATTTTCAAGATTTCTTTTAGAATCCTTATATAAAGGCCTAAAGTGAACTTGCATATAGGTAAACAAAAGTCTTCCTTCCTGCCTCTGTCCTGCCCTCCATCCCTGCCTCACACCCTTGTTTTTTTTTTTTCTTCCCAGTAAGACAATCATAAAGAACCTCACTGTGACTTTTATGATGATTTTAATTGCCATATATTGTTGCAGGTGCTGTGGCCATTACTAAATATTTCTGGTATAGGCAGCACATCCTATAATACCTCTAGGGCGTATAAACTCATCTCTCTGCCAGACGGGGTGTATTTTTTTATTCACTTATGGCCAGCTTCTAGCATGAGGCCAACTCACCCATATAAATTACCACAAACCACCCACAAAAATTCAGGAGTTAGTTAGTAGAGTACCTAGACTCTATTTCATGTCTGTGTTTCTGAAGAGGGCATGTTGGTGGTCAAAGATATGGAGCATAAAACCTCATCAACTTTTATTAATGCCAAGAAGGCTACTTTAGCAGCCCCGGCAAAGAAGAAGTTCTCAGTAGAAAATATTCCAAGCAAATGCTCCATATGCCTCAGGCTGGAGGTGCAAGAGACTGACTTGGGCTATGATCATTCGTATAAAAATGATCTCAGTGGATCGCATCCTTTGTGGATGTAGATGTGAGGCTGAAAGTTTGGTTTGTAGGCAAGTTAGGGTAGGAGCTGGTGACGTGGGGATACGAGCTGGTGTTTCCTATCAGAGTGTGAAACACCTATTTGTGAAATGGCCCTGTAATTTCCTGAGGGCATATAATCTTTTGGTTTAATTCTTCTTGCCAACGTTTTCTCAAGCTGGCAGATTCAGGAGGTCTCTGCTTCTGGTGTACACCATAGATTTTATTTATACACACACAAAAATGTTTGGCCTAATCCTTTGGCCAAACTGGCATTTGTTTTCTTCTACCTCTCTATTTTGTATTTGAGAATAAAGCTCTTTTTTTTTTTTTTTTTTCTGTGTATAAGTCAGTCCTTTTTATTTGGTTATAAAAGGCAGAGCCTCTTGCCCAAAAAAACATGGCAACATTGGTGAATTGAAAACAGATTTTTCCGAACTTTCAAGAGTGTTGAAAACTTTTCCTAAAAGGCATATTACATAATTCCACATGGGCAGGCAAAACTGTTTTGCATATGGCAATTTTTGTTTGCACAAAAGTAACAAAGCAGTTCAGAAGGGAAATTTGCAAGAGTTTGAGAAGAGAGTTGGGCTTCCCTTTCTCCCAAATGCGTGTGCTCTCTTTTCCTGAACATTTTCTTGGGGCTTTCAGGTTCAATACACACAATATCCAAAGTCATAGCCCATGATTAGCACCCCTGCTCTCAGCCTAGCCAAGAAAGTATGTTATGTGTCCATCTGCCTATATCATGTCTCTTTGGCAACGTCTTCAAGACATCTCCCACTTATCGAGGCCAAACTGCATTCAGATTTCCCTCTTTCTACATTCTACACAACTGTCCTTCCTCTGGCTTTCTCTTGTGAATGGTTCCTGCACGATCAGATGAAATCAGCAGAAAACTGAGACTCATTCTTATCATTTCCCTTCTCCTGGTCATACCTCCATCCCCCATCCAGATCCTTGCTAAGCTCTGCTCATTCTGTCTCAAGTATGCGAGACAGCCTCTACCCACCTCTAGGGCCACCACCTTAGTTCCAGCCACTATCAGCCATTGTCAGGTCAACAGTGATAGCCTCCTATCACATAGCTTTTACAGGAGTCCCAGCTCAAATCATCAGCTCCTGTGATATTTTTCATTGTAGATGGGAAGAGCTCACTCTTCCATAGCCTTAGCTCCTCCTTGCCATAGCCTAGAAGCCTGTGTGATAGGTTCCTGCCTATTTCTCTGGCTTCGCATTCTTCTGTCTTTCTGGCTCACTGCACTCCAGCGACAATGGTTCAGTTTCAGATCCTGGGAGGCCTCAAGCTCACAGCCTTTGCCCATGCTCTTTGGCCTGTGTTCCATATCCCCCACCTCACAGCTTGACTAGATTCCTACGCAACCTCTGAGTCTTTAGCTTAAAACACCTTGCCTCTATAAATCCCATCCTTGCTGAAACTCTCGTAGCGGTCTACTTTTTCTTCCTGGTACTAACCATAGGATGATATGAAACTAATGAGTTTATTAATGAGTTTCTCCTCCTATTAGAACCTAGTTGTAAGAAAGCCATATCTGTTGTTCAGTGAATGAGTGAATAATTGAATGATGGGTGATAAATAAAGTGGTCCTCATATTTTAGATGAAAGGACTAAGGCTCAGGGATTGTCCCTGACTGTCCTGAATCTTTCAACTGTAAGGTGGTTGCGAGGGGGTGTGGGTAGGGGGTGGAGTTCAAATCTCAATCTTTCTGGATCTAAATAGTATTTCCTGAAATAGTACTATTGCTATTGACAAGGAAACTGTGGCTTATTTTTATTGACATGTCTGACAAGGAATTTTTTTTGACAAGGAAACTGTGGCTTAGGAAATTAAGAAGCACAGGAAATGGTGGAGCCATGATTTGACTCTAACTATCCCCTCCAGAGCTCTGAACCCTGCAGCTGGCCTGCCCTTCAAAAGGCTCATGCTTCTTCTGTCACAATCCGACACGGCGCAGTATGAGGCCAGCTCATGGAAGGCCTGCTGTCCTCTTTGCTCCCTGCTCTTACCCGGCTCCACTCTGTATTCCTAGACTGTCACTGTCTATTCCCCAGGTTCTGTTGAGTGGTTTCCTGCTAGGTTTAGCCAGTGGGAAACAGTGGTAGGAGATGGGAGAGTGGGAAGGAGGGAATGCCTCTCTCTGCTTTGAGTGGTATCTCAGGCAGTACTTGTATCTCCTCCTTGGTTTGACCTCTTTCTGAACATTCTTCGTCCTGTGGCTTTTGTTACTGCTACTTGCTAGTAGTCTGCCTAGGAATGGTTAGTTACTGGTGGCCCACAAGAGAAGGCCAGGACTAGTCACCTACCAGTGGCCTGGAGAGACCAAGGAAAGAGCCTTGTTGCTAAAGTCTGAGTGGCCTCCCTGTTCCCTTACTTGGCCTTTTACCTCTCCTAATATCTATGTAAGGAAGTCTCTGCATGGTGAAGTCCCTTTATTGACTCCCCACCCACCCCTCCCCCACCGTCATCCCGGCCTGGGCTGTAATCACTGCTCTCGGAGTGCCCATCTAGCTTTCCCTCTTCTTACCTTGTTAAATCTAGATCAGGGAAAGTTCAAGAGGGAGCCAAGGCCTGCAAGCCAAGCAGCCAAAAATGCTATTTGACTGTGAGCAAGAAGCCATGACAAAAATCCTCTTAGGGTTGTTTCATTTCCTCTTTACACCCCTAGGGTAAGGCATTGAGACTGTAATGTGCTAAGTGATACCCTAATGATACTGAAGGATTAACGCAGCCTCCAAAGGTGCTAAATAGACAGCTGGGGATTGGCTAATTAAGAGGGAGAATCTGTCTCATTAGAAAGGGTCATGTTTAATGATAGTGGAAAGGTAACAACCCAAGAAGCTTCCACCAGTGTACCTGAGGTCAGCTTCACAGTCACGGTCTCTGCATTTGCCCTCCCAGCTTTCGATCATGTCACCACCATGCCTGGGATTAAGAGAGGGGAGGGACAGAGGTGGATTTAGCTGTCCACTGGAGTTCTTACAGCTTTCCTCAGCTCCAGAAACACCACCAGTGAGTTTGGGCATCACTCTCCAAAATAGCAAGAACATGGGTTCCTTCAGAAGGGGCCCCAGATAAACAACCATCTCCCCTCCCTTCCCCACAAAGTAATAAAAGAAAAGGTAAATCAACCTGGCTCAAACCCAGTGTTCTAATATGTTACTGGTTAATGTGCTATCCCAGCAGATTCAGTGTGATCGTGGGATTCGTGACACCGTGACCTGACTAATTGCTCCAAGTTTTTGGTCAAAAAGTCTAAAAATTGGTTCCCACTCCTCTAACATTAAGTTCTTTTTCTTTTTTTTTTTTTTTTTTTAAGTCTGTAATGTAGAATAGGAATAAATAAAGTGCGACTGAATGCCTTTCTCTAGCGGGGGTATCATCCTTGATGTTATCAATTTTAATAGCTACTTAAATATGTCAAAATCTATTTAAGTTCAGACAAGCACAACTAACGTTCAAGTCAGTTCTTTAGAATGAGGATGACTGGATTTGGGTGATACTTAGTAAATTTGTGCTTATGTTTTTTTCTGAGCAAATGAACTGAAATAATTATAAAATTGAAACATTTTATAAGGTGACACTACTGCATTTAATTGTATGAAATTTACAGTGTAGAAAATGTAATCATTTTATTCAGTAGTCCATGGTGTAATTAAGACTATTCTTTTGAGGTATCTTGTATTTATGATTTTCTTCTTCCACCTGGATGAGACGTCTCAAATTCAAAATTATACATCAATTAGGTATAGTCTCAGGATTCTTTTTAAGGAGTCTGTTTTCGAGTCTTGTGCGTAGCCTTGATTTTATTACCCACAGGGATGCCTCTGCAATCAGAATGTAGAAACAGAAGCAGAGACACAGATAGTGCTCTGGACTTTTTCCATTTTATTCAGGAAAGGGACCACACAGGATGAGCCACAATTTAATAATAAAGTAATGTTGCAGCACATAGTGTGTGATGTGCAGTAAAGATCCTTTTAAATTCCCATCAGAGCACACACCATGAACTGTGCTAATGGATGTAACACATTTTACAAAATCTGCATGTGTGAGGCTTTTCCATTCTGTTTTAAGTGGGGCAATGTATATAAATAATAGATATTAGCAATTAAGCATCCATTCGTATGCACTCATTTATACATTTGAAAATAAATTAACCACAAACTACATGAAAGTGGATGCAATCTTCTCTTTTCCCTTCTGTTTCCCCTGCTGTTCCTGAAAGATATTTCTGTATTTATCTCAGTACGAACAATGACCCCAGCTTTCAATTTCTGCATCCTTAAATTAATTACTATAAAAATTCTCTGACTTAACTCTTGATATGCTTGATGTTTGCTGTTTAAGATAATGAGAGCTTCTTAACCACATTTGTGGGCCTGAGTTTGGATGTTTCGCTCTCTCTCTTATCCAGGTACCAAAACTCTTACCTCAATGGGGAGATCTTTCACCATGTGGAAGAGGAACGGTGGGGCTATTACCTGTGTTGTCAATCTAAAATCATAATTTTCTGGGTTGTACCGGCCTCTCACTAGGGCTTAAGGAAAACAGTCTAATTCAACTGTCCTTGTGAATCTCCTTTGCTCTTTTGAGAAAAGATAAGTGGTGCTTTTCCTGCATGAGACTCCTGGGTATCAGTTGCCATTTTAATGGAGTGGTTATTTGGCCCTTCCCTGAGAATACAAGGGTTCAGGTGTCATGTTAGCTGCACCTGCCCTTCTCATTCTCCCAGAATCCCTGATAGGACAAATCAGAGTGGTTCTGGAGGGCATTGTGTTGTACTGCATGGATATGTGACAGTGACAATTCCTAATTCTGGGATCATTACAACCAAGATCCATGACAGGCATCCCTGATACAATCTGATGGAATGCTCTAGTGCTTTCTAGTGTCACAGAGAGCTCTCCTGTATTTCCTGTTTCCTTGATTGGCATCAAACTCTAGCAAAGCCAGAAACCTGGGCATCATCTTGAATTTGAGGTTCTAACCTGGCAGTCCACTGGCCAAAGTTGGTCCCAAGCTGTGTATCGTTGCGAGTGTGTGGAGCTTCATAAAAGAAATAGAAGTATTGCCAACACCTAAACAATTTGGAGATTTCCCATGACACTCTGGAGCTGGCAGCTCTAAGCCTCTATCTCCTACTGGCAACAGTTAGCTGGAGCTGAGTAGAGGCAGTGCTCTTCACCTTGCCACAGTCCTCACCAATCCCTCTTGTTCACTGTCAGTCTACCTCATTACTCACATTATCTCCTGGCACTGGCACCTGTATGCAATTATGCCTGTAGCTTCCAGTCTAAAGCACCCATGACAGTGTTTGCACGAGATCATATATAACACATGTTGGAAATTTTCCCCCTTGCCTTCTAAAACCATAACCATAATGAAAGCAAAAATCAAATATCTATTATGTTCTAGGTTCTGTATAGAATCCTTTATGTATGTTATTTCATTTATTCAAAACACCCTAGCTCCATTATATAATGGAAAGACTGAGATTTGGAGATGGTAAAAAACTTATCCAGGTTTATATGGTTAATAAATTTCAGAGCCAGGAATTAAACTGATGTGACTCCAAAGCTCCTGTTACACAAAGTCCATTTGTTTATTTTTTTCTTCTTTTCAAAAAGTAAATATTAATTTAAATACAGACCAGAAACTATACCCTATTGTCTTTTCTTTGAGAAACTACAAGCTTTCTTTAAATGCAAATGCAGATATGGAACACTACAAAATTCTTGAATGGTTTGTGTCTCCGGTAAAGTTCTTACAAAGTCAACCTGAGTAAAATTACATATGTCTTGGTGTGGAGTCCATGACTTTGAACTTGACTGGGATGACCATTTAGCACCAAATCAATTTGATATTGGCTTTGCAAAAGGAATGTGCCTTTTATAGTCATATACAAGGGTAGTTTGGTGTAGGTTGGTACTGATCAGATTGCCCAGGAGGTGATAATCACCTACAGGAACCAACCCTGGTTGCATCTTGATATTTTTCACAGTCCACATTTACACATTTCCTGCATTTGAATACCATTCTACTCTGCCTTCTTCTCTTCTCAGCCTAGAGTCATGGGCTGAAATAGTCTCAGATTTTAGAAAAGTTTGTCGTTTTTCTTTATCCACTTCATAGCTCCATAGCAAGAATGATTATACCTCACTCCAGCTATTTAAAACACTTTGCCTCTGATTTCCAGCTTTGAGAGCAAACAATCTGCCAAGCACCTCATAATTGCAGAGTGACCTTGACATGTGTCATTCACCAGGGTTTTCAAATCGAAGTCTTCCTGTTTAATATTCATAAAGGCTCTTTTTTTCTAACAGCATATGTGATGATTTTACAAGGGCTGGGGGTTGGGAAGCTTTATTTAGAGATGGGTTGATTCTGAGAAACATACCATCAGTGTCTCTCTGATGAACTGAAGTATCAGTTTGGAGGTAGGAACATTTCGTTTGGCATTCTTCAAGGGAGGACAGTGATGTGCTGGATTCTGACAGTTTTTTCTCACTGGGGGTTTCCTTGGCTGGTCCATCTGTGATATTGAATTCGGATACTGAATTTATAATGATAGCGTTAATGGGTTTCTCGTCTGCATGCTTTTCATTTGTGACTTGCGTATCTAGATGAAAAAAAAAAGAAAACACATACACAAACCCAGTATAGTTGACATGACCTAGTGATCTCAAAATGGACATTTGCAAAAGTTTCACTCCCTAGACTTTTGTGAGAAAAAGGTCTTATCTAAGAGAATGAAACATCATTGAACGTGATCATTTTGAATAAAAATATAAGAATAGAAAAGTGCGATAATTATAAAATTTTATATACGTTACAAGTTTCTCTATCACACTAATTTGTAACAGTATTTCTACTGTGGGTTTTTTTTTTTAAGTGATGGGTGGAGAAAATCAAAGAATTCATTCAATTGGATCAACGAAATCTCACAGTTTGTTGTCAGCTTATGGTCAAAGTGTTGCTCAATATGTACGTAGTCTCAATCAGATTGTTTTATTGCTTTTGTTTCTACAAACCTCAGTTTCTTCCTCTGTATAAGAAAAATGATTATAAATGAACCGTCTATAAGCTCATACATCTTTCTCCCTCAGAGACTCTTGGTTGCCATCCTTTCTCCTGCCTTGGTATTTGTTAGGCTCCTATGCAGGTGACTGTCTATATGGCTTTTGGGGCTGTGCTTTTTGGAATATATTTTATTTCCATATAACCACCTGGAAGGGAACCTCTAGCAAAGTCTTTGACCATTAACTGAGATTCTGGTTTGGCGAGGCATAGAAAAGACCAAGAAGGCCTAAGTGCCTCATGTATTTTAAGAGCTCCCATATTCATCCATCCATCCATCCATCCATCCATCCATCCATCCATCCATTCATTCCCACATAATCATTGTGGGTCTGTTATATAAGGTACACTGGCTGGGTACAGAGAAGACAGTGGCACCTGAGGCAGGCATGGTCCCCAGATTCTGCAATGACTTAGCAAAGAAGTAGCTAACTCACAATATTGAGGTGTGTAGGACAGAGCAACATTCCATGAAACCACATTAGAGTCTGGGTCATCACCAGTCTGGGTCATCACCAGTCTGGGTCATAACTTATCTATTCCCATCACACAATCCTATGATCAAGAAAACAGTTAACAGAAGGTACTCTCAAACATGAAGACCAGAGATTCCTAGGGACACCATAAGTCCTAAACAAGCAGTAACCCTGGTCATTTGGCAGCCCTACTGGGGGATAGTGAAGATGAATTCTGGAGACTTGCCTTCTTGTTGCCATTCCAATGCCTGGTTGATCCAGTAATGTTCACTGAGCGACTGGAATAAACAATAGAACTCAAGACCTGTTTTTTTTTTTTTTTTTCCATGCTTACACAGCTCAGTGCAAGAAGTACATTCTTACCAACATCCATTTTTATCACCTTTTCAAAAGTTACATCTTTGTTTTTGGCGGATGGAAATCTCTACTGGGTCCTGCCTCATGGGGCAGTGGTTCCCAGACTTCTCTAAAGAGTAAAATAACCTGGGACATCTTTTAAAACTTTGGAATTTGTTCAAGCTTAGGCAACCCCTCCTACCCCTCAGCAGATTAGGTCACGGCCCCTGGGGGATTTCTGAAGCTCTCTACATGAAGCTCCGAAGGCTCCTGACTGGCATGGGAGCTGTCAGTCTGACACACACAATTGTCTTGTTTCTTTCTCAGCCTCCAGACAGCCTTGGCTTTCAACAAAGTTTGCTTTTTATTCCCTACCCCTTATGTTGCTGGCTTTAAATGGTTGTGGCTTGATTCACTCTAAATTGAACCAGTGGAAATTGGGGTTCATGAAAACATCTATCATTAATAGCAATTAATGTAACAGTGGATAGATGGAATTAGCTCAACCAACTGGGAAACCTTTAGACTTCCTCTAACCCCAGAGAGATTCACCAAATTCATGTTGTAATGATGATGACAGAAAAATAATACCTTATTTTTCTGGGGTATCGAAGTGTCTGGCAATCTGCTAATATTACAAACAGCCTCAAATTATGCCTTAGAACACTTGGAGCAGTATTGAGATTTGGAGACCGAGAATTCTTTGTCATGGGGAGATCGTAGGATGTTTGACAGCGCCCCTGTCCTTTACCTACTAGATGCCAGTAGCATGCATTTTCCTAGGTTGTGACCAACAGCACTATGGGGCAAAGTCACCTAGGTGGAAGTCCAAACCACTGCTTTATACGCACACCTGCATACGCCCTCGCATACCCTTTATGTCAAGTGGCATAGTACCACGTAGGTACCTTATTTACCTGAAGCATCACAAAGACTCCAGGAGGTAGATACCATCAGCCTCTCTGAGGGGAATGTATGCATCGGTTTCCCGTTTATAGATGAAGGAGTGTAACCAAAGTTTAGATAGTTTATTTAGATAAGTTGCCTCAGTATTCCTCATTAGCAAGTAACAGAGCTAGAATTTGAATCCAGGCTTGGTGTGTTCCAAGAGCTCTGCTCTCATCCTTGTCTCCGTAGTATTATCTCTGACTTGTTCTGAGCTTTTTATCTCTGCTTCCTAGCTGCTGAGACCGCACCTCAGCAACCCCTCTGAACCCTAAATCCCATGATGTGTCACCTACCCCAAATCCAGCCTCGCAGATTACTTCGCTTTAGTCTCTGCAAAGCAGGACCACCTTCTTGCACACTCAGGGAATCCTGCGTCTTCAGTTACAGCTGCTTCATACTGTACACTAAAGAGCAGCTCAGAGCCGGTAGAGAACGAAACCTTGATGAGTATAGAGATTGCAGCAGCTATTTACTTACGGAATTAATTAACAATCAGTTCAAATTATCACACGTAGTCAGGCTGCATGTAATTTAAATTGCTTTTGCACAAAGTAATTCAGTAACAAAAAAAAATGTTGGATAGAGGTTACTAGAATATAAGAACATGCGGAGAATACTGTATACAGCCAAGTGGTATATGATTCTCTTTTTAATTTTGCGACAATTTTAAGTATAGCATTTTGAGTCTAAGTGGTGTGCTACATTAAGCAACCATTTGGAGCCACTGGGATTGTACTGAGAGAATGTTGTGGAGAAGTTAAACTGCCATTCATAAAGTTATTTTAATTCTATATCTCTGTTTATATTTTTATTTTTTTTTCATTCCCCAGTGGGAATTATCTGTTGCTCATTAGAAAATCATCTGACATACACACGTTTCCGACCCAGGTCTGTTCGACCCAGAATTCTGACATCTGAAATGAGTCACAATTTTTGGGTGAGCATTACTGACATCTTCCATCTTTTATAGGTGGGAAGCTAACAATAAATTTCCCCGGATTCCTCTTTCACGGTGTTATTTGACATTGTATCCAAAGTATTATAAAGTAGCATAGGCTAAAAGGAGAAACATATAAAAAGTGGTATCACATCTCCTGCAGAGAAAACGATTTTGGAATTAAATAAGGAACTCGTGAAACTATATTTGGGACGTTATACATAGTTCTTGACATTAACTCAGAGAAAATAATTTTTTAACAGAAAAAAAAACACCAAAATTAGGACAAAAATTAGAAGCTCAACTCTATTTCTTAGGGAAAAAAATTAAAGTGTATCTCAAGTCAGTGAAATAGAAAATTCATGTTTGGGCTAGAAGTAATTGCAGAACCAATAGGCATAAACTTAAGTAACAGAAAAGACAGACAGTTAATTAATTTTTTATTACCATTGAGCAAATGTTATTAATTTAATTCAATTAACATTTATTGAGTGCCCACATGCAATAGATGAATCAATATGACAGGAGCTATTAATTTATTTACTTTAAGTTATTGAGGAAACATTTTAATGATTTTCATTTTTGCTCACTAAATGTGACTTTATACTTTTTGCATCCTTGCATTCTCTGTTTGAATGCATATATATGCATTCCAATTGTGTATAAGTAGCACCTCTTCTTCCCTGGCTCCTCTGATTCTATTCTTGTTTCCCTCTCTGCTCCCTTCCCTTCCCCCGTCCCCTTCCTTACCCTTCCCTTCCACTCTCTCAGTTTAACTCCCTGACCTGCCTGTCTCTGTTATTGCTTTTTTTTTTCTTATTCTACTTCCTTCAATATATTTATTCCTTTATTTCTATCTTTGTCCTCTTAGTTCCTTTCTTTGTACCCTACCCTTCAAGGTCATATTTGTCCATGCTCACAATTTAATTATTTTCTTGGAGAAGCTGGCTCCCAGAACTCTGTGTGGTTCATCAGCCAGCTGGGCCCCATTTATTGAGTGTATAACTATGTGTCTGGCCCTGTACTGGTTGCCGGGAGATTCAAAGGAGAAGAGCAAATAGTCTCAGTCCTCAAGAGGTCCACAGTCCTCATGAATTGTAGTCACACAGTTGTAACTGATGATTGGATATTTTATTTGAGTTATCAGCTAATCTTTACAATTAGTGTATCTCTTTCTACTAACGCCCTATTCTTCTCCCCAAACTGGGTAATTCTGGATATCCCTGGAGAACCCACAATTCAATTTCTTCTCATGGTAGTGTCATTTTTAACAATTTCCCAGGGCTTCAAAGTGCCCCGTCCTTCCATCCAAATATTTACCAGTTCTTATTTACTTTTCCTTTTAAATGTCTTACAAGTGACTCTCTGATTTTTCATTCCCATCTCTACCACTCAAGATGAATCCTCTCTGTTCTTAAATCTGTACTATTTCTGTCACCACTGATCTCACCTATAGTGACAACCCTCCCCAAGACATCTTTTACACTATCATCGAAATGATGTTTTGAGCAATATTCTCATCATATTACTCAAGAAAACAAAACAAAACACACACACATCACTCATACACCAAATGTTAATAGTCCTTTAATACCAGAATATTTTCCCATTCTCTTGTTCTGAATTAATCTATACATTCTATTGCCAATAGAAAAAAGGTAGCTTATTGTTAAGTTTTTCTTGTAAGTGGTAAACTCCAGAAGCCTATGCGAATGTTGTCAGATTAGCATTTAATACAGGGTGATTTTAATTTTAATTCTGGACCGAAATGTTTAAAGTGAGTGTGTATTTCAAACGTACGGGCCATTTCTAAAGCTATCATGATACATTATATATTTTCCCTTGGATTTAAACTATATTCTAGCTTAGAATTTAATACTGTAATTATCTGGGATTGAAATCAGATTGAAGCAGACAGGTGACATTTCAAGGTATAAACTACTGAACCATCAACAAATAATTATGGTTAGTAAATGTAGTTAATTGAAGAAACACCAAAGAAAAGAGAAAAAGCATGTTTTCCTTTGTATGGAAAGTTTATAAAGTTCACACAGAAGTCAGAAATGAATTTTGTTATTACTAGAACATATAGGCTGTATTCTCCATAGTGTGGTAGGTAAGAACACAGAATTGAAGGGCATTCGACATGATGGAACTTGCTGAAAATTATTAGAAAGAGCTAGAATCACAGTTTCTAGGGATGTGAGTACTGTTATTCTTATCCTGAGTGAAATTTTGGGAACTGATACTTATGACTAGAGACAGAACAAAATCAGGAAGAAGAGGATTTCTCAGTATTGACAAATGCATATAAAAGATGATTGTTATTTAAGCTGTATTTAAAAAACAACACGTTTTCCTTTTTGGAAGCTGAGTAAGGGGATAGTTTGTTCAGACCAGGGGATGAAAATATTCCAGCCTTTTTAAATGAATGGAAGTAAGTTATCCATGGCATGTTTCATTGTGATCTCCTATTAGACTAAACAACAACAACAACAACAACAACAAAAACCAACAATAACCACTTTGGGTTCATTAAATCTCTTTTTCTGGAGGGGAGTAGAATAAATGAGGTAAAGATATTGGACACTTTTTTTCTGTAATTTTCAAATGCCAGCTTTGGTGAGAAGATGTCCTTTAAAGACTTTCAAGTTAAAGCAGTCATTTTATATATGATTGTTTTGTCTTCAGTGGTGCTTCTACTAAAACCCTGCCTCAAAAAATGTTAGATGAAATGTTTTATCGAGGGCCATGACAAGGGGACACTTTAAGCCTTTTCAATCAGCATTAGTAAATCTTTTTTTTTTTTTTTAAAGAGAGAAAAAGCAAAAGAATATTATTTGTCCTGACATAATAGCAGTGAGTGTTCAAGGTGAAAAGGATTAGAGAGAGGGGAAGAGAACCGAGAGAATAAGGTTGAATGCGGCCCACTTGCCGAGCTTCCTCCACACCTGCAAAGCATCTTCAACCAATTGGGACTAAAGTGGGGTTTTTGGCCTAACGCTTCTAGAACATTATCTGTTTTCTATTCCCCTGTAGTACACTTGGCATCTGTAGACAGACATAGGCTAAGTGATATACTTTTATAGCCAGATCCTAAGCCTGTAAAAAGGAAAAATTCTGTCCTAGGAGGTGGTTGGATCTTCTTCAGACATGAGAACAGTTTGCGATTATGAGTCTCCAATTCATTTGTATGCAGTTACCTTCAGTTTAATGTTTGTATAAAGTGTCTCAAGAAATAAAGATTATGTTATCTCAGGAAAAAACAAATTGGTTAGCAGTTTTTATAGCTTGATGCACTTGGATTAGTAATAGGTTTAGAGCTTTAAAAAACTCAGTGAAGCCAATCAGGCTATAAACTCATGCCTAATTGTTATTACATATACAGTCGCTTTTTTATTGTCAGTATTTAAATATAAATGTTAAAAATTAAGCTATAATTATTCAAAATATTCTCTATTATGTTAAAACTATCACAATTTATTCATCCCAACGAAGCGAATGCCACTTAAAGTCTCCTTGCATTATCTCATTTGAGGCTCACAACAGTTTTACAAAGTATTATTATCACTATTATATGAATGAGGAAATGGATAGAAGGTCAGAGATTTTAGTGGTTTGCCCAAGATTACCCTGCTGGTAAGGGGCAGAGCTAGTACTTGCACTTAATGTCTTGTAATTCCTGTGACAGTCAAACTTTACATTTGTAAATCGCTTTATGAAACCAGGCGCTCTGATAGGAGATCAAGATACTTTTGTGAAGTACAACTCCTGGGTCCCTTCTGACGTTTCTCTGTCCAGGTTAATTGGCCTCATTAGTAGTTGATTAGGGAGGCTCTTAGTGTGTGTGCTCAAAACCAGAACTCCAACAAATGACTGATCT
Source organism: Canis lupus baileyi (assembly GCF_048164855.1). Taxonomy (NCBI): domain Eukaryota; kingdom Metazoa; phylum Chordata; class Mammalia; order Carnivora; family Canidae; genus Canis; species Canis lupus. The sequence goes on along the minus strand of NC_132856.1, from coordinate 23,217,025 downwards.
TCTATACCCCTCAGAGCTCAAAGTGAGTCATCTTCTATGTGAAGCTTCCTGCAATGCCTCCCACTCCAAATGAAATTACTTCTTCCCATTGGGAGTCCTCAGAGGTCTGGGTTGATAGCCTACTTTTTTTTTTTTGTATTGTAGTTGATTGTGGATGTATTTCTCTTCCCTTTCCTGTTGTGAGCTCCTTGAGGAAATGCATGCTCCATTCATTTCTGACTTACCAGCACCTAGCACAGTGTCTGGCAGAAAGCAAGTGTTAAATAAATTTCAGATGACTGATGAACTGACTGACAGATTGAATGTGGGGTGTCTCAGTTCTTAGTTGACAATTGACTCATTTTCCCTGGGACAGGTTTTCCATCGGCCTTCCTCCCCCACTCTTGATATGCCAGTTAATCCTGAAGCAAGTCTAAAAATTCTCTTTTGTGCTAAGACACATATTAATTTTTATTTTTATTTGAAGGCAACATTTGCATTTATATCTGTAAAACTGTGAAGAATGTAAAAAGGCACAAAGGAAATAAAAGCCCCTATAATTCTACCATTATTAACACATTATTGTATTTGTTTCACAAAAAAGACAATGGAAATATTTGGTGTCTATATATCTCTATATATGTCATCCCTGGAATATGTGTATATTATATATATTAAAATTAGAAGAGAAACAATATAAATATATAATATAAATATAACATTTATATATTGTTTCTATTAAATAAATATATATTGTTTCTCTTCTAATTTTAATATATACTCATATAATACATATATCATATGTATACTACTTCCAAGATGTGTCACTCACTCTTTTAGGAACTTTGCTGTATTAACTGATTTAATACTCCCAGCAACTTTATAGTAGGTACTACTGGTGTCATCCCCATTTTTTGGATGCAGACACTTAAGTCCAGGGATATGAAGTAACTTACTCAAGGTCACACAAATAGTAAGGGATGAAGCTGCAATTTTAACTTAGCTATTTGGTTCCAAGTCCATGCTTCTAAATAAGATGTTATATTGTCCTCTAGATAGAAATTTAAAAAGAAAAATGAGACAGGATTTTATTGAATACATTACATAGATTACCATTATATCTTGAGCATTTCTTTATAACCTAAAAAATACATAAAATATCCTCAGATCTCAGCTCAAATATCATTTCCTGGAGAGGCCTTCTCTTATACTAAGTCTAAAGTGATATTTCTCAATGGGGGCAAATGTTGGCAATGGCTGGACATGTTTTATTGTCATGACTGGGGTTAGTGCATTTGGTAGGGTGAGTAGCCCAGGGGATGGTGCTAAACATCCTTCAAGGCACAAGAATGCCTTCCTTCTCTTTCATCCTGCCCAAATAAAATGTAAAGACTATGGTTTCAAATGTCAGTAGTGATGAGGCTGAGAAATCCACATATAGGGTGGTCCCAGGCTCTTGCCCTCAGCCAATTCTATGTCTCATTGTCCTCATAGTGCTTTCTAGTATTCTGAAAATGTTTAATTTATCTGTTTGTTGATTCACTTATGAAGTTTAAGTCTCTTCTACCCTTGCTAAAACATCACCTTTATCAGAGCTTTATCTATATTAATTAATTGCTATATCCTTGAAGAGGACTTGGATATGTGGTACTTAGTATAGTTGGTACTTAGAACTTTGACTTTCTTTGACTTAGAAGTCAAAGAATATATAGTATTTCTTGCATGATGTATCATAAGTTATTTAACAATTTCATCATTCAATAAAAACATAGATTATTTTCTATTTTTGCTACTTGAAATAGTCTTAAACATTATTTTCATGATTCTTTTTGTATATCTATTTGTTTATATTGGTTGAGTTCATAGAGTGACTTATTGCATTAATGGCCTGATATCTAAAGCTCAGAATATAATGTACTAATTATTGCTTTCCAGCAAGATCATGTCAATTTATACTTACATCAACAGTGATTGGAAGAAGTTTGTTGTTCTCAGGCCAATTCTAGGTTCCACCAATGAAATAACTTATTTTTTCAGTTTGAAAAGAGCTTTGAGTCAAGTCTCCAAATTTTCTACATCGGAAAAGATTGTCTTTCATTATCATGAGAGGTAAAAGGTTTTTTTTTGTTTTGTTTTTTGTTTTGTTTTGTTTTGTTTTTTTTCTCATATTCATTGCCTTTCTGAGGAATCTTTGTTCCATGACTAGATTCATGGGTAGTTCTGACATCTCTTGCATTATATGGATTAGATAGGTAAAGACACTCATTTAATTTTTGTAGATCAATAAAATTTTGGTGAATGAAACATGTTCATTGGATGACTGACAATTGAATTTGGTTTATTTAGCTGGTTCTTGCCTCTGTGTCACAGGGGCTCTTTGGTAACATCTCATTTGGCAAACTTTGGAAGAAGCACCCTGTTTACTTCTAGGCCTTCATCAATTAGTATCCATCCATGATACACCTGGATAAATGTAGAATAGAGACTCTGAATAGAGGCCAGAAGTCAAGCCACACTGGAAGGAAGGGCAAGAAATAACCAGGAGAAGCAAACATCTTGCTTATTCAGAACTCCTTTTGCCCATAGCGTCTGCCCAATGTATTATGGAATCTAGGAATCTAATTGAGGAGTTAAGATTTATGTTCCTGGTGGAACTACCTGGTAGAAATTAACCCTGTGGTCTCCAAAGTGGCATATATATACCTAGAGGAATTACAAAACTATCCAATGGAGTTAGAGCATCTATTTAATTGACTTTAAAAAATCCTGATATAATAGCTATTTTGCATATTTTATAATGTATATAGCAGTTAATATAGCAGCATATGTCTTCACTGTGTGTGTGTGTGTGAATGTGTATGGTGGGCACACTATGTCTCCCCCCCTCCCTTTTTGCTAATAAAAGTTTATACTGAAAACTTTGGAGACCAGTAGTCTAAGTAATAGACTAAGGTCAAGTCTCTCTCTATTCTCCTCCACCTGAAGAAAAATCAATTTTCTTATGCTTCCTTTTGGTACCCAGGGTGTGGTTGCTGGAACATTTACAGCCACAGCAGCTGCAGTAGTGGCCTGAGTAGACTTTTCCTCTGAGTTTCTATAGTGGTAACAGGATTAACAGACTCTATTCTGGAAGTACTTGGGTGGCATAACACCTCCCAGCAGAACTATTCCTGACAAGGATGTGCAGATGGAAATGCATATTTATGTCACTTAAAGCCTACCAGAGACACAAGGATTTGAGCTATAACAATAAATAGAAAAAAAAAATCTCCAGCGTTTTTGGTAACCCATACTCAAGAGCATTGACTGTGCTTGGCGAAAGACCTACAGTTTGCTCTTTGTCCAAGCATAAAATATTCAACATTCAAGCATGCTAAGGTAGACTATTCTGAATATATTTTAGAGTGTTAAAACAAGCTAACACAAAGTTAGGTTGAAATTTCAGGTCTTAAAAATAACAGGACCATTCTATGAAGTGTTTGGGCCATTTGAAGGGGAAAAAAGTCTCCTTTAGAAAAACTGTCCAATTATTCTATTTATTAATAATGATAGGTTTAAAAATAATTTCCAGAGGCCAAATAGTCATTGTAATCTAGGCTGCCAGTTTAAAATATCTTTTTAGCAATCCTTGATGCACCTTCTGCTAGCTTCCTTCTAAAATACTTGTGACAATATAGAAAAAGAAAAATGCTCACATCCACAAGATACATATTATATTGACCTGGGGAGTATTTATACTACATAGCAACCCATTATAATTGAACTGAAGAATTCAATCAGTCTGGCACTTATGCTGAGAGGCAAATGAACTGCCTTTATTCCCCTGTTCCTGACTCAGAAATCAATATTTTGTCAACCCCAAAACTAGGTGGGTTTTGAAGAGGTGTGTTTTGTGACCTGACCAAAAAGCTATAATTCTTTATCACTCTAACCAATTCAGATAAAGATTGTTTCAATAAACAGAAAAAAACTTTCAAAAAGTGTTCAAGGATCTCATTAGGTTGCAGGAAGAGCTCCGAGAAGAAAAGAGAAGATAGTCTTAAGAGACAAATTGAGATGAAAAGCCTACAGGATAGATCCAAAGGGACATGGTCAAATTAAAGATTCTGAAAAAGTCAAAATTGTACTTAAAGAATTAAAATCTGCCTTAGGAGCAGCAAAACACAGAATTGACACTGCAGAAAATATCAGTAGTAATGTGGAGAGCAAATATGAAAAAATTTCCCTTGGTTCAAAAGTAAAAAAACACAGGATTCAAACTACAATAACAAAATGTTGCTAGATGCATGGGTTGGAGCACAGAGTTGTCACCTAGTAAATAAATTTTCCAAAGAAGAAACCAAAGCAATTTAAACATAAGTTTTGTTCAAAGATAATCCTGAAGTATATGTTCTGAGTAGAAATCATTTTTGATATGTACCTCATTGCCAAAAATTTAGGAAAAAGAGACCTACCATCCTAGAAAGTATTTCAAATTACAAAAATAAAGACCTTTTTCAAACATGCAGACAGGCAAAACTGTAGAAAGAACTGTCCTGAGATTGTCCCCTGCTCCTTCTTGCACAAAACTAAGTGCCAGAAAACAGCAGAACAACATTTTCTCAATTTTGAGGAAATGGAGTTACACCTTGATCATTTTATCTTCAATCCACTCGACTTTTTTTGTGTGGAAGTCCAGTAAGGCATTCTCATCATTGTCAAAAGAAAATGTCCAACCACCAAGAAAAGCAATGAAAACTTTCTTGAAAAAACTGTTTAAAGTCATATTTTCACTTTGTGAAAGAGCAAAAACAAAGTCAGGAACTCCAGTTTTGAGAAGCTGAGGTAAGGAAAGGTGACAGGTTATCTTGAGGAATTTCAATTGACAGGGTTGGGGTGAATTTCAGCACTGATAACCAACTCTGGAAACTACTAAGCCAGAAACCAGGAATTGTGTGGAAGTGTTTGGTCTCCTTCTAGGATGATAGCTGGGTGTAGAGTAAGGAAACCTTTGCATTATTAATTTTTTTTCTTGTGGCAGTAACCTGGAAATTACATGTATGAAAGATTCTCTGATAAAACCTCTGCTCACAGAAGTGTTTACTGAATTTTCCAAATAAGTATGAATTTTCCAGGTTTCTGAATCTTTCAAGTTTTCTTAAATGAGCATTCAGTGCAAAAGACTGTCATAAAAGCTCAGAAGAATATATTTCTTCATTGAAGAAATAATCCTTTTAAAAATGACAAACTAAAAATGAAGATCTTTAAAATAAGGGCTAAAACATGCTAACGTGACAATGTGGATCGGGAACGGAGACAGTCAGATGGAAACATTAGTGGCTAGAGTGGTCAGTGTGGAGACATTGGTATAATTCTATTTTTTGGAAAGTGTTAGAAGTATTTCCTTTTTTTAACGAAAGAAATGATGAAGGCAAGTATTGTATATTTTTTATCAAGTGATCTTCTAAAATATTTTCATAAAAAAAGAAGAAAGGGAGAATGAAGGTATTCTGGAGAGGACACTGGAGCAGGTGAATGAGGGACACAGAACTATGTGGATGCCAGAGAGGTCACAGTGAGGGCAGAGATCAACACAGCAACAAAACAGCTGTGTGCTCTCAGTTCACTTTGCTTCTATAGCCACTGTCTGGTCTATCTAGGATTCCTTCCCCACCAACAGCACTCTCCTCCCACAAGTACAATTGCACCTCCCAATTTTGTGAATGCCCTTTACAAGGTCATTCTTTCTACTTAGAGTTCGCTTCTTGTCTCACCTTACTGAATTCCTGATCATCACTCAAGACTCAGAGGAACTGGTACTTTACTCAACGACTATTTGTCAACTGCTGCTGTACTAGGAAATCCTACCGAGTACTGGGAAATACAAGGATAAATGAAACCCATTTCTGCCCTCGCAGACATTTCAGCCCTCCTAACTGGTGAAAAAGAAGGTCATTTCTGTGCTTCTGTTAACATTCTGTGATAAGCGCATCTTTCCCACTTTTGAGGGAAGGGGCCCATGCCTTGGTGTCCTGAGCTTAGTACAGTGCATGGCGTAGAAGTTGAATGAATGTACGTATGTATCAGCTTACCAGATGTCAGGTAATCAAATGTTTAAATATGGTTCTTTGGCTTCTAGTCCTGTGCATTTTCTTATATCACATTACCTCCAAATCAAGTACGATAATAGCCAGCTTTGGTACTTATTTTCAGATAAGAAGTTTTCAGAGATGGAGCTCTTTGGAAACTAAATAGAAGTATAGAATTTTAGATGTGGAATGAACTGTAGATGTCAGTCAGTTTCATTTCCCACACACCAATTCATCCATTCATTCATTCACTTAGCACCTGCTGTAATAATAAAAGTAATGATAGTTAACATTTGCTTCACACTCTGAGAAGCTTTGAATGGATTCTCATTTAATCCTCACAATAACCCAATGAGGAAGTTATTATAAGTTCAGTTTTCCTAGTGAGGAAGGGGGCCGTGCCTAATTCATTGTTGTATTCCTAAGCTAATAAAGATCGGAGTAAGAATTTAAATTTAAGTATTTGGCAGCTATAGTTTTTCCTCTTAACCACTGTGGTATATGTAGGGCATACAAAGGTGAGCAAGACATAATTGTGCCTCTGGGGACTTTATGGTATATTTAAAGAAGCCAAACATGTCAACAGGTTGATTGCCCACAGGCAACTCTTCTATGCCACCTGTAACCTAATTTTTGTGTCAGGGTAATTCCACTTCATGCTAATGGCTGGTCAGAATTCCCCAGTGAGACCAAGATTCAAATGAAGGGAAAAAAAAGGACAGTGAGATTGTGTATGATGCTAAATAAGGCAGTTTGGCTGTTGTCCCACTTTCTGGGACTCTGATGCATATGATTATGTCAAGCTATCATTGTTAAGGCCATCTTCCATATTTGCAGAACCTCAGTAAATGAGATGATGGGGATTGATTCTCATCCTATCAGTTGGGTAGATTAATCACCTGATTCTCCCTTTAAGAGGCTCTATCAATTAACTTTGCATAAAAAAAGACACCTCTGAGCCTGGCCGACACCCTGTGTGTCTAGTAGACAAGTGCTCTGGTTTGGCTTTTTCCAGTGTAGTAAATAACAATATTTACCACACCCACCCTTCAAGCTGACAGGACAAAGAAGTTCTGCTGGTTTCTTTTTCTGGAAATCTAAGATCTAAGGTAGGAGTACAGTCACAGCAATAGTCTTGGAGGTTTGGGTAAAATGGGAATTCTTGGCAACTGGAGATGATGACTTTGAAATTCAAGGTCTTCAGTTTCTGAAATACTTTTATGTTGCCATAAAGGTAAAACTAGTCATTATAGTTTGTTGTTAAGAGCTCATTGGCATTTGTATTTTTGTCAAATGAGTTATATAAAACTATGCATTTTAAATAATTTTAAATAATTGATATTTATGGATTTGTTTGTGTCTGTGTGCTTGTAATTTAGTGCCTCAGATGGCTAGACTTTCAACAAAGCAGTTCTTTACTACTGCTACATCTGCTTTGGATTAATCACACTTTAATTGAATGCCAAATACATTTGCAGAAGCTCAAAAGGTTGAAAACAGTAACAGAAATTCTAAAGGAATAATACTTAAAATGGAACCATAGGGCCTCCTGGGTTACATGAACTTACTTACTACTTAGCTAATGGAATATTTAAACCTGAAATGAGCCAGCCATACTTTGTTTGAAGTTGTCCCTTGGTGATACAAACAAGTATAAATATACCAGGTGATTCCAATTCAATAATTGTGCCAGACTGAAAGAGGTTTTTTTTTCTTTAAGAGAGCTCCGTAAGTCAGAAGATACTGCTGATGTTTTAAAGAAAGTACATTTGCTATTGTCAAGGTTGCTTTGAGAGGAATACCTCTACAGGTGGTCAACTGGTTGAGCCCAGCTGGCATATGTGAACATTTCATACAGTATGTTGGCATAGCTCACCTAGACCTTGTTTTATCCTACCCAGGTAGCGATTCTTAAACTTCAGCATTCATCGGGATCATCTGGAGTGTGTGTTAAAACACTGATCGCTGTGTTATACTCTCAGAATTTCTGATACTGTAAGTCTGTGTTTAATTTCAAGCAAATTCCATTAAATAGAGAATGATGGAAAATTTGGCACGTCTTAGGGCCAAACGTCTGCCACCTGCTTCAGGTGATTCTCATTATTTGTATTAGTCTATTTGCCGCAGGATGTTAATATGTGAAAGCAAGACTTCTGGCTCAAGTTTTCATTTATTGTGCCATGAAGAACTGAAACTGACCTTGTGCCCAAGGTGACACAGCCAGGACTCAAATCCAGTTTGCTCAAACTCTTGCTATCATCTATCTCTGCACAGATTTCCTTAAAATCCACTGAGATAAATGCAAAGCACAGATAAAAAACACCCGTGTCCAGTATTTGGGCCCATAGATACTTAAGGAGTTTTAATTAGAATTAGAAATGATTTTTTTTTAAAAAGAAATGATTCCCATTCCCTTTATAAGCAATCTTTTTTTTTTTAAATCTAGATTTCAAGGAAACCAATTGTAATGCCTCAATTCAGAAAGATCAAAGTTCTCTTTCCCTAGAAAAATGAGGAATCTATTGGCAAGTTCTTGGACTCTGGACTTGTCATAATGAGTAGTAAAGGCTGGTGCCCTGTCCCAGGGTCATCTCCAAAACTTAAGTCTAAGAAATTTTTTTCCCAGTGTGTACTAGCCAACTTTAAGAGCACACAGAACAGAACCATGCCAAGGACAAGTTTTCATGCATTCAGTTTAATTCACATACAAATGAAAGTTAGGCTGCTTTGGGGCTCTTGCAGTGTTTTTATTTGTTTTGTTTGTTTGTTTTGTTTTTCCTCACAGGTGAATTTGTTTTTATCACTCTTTTAAACCTAATCTTTGTTTCCTCTTTTATTGTGCTCTTTCTCTGATACTCTTCGTCAATCTTTAGTCAATCTTAGTCAATCAAGACTTTTGCACCCTCACCTTTCCCCCTACCCTTGTGATTTTCTTTCTTGAGTATAAACTGATATGCTATCTGCACTGGCTATCCACAAGAATACATTATCGATAGTCTATATATTTCCCACATGTCTTAATCATTGTTCTCTATCACAACAGACACGTAGAAAGTACCAGGTTAACAATATAAAAACCAAATCCTCGGATGTGTCTTTATCACTAATAGAAAATAGTTGAGTGTGGATAAAACTGAATTAGTAAACTATAATAAATCGCCAAAACAGAATTTCCTCAAAGTTTGTAAGTAGACCTTTTGCAGACTGATTCCAAGTCCCAGCTAAGGATTTTACATGGACCAGACACAGTGCATTCTTCCTGGGTCTCCCAAGCACATTATAATGACAGATGAATCACCCCAGTTCACGTGGAGCCATGACTCCATGCTGCAACTGATGTTAACACCTCAATGGCTGAGTCGTTTTGCTTTATCACGTTCTACTGCCTATTCTGGAAGCCCTTTGGATGAGCTCCAGATGTTCCATAAAAGGTGGCACTTTTTTTTTTTTATAAAGAAAAACGCTTAGTTTTCTTGTTGGCAGCACTTAATGAGTGTGTTCTCTGAAGATAGGAAAGCACCCTGCAGAGGATACATTTAATGCAACGCTATAATTTCTGCGATGCTCACTCTGTGTCTGACTTTACAACTGCCCCTTTGCCTTCCCAAGTGCCAGAGGCAGTAATGGGGTCAGTAAGAGAGCTTCCTTCAGCACTTGGGAGTCTACCCTCTGAGACTTCAGTGGAGTTAAACATCAGGAGAAAATTCACCCTTCTGTTTTTTTTTTTTTTTTTTTAATTCATTTAGAAGTTCACTCAGCAAAATGCCATTTTCTATTCTGTTCTCTATTAAAACACCACAGTTGATAACGTCCCTGTAATTTTTGCAGTTTTTCTTCTCCCCGTGAACCATCCAACAAAGAAAAGAGATGGATGAAAATGTATGTTACGTGAAAACATAATATTATATCTTCTTTTACTTTCGCAAAGGGTGTTAAAACAGATTCATTAGTTTTGACTAAATACAAGGTTTCCATGAGGATTTGTGGTTAAGTGACATGACAGTGTTGATACATGCGCTCAAGACAATGGAGGTTAAAACTGTTTGAAAAAATATTTCTCTGATAGACCTTGCATGTTGAGAAAGTTACAGAATAAATATATGGTAGATATTTTTCAAGTTCGGAAAAGGATTTTTAAGGCAGGGATGTCTTTTCATGAAACACCTTTTGTACCATGATGAGCTAGCCAACAAAAGAATTTTTTTTTTTTTTTGGTTTCGTAAGAGAGAGTAATTTATAATACTGATATGTCAATATGTTTTTCAATAAACTTTTCCCCAGATTTTCTTGAATTCTCGTCAGTGTAAGAATTATAATTATATGTCTTCTTCCCACTTTGAAAGTGGCACGAGGTGCTCATTTGCAGTTCTGCTGTTCAATTGTCACTAGAATAGAAATGTCATGACTCAGTTAACAATGCTTTATTATTCACATTGATCTTTTTTTATAGTGTTCTTTATCTCAAAAAACATTGTAAATCAGATATCTACCTCCCACTCTTTTGTTCATTTGCAAATTTTTATTATTCTAGTTTAAGAAAGCAATGGTGTGTCAAGAGTTAGTGTATACTGTTTATATTCTCCCTACTTCAAAATCTTTTCCTCTGTACGAAGTGGAGATGCCAGAAGCATCCCTAATTCTAACTTCCTTATATACCCTCATAAGAAAATTTTGTAACTCCTCCGGATCAAAAGAGGTTTGATGTTTTTTAAGTCCACAAAGATGAAACAATGGCGTGAAAGTATATTTTAAGGTTAAGAACAAAAGTACTTTAGATTTATGTCTTTTAAAATATTTTCACTTGCTCCCGACTCAGTTTCTCCCTCTTTAGCTATGTATGTGACTTGTACAGTTCCTCTCTAACAATTCAGGATATATAATGGAGCTGTTGTTGAGATAACATCATCGTGAGCCCCAATCTGACACATAATGTCATTGGAGAGAGCGCTGGCCTCCTTAAATTTAAAAACCATGGCATCAGATCATTGCTCTTTACCAACTACCAGATTGGTTCTTGATGTGATGTTGCTTTGATTTAAAACAATTTCAAAGTGGTGTGGAACACAGCACTTTATTTCTGAATTCTTCTCAATATGGAAGGGTCTGGTAGTCATGTGGGTTAATCAACTTTTATTTAAGTAAAAATCCCTCAGAAGACACCATATAATACTTCACCTAACAGGTGAATCAGAAGCAAGACAGCAACCACTAATTCACTCACTCATTCAGGAAACATTTATAGGCTCTTTATAAAGTAACTGGCAATAAGCTAAGTGCTGGTAGATACACAGAGATGAATAAGACCTGACCCCTGCCTTCAGAGTTCACTATTCATTGGGGCAGCAGGCATTCAGACAACTTCAACAGCACATGATAAGCAGGTAATAGAGGTATGTATGTACACTGTTCTGAGGTGTAAAATTCAGGAATTTGTGTGTTAGATGTCATGCAGAAAAATGTCTAAGAAGAGATAAAATTTTCACTGGGTCTTTAAGAATTAGTATTTAATTGCCAGTTGGCAATTAAAAGCAGGGACATTCTATGAAATAGAAAAAGTTTGTAAAACTTGGAAGTGTGAAAACCAGTGTTTAGCAGAGCATGGTAAGATCATGGTGGGGGCAGGTGGAGGAGAGAGAGGGACAGGTGAGAGTTAAAGTGAAGATTTTTATCTTTTCTTAAGGATTTTAAAATGTAGCCATTGGGATGGTGGTTCTTGATCTAAGAGAGATGGACCCCAAGGGAATATATGGATCCTCTCTTGGAAAAAAATGCTCAGGATTCAGACATATGATACAAATGATCCACTGCTACTCTCCAAACATACAAGCTATATCCAAATTCCCTTAACTCCTATTGAAGAGCCTGAAATAAAGATGTTAAGTAGGAATAAAAAAAGATCCTATCTTTGTCTCAGAAAGGCCAATATGAAGGATGGATTATAGGGAAAGTAGACCAAAGTCCAGGATTCTAGTTACTCGACTGCCCTTCTTCGAATTAATGTGTAAACCAATTACTACCTTCTCTTCTTTCTTGTTTTATTTTATTGTATTTATTTTCTTTTTTCTTTAAGCTCAATTTGCCAGCATATAGTATAACAGTGCTCATCACATCACATGCCCTCCTTAACAGCCATCTTCTACTTGCTGTGTCTTTCTCTGAGCCACTGTGATATTGTCTCTTCTGAGTCATCTCATATCCCTTCTCTTGCTCAAGAGATGAGAACATTTTAAGAAAAAGATTCTGGACAAAAGGACCATATGCTACAAAGAAGGCAGCAATATTTCCAAGTGGACAACAAAACACCGCATTTAGCAATTTGGTGATATGTGTTAGAAAATTTCAATAGATGGGTAAGGATAGAAGACAGATTAATTTAGGATGAGGGCAAAGCAGAAATAAGAACATAGAAAAAATGAACATCTATTACTCTCTCAATAGATAATCATAGCTAAATTTTTCTAGATACTTTTTATATGCCAATGTTCCATAAGGCTCTTGAAGTATAAGCTGATCTAAATCTTTACCTTAACCCTATGGGCTAGACATGATTACTGTCCACATTTTACATATGAAGAGGCTGAGGCACAGAAAGATAATATGAGTTGTTTTTTTTTTAATTTATTTTTTATTGGTGTTCAATTTACTAACATACAGAATAACCCCCAGTGCCCGTCACCCATTCACTCCCACCCCCCGCCCTCCTCCCCTTCCACCACCCCTAGTTCGTTTCCCAGAGTTAGGAGTCTTTACGTTCTGTCTCCCTTTCTGATATTTCCCACACATTTCTTCTCCCTTCTCTTATATTCCCTTTCACTATTATTTATATTCCCCAAATGAATGAGAACATATAATGTTTGTCCTTCTCCGACTGACTTACTTCACTCAGCATAATACCCTCCAGTTCCATCCACGTTGAAGCAAATGGTGGGTATTTGTCATTTCTAATAGCTGAGTAATATTCCATTGTATACATAAACCACATCTTCTTTATCCATTCATCTTTCGTTGGACACCGAGGCTCCTTCCACAGTTTGGCTATCGTGGCCATTGCTGCTATAAACATCGGGGTGCAGGTGTCCCGGCGTTTGTGAATTAAAATTACAGATAGTGAAAGGCAGCATTGGAATTTAAACCAGGAAGTCTGGTTTCAGAAAAGATGTGCTCTTAACTACTACAGTGCACTGCCTCTGATAAAGTAGATTTTATAGGTAAATAGTGACATTCATAGTACATGTACCATCATGGGTTAATATTGATAATATAGTAGTAGTATGAAAGTAATTAGTGAGCAATATAAATTATATGCAAAGGAGAAACTTTAATGTCAATTTGAATAGGTTGCCACTATTGTTAGAAGAATGTGTGCTAAATATTTCACTATTTGGAACTGGATAAGGTGCTAGCAGTAGTCTTTAGTGCTCTTAAGATTTAGAAGTTTTGATATGAAGAAAGATATTTTTCAAAGGTGACTATCTATAATAAGATCTAAAATATTACAATAATGCAAAAATACTGAAGAAACCTAGCATTGTATCATGTTGTGTTTCACTGTATATGGTATAAACCTCGACGGAATTTTTGTCTCTGATGAATTTATTTTAAAGATTTTATTTATTTATTCATGAGAGACATACAGAGAGAGGCATTGACATAGGTGGAGGGAGAAGCAGGCTCCCTATGGGGGAGCCTGATGCAGGATCTGATCCCAGAACCCTGGAATCACAACCTGAGGCAAAGGCAGATGCTCAACCGCTGAGCCACCCAAGTGCCCCACTGATGAAAGTTTAATTTGAAAAATAAATTAAACTATCTACAGCTTAAGTATGCAGTCTTACCCCTCAAAAGGAACCCTTTGTCTTATGACTAATGTTAAGCTGCCAAAAAAATAATGTTTCACTAATAGAGATTCAGAGATGGTCTCTGTTTTTTAATGATAGCACAGAAGTTCTGGGAGAAGTATTCCTGAGATCCTTCTTCTCAGTTGTTTGTCCTTGTCTTCTAGTTAAAATACATGAATATATGTAGGAAAGGAAAATATTTCCCAAGTCAATGTACTGGACCCTGGTGAAACAGTCAAGATTTTTTACTTTTTAAAAGTATGGTGCTAAATGTTGAAAACTGAAAATAAAAAAACAAAAAGTTTTATACTTTTATAAAGGAAAATGTATATTCCTCCCATTGATGTTTTCTCATGAGTCATTTATTCTTTGATAGACAGTATTTAGGTTTTATTTGTATTATGGTTTTCCTTATGGACTAAAATAGACAGCTGGGTTATACCCCAAAATTCCTTCATTCATTTGGTAAATGGTATGGAGTGTCTGCTATGAGGCAGACCCTGTAATAGGTGAGGAAAAACTTGGATAAAAACCCAAGTCAGTCTTCAGATAGCTTCCAAAATCCAAGTCCAGTAAAGAGACCCTGAGAATCCCATGTACCAAATGCTATGACAGAGGTTGTGGGGATATCAGTATGGGATGCTCACAGATTCCATGATAAAAGGTCTTCCTAAAGAAGGTAATCATGATATAAATCTAGAGGAAGCCTGGAAACGATGCACATTTTCTTTTGCAAGTATAAAACTTTCGGCAAATTTTTTTTTTCTGTTACCAGCTTCCTGATACATGTAGAAAAGGAACCAGTGAAGGACAGTAAGAAGGAACAGTTAGGAAAGGAAGAAAAACCAGAGACAGCCAAGTAAGGTGAGGGTGTAAAAGTATTTAATGGTCAACAGTGCTAGTGCATATATATAGGAACATTATGTATTCAGAAAGTTTCTTCTTTACATATATTGGTGTATCCAGTGCTTCAAATGTGGCCAAAGAAAATACTCTCAATTACACCATCTTTAGCTCATAAAGATTTATGTTGGTGACACATCCTGACTTGGATGCTTACTGAGTTGAACGTACTTATTCTTTCTGGACACACAGTTAAGCAATATTTTCCAGTGGCCTTTTTGCATGTAGGTGGGGTCATGCAAATGGTTCTGACAGAAGGGATGTGGGCAAAAATGATGTGCCACACTTGCAAGTTTGTCTACTAAACTATGTCACATTATTCTCTGTATTTTATTCTTTATTTAATGGATAGCTTTAAGCAAAGGATGCAGTAAAAAACTGAGGAGCCCCCCTGGGGATAGCAGAGCCAAAAGATAAAAATGCCTGGATCCCTGAGTCACTCCATGGTTGATAGCAACTCAGAAGTGTCTACCTGCATTTAACTTTGAGTGTCCTAGAATGAGCTTTTATTAAGTTAGACCATTGAAATGTGGGGTTTGTTTTTTACTGCTCTTAGTAAATCTGGCTAATAATATGCAGTACAACTCGGATGTGAATTAATTAATGAATATTTTCAGTATTTATTATAGAATAATAATTTTAAAAGTATTTAACACATATTGAATTCTAGGATTTTAATGGAGTATATTTATTGTATAATTTTATCCTATAAGAAATGCTATGAAGTAGGTACTATTACTGCCATCCCCACTATAATCATTGAGAAATTGGAGCTCAAGAGTTGGAGACATTTACTTAAGATCATAGAATTAACAATAGTGTGGTCAGGTTTTAAATCCATACTGTTAGACATGAGAGTTGCTTACTTAATAGCATTGTGTCCTACTGGTAGATATAATATGTGTCAAACAACTAACATCTGATATTATTTCTTATAAGTAAACATAGTTGAATAACAACCCACATAATTCCCTTTATTCTGAAAAATAATGTAGAAGGTCCATTTCACTCTGAGCATTAGAACAAAAATCCTTTTCACCAGTATGTCCTTTCATAAAATTATGTATTTGGTTATAGACTTATGTCAAACCCTTATTTTTGACCACTAGGATTTTAGTTGGTTCTCAAAACCTCTACCAACTCATTTTATAATTAAGCAAATAATAGAGAAATCCTATATACACACACTTTTTAAGTCTAGCCAAATGGATGTTTGAATAACAACAGAAATCTCTCTTGGAATTGGCTGATAGAAGTCATTTATTTATCATTTACTGTTTAATATGTGGTTTCATTTAACAAAAACAAAACTGAGCTGTGATAATAGCAAGCTGTAAATTTTTAGTCTAGGATTCTCATTTTTGGATGGATACTTCCTCCGTGGTTTGCTCTATAGAACAATTTATCCCATCCCTCCATCCTCCTTGAGTTTTGAAGACAATGTTCCATGATGAATAAGGGCCAAGTATGCATTCAAATAGGAGGACTCTGCATGTCCCCCGTACTGTGCTTTGTGTTATCATCCTCTTCCCAGGTGGGAGAAGAGGGGTTCAACCAACAAAGCTCTTTATTAAAAAGGTGAATTTCCGTTTGAATAAAAAGACCTTCAACTTGATTACTTTTGCTACTTTTCCCTGCTCACAGGAGATGGATTGACCCTTATGAGGGACTAGCAGCTGTGAGGCACATCAACACTGGCCATGGCTCTGCATTTGTAACAAATACATTTCTACCTTTCTCGACAAAACAGCCCTATTGTTATCAGCTGTAAATCTATTAAAAACACACAAGGGCATTTTAGTATGTGTATCGTGCATGAAAAATAATATTGCCTGACAGGCTCCACTTGGCAATGGAAAAGAGGTTTTATTGAAGGAAACAGCAGTAGCAAACAGTGAGCAGTGCACAGGACAGTAATTGTGCCTTTAACATTGGCGGCACACATTCACTTAAGACTAAGACTCCTGCCCCTGCCTCATCCACACCCAAAGGACCTGCTAGACAAGCAGCCAGTCATCTCTCTCTGGGATCAAGCTGTCAACGCAAACTTGAATTCTTTCCCTTTTTCTGAGCTAAGCTCTACCCCCAGAGCTCCCGATGCCTTCCTGAGTGAAAGCTCTAAAAGAGCTCCCTTCTAAATTGCATCACATGCGCAGCGCTCTTCAAACTGACAGAACAAAAGAGCCAAATTACAAAAGTATGGTCTGAGTGACTTGTTAGTTGCGCTGGATGATTACTTCTTAATGGGCTCTGAGAACAGGCTGTGGGTTTGATGCTGCTTAACTAAACCTTGCAGAGTTCTTTCCTAGTTAGTTATTAATTAAGGTTGATTTGCTAAACACACACTAATGAGTGAGAGAGACAGACAGAGAGAAAGGAGATGGGGCAAAAGGTAGTCCCTACTACTCTCTCTTATCCTTCCCAATTAGTGGCAATGAAATCACTTGGACCAGGAGTCACAAAAATAAATTCTCATCTGGAAGGACTAAACAGGCCCGCTGTGGTTGTGTGTGTGTGTGTGTGTGTGTGTGTGTGTGTGTGTTCATGGCTTTTTCCCTTCCCAAACTGATGCTATGCTGAATAATAGTCATGTTTTCTTGAAGGCTAGTTAGCACGGGATGCTCCCAAAGCCTATTGTCTGCTCCTTCCGCCCTGCTTCCCCTTAACCGTTAATGAATATGTTCAACTGGCCAGGGTCACTTTATTATTCTGACATAATGAACTGGGGATGTGATTTCCAAGTTCTGAGGCTGACACTGGCAGGGTGACGGTTTCACCTCGAGGTGCCCCAACTGTATACTCGACACACTTGGAAGAATAAATATTGATCTGCTTTCTGAGGATGTGCACCATGTGAAATGTTAATGCTTTTAAACGACTTTGGACATACAAAGTAGCTATTATTACCACTATTATTATAAGGTATAAAATCTCTGAGAGTATCTCATCTTTACCCTTTATCCTCATGATTAGTGCACATGTGTTGAGTGCCCACTGTATTCACACCACCACTCATGTGACTGGATATAGTGATGACATTCTAAGACAAAGACATTCATTTTGTGACTCCTTAGCAAAAAAGGGAAGGGTTATTCTCCACAATAATGGGGACACATTGTTTTGTGAACTACTGATAATGAATGCTTACTCTTTCATGGGTCCTCATTTGTTAATGGGTTGGAGATTTTCTACTTGTCTTCCCTAGGTGATTCATTCTTTTGTATAAAGACAGAAAAATTGCCATTTAAAATCATAGTTGGCTGTAACAGTTTGAGGCCCTATGAGAGATGAGGTTAATAGCTGAAATTTGGTTTGGCAGAATAATTTCTAAGAAAGTTGGATACTAAAAGTGAGTTTCCTCTAAGCCATGGTATAGGAGACATTATTGGAGTGCAATAATACGGCAGGAGACAAGATCTCAGAATGGCATAATGGCCAAGAAGAATGGTCAAGTGACACAGTTAACTATATGGCTATCTAAGATCATTTAAAATTGCTTGCTAGTGGGTACTTCGATCACAAAGACCTCATCCCTATTATTTTTTTCACTTTTGTCAAACTTTAGTACAAATCTATTAGATACAATCTAATATTGATGACATTAAGAACAAAGAGATTGAAATCAAATCCAGTGAAGCCAGCTGAGGACCCAGATAGGTCTAAGTGAGGTGTGGAAAAGTGTTTGCAATGAGCAACTTGGGATTGGATAGGAGGCAGTTCTTCTTTTCTCAAGGATTCTTGATATTTGAAGAGATTCCTGGGCTGACATCTGAGTTATATATTTGTTTACTTATTAAGTGTATTTATTAAACTAGTGGTTATTGACTATCTTCTGTATGCCAGGGACCCTGATAGTGATTTGAGAATACAAAAGTGACTAGTAATGATAAGATCTCTGTGCTTAATACAGCTTATCATCATAAATAATGGGATGTGCCTATATCTACCTTGCAGCAATTTAGAAATTTATAATGATTTTATGTGATCTGCCCACATACTCCCATTTCTATTGTCTTCCTTACTTCTTCCTTGCTTCCTTTGTTTTAGGTGAATTAATTTCTTCATTGGTTCCTAGTAATCTTAAAAATGTTGCTCAAGTCACTGTCATATGTAATGCCTCCCTCCTTCTCACCTAGTTAAATCCTCCAGTCTCTCTTTAAAACCTGTCTTGGACATCCTCCACCCAAAGAAACCTGAAGGTTTTTTTCTATTCAATTGATCTGGAGTACATCACAATTTGTGAGAGCTGCCAAGATGATTCTGATGTATAGCCAGGGTTGACAACCACTACCCAAAAGTAGACATCTAGAGAGAGTTCAAGATGGCAGTGTAGGAAGATCCTGAGCTCAGCTCTTCTTGTGGACACAACAAATCTACAGCCTCATATAGAATAATTCCCTCTGAAGGGGATGTAGGAGCTGGGTGAACAGAGCCTGCACAAGGGACAGCACTGAGATGGGTAGAGCCAGAGCATGGTCACAAGAAGAAGAAAAAAAAGCCAGACCTGAAGAACAATATCCTATGAGTGGGAGAGGTCTCAAAGATTTCCTGAGGAGCAAGAGGTTTGAGCTCCATGTCAGGCCTCCTAACTACTAGATCCTATACAAGAGAAATGAACCCCTGAAACATCTGGGTTTAAAAACCAACAGGGAATACATCCAGGAAAACTACAGAACTGTAGAGAAAGGAAAGCTGCTTTTAAAGGGTTTGTGCAGACTCACTCACCCTGGAAACCAGCACAAAACACCAGATTGAAAAGTGCATAGACCAAAGATGAAGGAGACCCACTTACTAACCTTGGAGCATCTGCTGAAGAGGCAAGAGGTAGCTGGGCCTCTTTTTCTATCTTGTTTTGTGCTGATCCTGGCACTAGTGAATGCCATTTTGGAATCGTCTTTGTAAACTGTGAATGCCAGGGGCTCTGCTCCTCTGAGAGCCCTGTGCAACCCTGCACTTTGGCTGGCCTCACAGCTAATAGGATGATAATGCTGCCCACCACTGTAACCACAGAAGTTGTGGCCAGGCTGTGAAGACAGCAGGGCCAGGGACCAATACTGCCCACCAAAGTCCCTGCAACAGTCACAGTCTTGCCATAATAGAAGGGCACATGCCACCCACACAGGGGGCACACCTCAAGCATCTGGCTCGGATAGCACAGGGATTGTGCTTCTGTGTCCCACAGGACATCTTTCACATAAGGTCACTCCTTCAAGACTGGGAGACAAAGCCTCAGTGTCCATCGAAAGATAAATGGATAAAAAGATGTGGTATATGTATACAAAGTAATATTACTCAGCCATTAGAAACGACAAATACCCACCATTTGCTTCGATGTAGATGGAACTGGAGGGTATTATGCTGAGTGAAATAAGTCGATCAGAGAAGGACAAACATTATATGGTATCATTCATTTGGGGAATATAAAAAATAGTGAAAGGGAATAAAGGGGAAAGGAGAGAAAATGAGTGAAAATATCAGTGAGGGTGACAAAACATGAGAGACACCTAACTCTGGGAAATGAAAAAGGGGTGGTGGAAGGGGAGGTGGGCAGGGGTTGGGGTGACTGGGTGACGGGCACTGGGGGGGGGCACTTGGCAGGATGAGCACTGGGTATTATGCTATATGTTGGCAAATTGAACTCCAATAAAAATAAATTAATTAATTAAAAAAATTAAAAAAGAAAAAAAAAAGACTCAAAGACATAGCTAAACTACCTAATACATAAAAATAAACAGAGTTATGCAAAATGAGAGCACAGAGGAATATGTCCCAGATGAAAAAAAAAAAAACAAGACAAAACCTCAGAAAAAAGAGCTAAACAAAATGAAGATAAACAATCTACCCAATGAAGAGCTCAAAATATTAGTCTGAAAAATGCTCACTCAACTTAGGAGAAGAATGCATGAACACAGACCTTCAATAAAAAAAGATAAAAAATATAAGAAAGTACCAATTGGAGCTGCAGAATATGATAACAGAAATGAAAAAGACACTAAAGGTAATAAATGCCAAACTAGAAGATTTAGAGGAAAAGATTAGTGACCTGGGAGGAAGTGTAGTGGAAATCATCTAAACTGAACAGAAATAGAAAAAAAAAAGAATTTTTAAAAGTGAGGATGGCTTAAGGGACCCATGGGACAACATTAACCATACTAACGTTTGTATTATAGTGGTCCCAGGAGGAGAAGGGAGAGAGACAGGGGCAGAACAATTATTTGAAGAAATAATAGCTGAAAATTTCTCTAACTTGAGGAAGGAAACCAACATCCAGGTCCAGAAAGAACAGAAAGTCCCAAATAAGATGAATCAAAGAGATCCACATAAAAACATGTCATAATTAAAATGTCAAAAATTGAAGATAAAGAGAGAGTCTTAAAAGTGGCAACAGAAAAGCAATTACTTACATTTAAGGGAACTCCACAAGACTAGCAGCTGATTATGTAGTGGAATTTTGCAGACGGCAAGGGAGTGGCATGTATATTCAAGGTGCTGAAAGGTGAAAACTTCCAACCAAGAATACCCTTTCTGGTAAGTATAAAATTCAGAATTGAAGGGGAGATCAAGAGTTTCTCAGACCAGCAAAAACTAAAAGAGTTCTTCACCACTAAGCTGGCTTTATAAGAAATATTAAACGCACTTTTTTTAAGTGAAAAGAAAGAGCACTGATTAGTAACAAGAAAACTTATGAAAGAGAAAAAAATCACATTGGTAAAGACAAACATAGAGTTAAGGTAATGGAGCAACCACTTTATAGCTAGTATATCAGTTTTAAAAGACAGAGTCATTTAAATCAACTATATCTACAATAATTAGTTAAGGGATACACAAAATGAAAAAATTTAACATATGACATCAAAATCAAAATGTGGGAGGAGGCAGTAAAAATGTAATGCTTTTAGAATGTATTCAAACTTAAATGAACGCTAACTTAGAATAGATTGCTATATACATAGGTTGTTATATATAAATCTCATGGTAACCACACACACACACACAAACACACCTATAATAGATACATAAAAAATAAAGAGAAGGGAATCCAAACATAACACTAAAGAAAGTTACCAAATTGCAAGGAAAAAGAACAAGAGAAGAACAAAGAAGCAAAAATGAACCACACAAACAACCAGAAAACGATGGAGAAAAAATGACAATAAATACATACCTATCAATACTTTAAATGTAGATAAACTAAATGCTCCAAAGACCTAGAGTGACTAAATGGATAAAAAACAGAAAACAAGACCTATGTATATACAGCCTAGAAGAAACTCACTTCAGCTTGAAAAACACATAGACCGAAAGTGAAGGGATGAGAAAATATATTCCATGCAAATGGAAATGAAAAGAAAGCTGGGATAGTAATACTTATATATCAGATAGAATAGATTTTAGAATAAAAGCCATAACAAAAGACAAAAAAGTCATCGCATAATGAATACCCTTAAAGGGATCAATCCAACAAGAGAGTATAACACTAAGAAACATTTATGCACTCAACATAGGATCACCTAAATATATAAAGCAAATGTCAACAGACACAAAGAAAGAAATTGGCAAAAATAAATACTAGTAAGGGACTTTAATGGCCTATATACATGAATGGGTGGATCAGACAGAAATGTAATAAGGAAATATGGTTTTAAATGACATATTAGATCAAATGGACTTAATAGATATATAGAGAATGTGTATTTCCTAAAAAACCATTGAAATGCACTTTCTTTTCACAAGCATATAAAACATTCTCCAGGACAGATCACATGTTAGATCAAACAACCAGTGGATCAAAAAAGAAATCAAAGAGGAA
This sequence comes from Canis lupus baileyi, assembly GCF_048164855.1. Classification (NCBI taxonomy): domain Eukaryota; kingdom Metazoa; phylum Chordata; class Mammalia; order Carnivora; family Canidae; genus Canis; species Canis lupus. The sequence goes on along the minus strand of NC_132856.1, from coordinate 23,194,427 downwards.
ATAAAAAAATAACCTTGAGACAAATGGAAGTGACAACACAATGTTCCAAAATCCATGGGAGGTAGCAAAAGCAGTTCTTAGAGGGAAATTTATAGCAATAAAGGCTAACTTCAAGAAATAAGAAAGATCTTAGACAATCTAACCTTACACTTAAAGGAACTAGAAAAAGAAGAAGAAAGACCAAAGTTAGAAGGAAGGAAGTATTAAGATCAGAGCAGAAATATATGAAATAAGAAACTAAAAAGCAATAAAGAAGATCAACAAAACAAAATCTGATTCTTTGAAAAGATAAAAAAAATGATAAACCTTTAGCCAGACTCATGAAGAAATAAAGAGGACCCAAACAAATAAAACTGGAAATAAAAAAGAAAAAAATACAACTGAACAGATTGCTGATACAACAGAAATACAAAGAATGGTAAGAGACCACTACAATTATGTAATAACAAACTGGATAACCTAGATTGCATTAGTAAAAATAATAGTAAAAATATCTCCCAACAAACAAAAGTTCAGAATCAGAAGTCTTCATAGGTGAATTCTACCAAATATTTCAAGAAGAGGAGTTAATAACTATCTTAAAACTATTCCAAAAAAATTGAAGAGGAAGCAACACTTTCAAACTTATTCTACAAGGCCAACATTACCCTTGTACAAAAAACAGACAAGGCACTATAAAAAAGAAAGCTATAGACCTATATTCCTTGTGAGCATAGACACAAAAATCCTCAAAAAATATTACAATAGCAAGTTGAACAATTTATTAAAAAGATCATACACCTTGCTTAGATGAGATTTATTCCAGGGATGCAAAGATTGGTTGAATATTGATGCAAGTCAATCAACCTGATACACCACATTAATAAAACAAAGGATAAAAATCATATGATCATCTCAATAGATGCATAAAAACCATTTGACAAAACTCAGCATATATTTATGATAAAAATTCTCAGCAAAGTGGGTATAGGAAGAAAGTACCTCAACATAATAAAGGCCACGTAAGACAAACCCACAACTATCATTACATCATTACATACAATAGTGAAGATCTGAAAGCTTTTCCTAAGTTCAGAAACAGGACGAAGATGCTCCCTCTCATCACTTCTATTCAGCATAGTATTGGAAATCCTAACTGCAGCAATAAGGTAAGAAAATCAAATGAAAGGCACTCAAATTGGAAAAGAAGAAGTAAAACTGTCATAATTAGCATATGACATATACTATATAATAAAAACCCTAAGAAGTCCACCAAAAACCTATTAGAATTAATAAATTCAGTAGAGTTGCAGAATATAAAATCAATATACAGAAATCTGTTGTGTTTATATCACTAACAGCAAACTATAACTATATAATAAATTAAGAAAACAATCCCATTTACAATTGCATCAAAAAGAATTAAATACCCAGGAATAAATTTAACCACGGATGTAAAAGACCTCTACTCTGAAAATTATAAGACGTTGATGAAAGAAATTAAAGCTGACACAAATAAACAGAAAGATATCCCATGTTCATGGATTGGAAGAATTAATATTGTACGATGTCTATACTATCCAAAGCAGTCTACACATTCAGTGCAATCCTTATCAAAATATCAACCTCCTTTTCACAGAACTAGAACTAGTAAATCTAAAATTTGTATGGAATAACAAGAGACCCCAAATGGCCAAAGCAATCTTGAGAAAGAACAAAGCTAGACGTATTCTGCTCCTTCACTTCCAACTATACTACAAAGCAGTTATAATCAAAACAGTATGGTATGGGCATGAAAACAGACACATAGATCAATGAAACAGAAAAGAGCCCAGAAATAAACCCACACTTATATAATAAATTAACTTACAACAAAAATAGAAAAGATACACAATGGTGAAAAGATAGTTTCCTCGGTATGAAAACTGGACAGCTACATGCAAACAAATGAAATGGAACCACTTTTTTACCCTATGTGCAAAAATTAACTAAAAATCAATTAAAGGTTCAAATGTAAGTCCTTAAACCATGAAGTTTCCTAGAAGAAAACACGGGCAGTAAGCTCTTTATCAATCTGAGTGACACTTTTTGGATCTGTCTCCCAATGTAAGGATAAGAAAAGCAAAAGTAAAGCAATAAGTCTATGTCAATCTAAAAAGCTTTTGCACAGCAGAGAAAGCCATTGACAAAACGGCAACCTATTGATTGGAAAAGGACATTCGCAGATGACATATATCCAATGAAGGGTTAGCATCCAAAATATATGAAGAACTCCTATAACTCAATATTAAAAGAACAAAACTATCTAATTTAAAAGTAGACAGAGGACCTGAATAGATATTTTTCCAAGGAAGACTTACAGATGGCCAATAGGCACATGAAAAGATGTTCAACATCATTAGCCATCGGGGAAATGCAAATCAAAACTACAGTGAGATACCACTTCACATCTGTCAGAATGGCTATTATCCCTAAAAAGACAAAAAATAACAAATGTTGGCAAGGATGTGGAAGAAAGAGGACCCTTATGTATTGAGAATATAAATTGGTATAGCCACAAAGGAAAACAGTATGGAAGTTCCTCAAAAAATTGAAAGCAGAGCTACTATACAATCCAGCAGTTCTTTATATGTATACATAAATATATATATTCATATATATACATATATATTTCTTTTCCAAAGAAAACAAAAACACTCTTTTGAAAAGATATGTGCACCCCTATGTTCATTACAGCATAATTGACAATAGCCAAGATGTGGAAGCAACCTAAAAATCCATAAATCGATCAGTAGATGAAAGGATAAAGAAAATGTAGTATATATATACACACACACACACACACACACACACACACACACGGAGACATACATACACACTGGAATATTACTTGGTCACTAAAAAAGGAGGAAATCTTGCCATTTGCAACAACATGGATGGACACAGAGGATATTATACTATATGAAATAAGTCAGAGAAAGATAAACACCATATGATTTTACTTGCATGTGGAATTTACAAAACAAAACTAACAAACAAACAAAACAAAACAGAAACAGGTTCATGGACCCAGAGAATAAACTGATGCCAGAGAGGAAGGGGTATCAGTATGGGCAAAATAGTGTGAAAGGGATTAAGAGGTACAATCTTCTGGTGATAAAACAAATAAAATATGCTAATGAGATGTACACCATAGGGAGTATAGTAAAAAATATTGTAACAATTTTGTATGCTGACATGTGGTAACTAGACTTATTTAGTGACCCTTTTATAATGTATATACGTATAGAAGCATTGTGTTGCACACCTGGAACTAATACAGTGTCATATGTCACTTATTCTTAAGTAAAAAACAAAAATATATTTAAAAAATTAAAACCATAAAATCTTCAATGAAAGTATGTAAATAAACTCTTATTGGTACAATTTGCTATGACTGTATTTAACTGCCATATCTATCTCTTCCTTTACATTTTCTATACCTTATGAGAGAAGAGGCCTTTTAAAGGTGAACACATGCATCAGGGAATTGCATCCCTATCTCTTCACCATACTGAGGACATATCTTTATCCACCATATCCCCTTCCCTTATATTTTGAGTTTCACTCTACTGCCACTTTCCTCCTTTTGCATGCATGCTTAGATGTACCATAGCCTCAAATCCTTCCTGCATGAATTTTTCCATCTAATTCCTTAGAGAAGTCCTTAACACATACTACTTCATTATTCACTCATTTCTTCATCCCTCACAATTGACTTCCATCTCCATTTCAATGAAACTCCTCTTTCAAAGCTCATTTGAAACTGCATGCTATGTGCTTAATAAATCTTTATAGAATGAATAAACAAAAGAATATATGATTTTCTCATCACCAAATCCATGATCTTTAATCGGTTTTCCTCCTCCTTGATACATGGTTAGTCCGGCCTATGACTCCATCTCTGTTCTCTTGAACAGAATTCTGGTTTTTCTCTCATTCTGATGTTTCTTGTATGATGCTTGACTGGCCACGTTTTTGGAAGCAATGTTTCTCATGTTTCTGGATTGTGGTAGAGGACACTCTTAGGGTGCAAATCAAGTCCCTAATACTTCATGGTTGTTAAGATGTAAGACAAAGAGCCCATTTCTTCATCCATAGAAAGGAGGTGATAATAGTGTTGTTCTGGAGGTTGATGTGACACTTAATGCCCTTGCAAAGACAATAAATGCTCCTTTAATGTTAGTATTTGCATTCCAATGGCTATAAGCTCCCTGTGAGCAGTTTCCATGCCATTTTTTTTTCTCCAATTCTTTCTGTCCTCAAAACTGGCAGTGTTGAGTTTGGGGTTCTTGAAAAATATTAGTTGTGAATGAGTGAGCAAATGCATTGTTCTCCTCTTAATGAACGATCTTTCCCAAAGCTGTGGCTTCAGTTCTCTTCACCCTTTCCCTTGCTGACTTCATTTAATCCCTGAGGACCTTTGGACCACATTCATTTTTTCCAACCATCTTGACGTAGGCCACCACCAAATCTAAACTGAAACCAGACTCAGCTCATTATGACCCCAGATCCAGATTTCCTATCTTTAAGATAACTCCCAAAAGAACATCCTCAAGGTATCTTTTTGATACCTTAAATCCCTATGTTTAAGAAGAACTCGCCTTCTTTCCTTCTTTTATTATTCATTCATATATATTCAGTATATATTTATAATTATTATATTTACTATACATGTACATTTAGAATAGCCTCCTATATAAAAATATGTCTAACTTGTATATTTAATTTATCACTATATATATACACATACAAAATATATGTATTATATATTTGTAATAACCTCCAAAGACTTCTACCTGTTTATTTGCTTATTGGCTCTAAGATAATGCCACCTGCAAAGTAGTATTCTTTCTAATTTGTACCTCAAGTTTTTAGCTATCTGCTCCCATTGAAACAAAGAAAAATGTTAATTTTTAAAAGACCAGACTCTTTAGCCTGCTAGTAATTTGACCTATTTTAATAGAAAACTTTCCTTTATGTAAACAATATTTATTTGTTATGGAAGCAACATGTAGATACATCTTTACTATTAGATACATGTTTACTACTCAGAAGTATAAAATTAAAAGCAAAATCCTCACTCAACCTGATGCTTGCCTCAGTCTTACTATTCTTTACAGAATAATAAAGAACTATTATCAGTTCAGGATAACTCTTTTATAGACCTTTTGCCTATATTGATGAACACATGCGTGTTTGATTTTTATTTTATGCAAGTGCACATTACGGTATTTATTAATGTGAATTTTCCTCTTTTAATGTCTTGGAGGAGTGCTCGTCTAGATCTCGAAATCTACTGCATAGTATTGCCTCATACAGAGGTGCCATAACACAGATTTTATTGATGAATCCTTAAAAGCTACCTTGCAATTTATGTCCCATCCCTCTCAGATATATCATCTTTTAACCAAACGAGAAAACACATTTCACACTTCTCTCTTGGCCTCTTTGTGTATGTTATTCTTTCCCCATTCCTTGCAATGAAGCTTCTACTTATTCTCCAAAGCCCAGTTCATATGCAAACTTACACACAGAGTCCTCTATTGCTAACTCCAGCCGAAAGCAATATCTTTAAGAGATTACTCAATTTTGAGGACAGAGGCTGAGGTTTTTATACTTCCACAGAGCTAAACATAGCGTCCTATGTATGGGAGATTCTGAATCCACATATTGCATAAACAAATACATGATTTTTAACTTTTTGTTAGCTAACATATATGTACAGAGAGGCTCTGAGCACCTTCAAGGCAAGAACATATCTCAGCATCCCTTGACTAATGCAGATACTTGATGATTTGCATGCCAGTGCTATATTAACTGCACTGTGGATGTGGGCAAAGATGGAATTCTTCCCTTATCATGTATCCAAAGTGTCCACCAGTCCATATAGGAAGCCATTATAAAGAAATAGGGAAGAACCTACCAGGATCTCCAAGAGGATTTTGAATTGAGCTGGATAGTCCTAAAGAACAAAAAATTAAAAGGGATTATTCACATAGATATCCATTGTTTCTGCCTTTCCACAATCCTTCCTCAGAGAACCCCATCTTTTGGTGGAGGACCTACAGCGGGTAGCTTGAGTGGAATGGCCTTGCCCCTGGTCTATGCACCGTGATGTGGTAACCCGAGTTCTCCATGAGCTAGCCACAGCAGTTTGCTGTGGGCTGGTTATGGGAGTCAGGTTGTACCCATGAGGATGTTCCCTGGGACTTGAAATAAGTGCATTGAGTAGAGGGTTCTCTCCTCTTTTTTTTTTTCCCTCCTCTTTTGTAAGGTGGAAAGATAATGTAGGCTTGTAACTGACAGAAGCCCACTTTCCCGCCATGGGTAAGAAGTCTGAGAGTAAAGCCTACAGAAGGGCCAGATGGACGAAAAAAGAAGGTACAGGTGGGACCTTTAATTCATCATTTGGGTCCCTTGATTTACTTACTCCTGACACTTGTCAACTCCTGGACATCCTAGATAAGTAAGCGAAGCCTCCAAATTCCCTTTACCTAGGCTAGTTGAATTTGAATGCCTTCTAATGAAGAGAGACTCAGAAAATGATAGAGAAGGTTTAATTAATTTTAAATATTTCTTCTGACTCTATTTTCTTCCCATCTCTTTTTAGAGGATGTATGGTGATGAAATTCTCTAAATTTAATTGTTTAGTCTCTGCTTTCTAACTCCCAAAATGTTCACAGAATGGAAATGTTTAATTTTGTGAAGGTATGCCAAAAATGATCTCCAAAAATGGCTTAAAATTGGAGGCTGGATCTTATGCTAAAATGACTGGTTAGAAATCAAGAAACTGAAATGTGGTTTCTGCTGACCTGGTCTTTTATCAGTTTTATTCAATTTACATCATTGAGAAGAGGGCACAGGAGTTTATATATAATGACTACCATCTACTCAATCCCACTATTTCATCAAATTTACTCCTCTCATGTAAACATTGTTAACCTGATTGGAAAAAAATTTTAAAAATCCAAATGATTTTCACAATTCCAGTCTTGCCCGATGTCCTCTAGCTGGTTAGGTTTAATAGATTTAAGATTAGAATCCAGTTGGGTCCGACTTCTAAACCATCCTTCTCCACCATCTGGAATGCTGTAAAATTAGGATGGATGTTAACTTTGTTCTCTGTTCTCAAAGCACATTTCCAACTTGTGGTCGACTGTCTTGACACTAATGGCTTGGTATTATTGTTTTGGGGGCTAGCAGTCATTTTTTTGGGAGGGGGGAGTATATGCTATAGAGAGAGTATGAAATTTGAATTTAGAGACATGAATTCTAGTCCTGCAATTTTTCCACTAAAGAGCACTGTGATTAAATGGCCCAAGCTTTCTAAATCTTAGTTTCCTTTTCCATCAAGTAAAAGATAAGGGCCAATCATCTATCAAGTCTTTGCCAGCACCTTCCTCCTGGTAAATGCTTCCCTAGAATTCAACACTTCTGTTGGAAATCGGATCACCCTGTGTGATGATGATATGCTAGATGCAGTAGTGTCTTGTTCAATTCAGTATTTCCCAACAGGAAGCCCAGAGTACAGCAAACAGTAGTAGATGATCAATAAATATTTATTGAATAAATAGGTGAGGGAATGAAGTTTATTCACTTTTGTGTACAGAATACTACTTTTTATTTTGACTTTCCCCCCCAATTGACCAAAAGAGTGATAATTAAAATACTTCCGGTTTTGCTGGTGAGAGGTAAAAATAGGTTAGTGATAGATTTGAGTACTACAATGTGGTATACATCAGCATAGATTTTAAAGAGGACTTTCTTTGAATTGAAAGCTCAATATAAGCCAAGAGCAAACTCAAATTTTTAAAATAAAAGACATCCTTTAAAGTGTAAAATGGTCATTTTAGGTGGCCATTGTAATTCAGCTTTTAAGGCTTGGTAACTGAGCCATCCTGGTGAACCTTCTGTGTGAATGAAACCTTCCTTAATCGGCTTTTCCTATATTATTTCTTCCTGGGAAAGAAAAGCAGTAGCTAAGCCAGAAGCAAGCAGGATAACAGAAAAAGGAGTCTGTGGCCAAAGCAACAGAATTACTTTTTTTTTTTTTTTAATTCTTTCACTTGTGTTTGTGAAGGAGAAGGAAGAAACATAATTTTTTGTCTTTGTTTAGACATTGAACAATACAAATCACAAGAACATATATTTTTGACATACTATTTTTTTGGTGTTCTTTGGAATTTGGACCCTAATTAAAAAATATGTGTTTCCTAGCCCTTCTTACTGTGAAAATCCTTGGCAATATAAACAGATGCACTGGTTGGCTTTTAATTCTGACACCAGACTGTCTGAAATAATAGCTCTAAGAAAGTGTGAATTCTTTCATTCCTCAAGCTTTAATTATAAGTACTTAATTTGTTTGTCTTTCTGTTGCTGACTGTCATACCAATCTGGTTTATCTTTCATCTGGCTAAACATGGTGCACCTCAGAAGCCCCTCATTCTGAAAAGTTTATTCTGCATGGGAAGATGGAAACAAGCTAAAAGTTTGAGTTATTTTCATCCTCCAGGGCACCTCACTGTAATTTAACAATTAAGATTAAGTGGTGTTCTAAAAATTTCAGTAATATAGGCCTGAAAATGACAGAATTAGGATCTTGATAAGCAGCTTGGAAACACTGAATATTTCTCATGAAAGTTTGAAAAATGAGCTAAGTTAATAGCTTACTAACTCATCTTGACCTTTCACAGCCAAAGATGTTCTTCATTTTTTTGCATCCACAATTTTTTACACTTTGAAACCAATTTGCTGTCATAATGTTTTTAACCACTGGACTGACTGTGATGGCATTGACTTGTGTAATTAGATGAGGTACCACATGGCACATTAGTGGAAAAAGTCATCAGTTGCTGGGAGTGGAGATATTTTGGAACTATTGCTCAGTTTGATCTTCCTGAATATTGTCATATTCCACTTTTAAAACTTGACTGTGGAGGGATGTGTTTTTGTTTTCTAAGGGCAAAAATAAAATCCGAGAAAGGCAAATCACTGCTGGAACTCATGATAAATATAATGAAGAAAGGCTCATGCTCTTCATCCAGTTGGTTTCTTTCCAAGTCTTTCTCTGTATGTACATTTACATTTTGAGATACTTTCCCCGGTTATTGCAGAGTCTAATATGAAAGATGTTTATATCCCCTTTGTAAATATGATGGAAAGAGTGGATATGACTAAAATGTGTTAGGGATTACAAAGCCCTTTATTTTTATTATTTCAGTCCCCATAACAATCCTCTGAGTAATTATTATTATTATTATCCTCATTTCAGGGATGAAGAAACTGAGATTTAGTGTGGCTAACTAGCATATCGAAGTTCCCAGAGTCAGTAAACTATGGTGGCAGGGATTTGAACCCAGGAAAAGCCAGAATATTTAATCATGTCCCTGCTGCTGCTGGACATTAAGATATCAAATGCTTTACACACATGACCCCATTTAATCCTCCCTAGAAACTATCATGTACCCATTTTACAGATGGAAAAACCGTAATTTTGTCAAAGTCATTTACCCCAGCTCACTCAATTTGTCAATAGCGGCGATGGGCTTACAACTGAGATTTGCCTGATTCCAATAACCAGATGCTCAAAACCTTCATTCTAAATGGCATGATAACATTTTTTAGGGCTTTAGAGCTTTATTACCTAAATGTAATAGATAATAACCCCCGTCCCGAAATCCTTCATTGTGTATTGACTAAATAAAGTAAGATGCCAGTAAGACTTGAAATAAGGGTAAGGACCAATGATGTGTATTGCTGTTTTGGCAATTTTTCTAACAGCGATGAAATAGGAGTGTTGGGGGATACGTTTCTCCTTTATCCTCCTGAATAGAGTGTAACATCTCTTCAGGAACAGTGGGGAAAATACCTGAGGATGCTCTCTTGCTCTTTTTGCGTAAATGTAGCTACTATTTTGTCCACTTTTTTACATTTTCCCCCCTCATAAATAGAAAATTTGTTTATATGGAACTGTATTTTTGAGGATATGAAATTTCAGTATCCCTTGGGTTCCATGACCATGCTTTGGGGCAATAACTTGGACAGCAATGACAGCTTCTAAGTTGTTTCCTGTTTTTCTTGGTCTCATTGCAATCCTTGCCAGAGCTTCCCTCCTTCACTGCTGCTGCATTAGTAATGCAAAATGAAATTCATTGTGCCCATTATATCTGTTAAATGGTTTCCATTTTAACTTGAGAAAAATGTATTGACGTTCATGTGTTTGGCATGGAAAATGTGTATATATCTATCGAAGATAGCAACTTGTCTGTTGGAATTACAGTGCATTATGTATAATGCTGCTTTTAGCTGTGCATGTACATTTCCTGGAATCTTATTGTGTCAGAGCTTGGAAAGTTTACACAAGCATTGGTAATCTAATTTTTGTCTGGTGGGTGGCTGTGGAAATATGGAGTATTTGAAAAAGCAAATGTCTTGGCCATCTGTGCCAGGGAGTGGTTTGGTGGCAGGGGTGTCTAGTCAGGTGGGGTAAAAAGCATCCATCAAAAATAAAGGTTTTAAAAACATTGCCCCAGGCCTAACCTAAATATTAATTTCCCTAGGAGCAGAAAGATATAACAGTTATTGTGACATGGTTTTCAGCACATTTGTGGTTATTATTTTTAGGAGTTCTAATTGTAAGGTTTAGGAATCTGTTTTATCTTTCTCCTGCCTCTTAATGATAATCCTTCTCCAGACTACATTGCTTCCTATGTCTTTTGTCTTCTGCAGACATGAGTCTTTGGCTCATGAGCATCTTGTTAAGGTCTGTTGAGGATTAGGGGCTGTGACACAATTTTCTTGCTGAGTCTTTTTATTGGGGATTTTTCAGTTGGTTTGTCTTGGAGGTCTTTGAAATGTCTTCTATCAAGCAATGATTTTCATTTTTCTTTGTTCTCCTCAAAATTGGGGTTGTATTTTGCTCAACTGTTCCTGGGGTCTAGGTAATGAATTGTATTATTTAATAGGCAAGTGTGAAATTCTTTGTGCAGCAGCTGTACTGCTCTCTGCCTCTCAGAGTTGCTTAAATCCTACTCACTGCACTGCTGCTGAACTGTGATGTAGTTTTGTTTTTTAGCTTTAAGTGCATTTCAGTCATCCATCTAAAGCAGGGTTTCTTAACTTCAGCGCTATTGTCAGTTGGTGCTGGATAATTCTTTATTGTGCACTGTGGGCTGTGTAGCAGCACATCCCTGGCCTCTACCCACCAGATGCCAGTAGCACCTTCCCTCAGCGTCTCCAGGTATTCCTAATGTCCCCTGGGGTGGTGTGTGTGTGTGTGTGTATGTGTGTGTGTGTGCGTGCGTGTGTGTGTGTGAAATCACCCCATTTGAGAATCACTGATCTAAAGCAAGGTTGAAAGACAAGGCTAGTGTGATGTAAAGGAATTTCCATAAAAAGCACTGAACTCAAGCAATGCAATGACAATGCTGAGAGAGCTTTGTATCTTGGAGGATATGTGGAGGAACTGTATCACACATCCCTGGAGAAAATACTGTAATAATTGTCTATAGTTTCTTAGACTGAGTAACAGAGGAGGTAAGGGTCACCTTTTAACTGCTTTGCTTCTGATCTGCTAATTATCTCCTCACCCCGTGATGCCTTTTATCTCCCCTCTATGCAACTTGACTCACATAAGGAAGATTCTAATTCTTCTCAGATTTTCCACCTTAACTACTTTTCTACCCTAACCTCCCTGCTCTTCCCCCCTCCCCGTTTTCTTTGGCTCAAATGGGAACATGGTGCCCATTTATTTCTTTAATCCACTTCTCCAACTAATAATACACCTCTTCAGAGGATGAATTTTAACAGGATGCTTTCTGTTCTGCGATGCACTCCAGTAGAGAATGAATGTTTGCCATGATGAGCACGCTCTGTTCCACCTGAAAAGTTGGGATGACACTGACCACTGCAGTGTAGACTTATACATAACTCTCGTTTAACTTTTTCTCAGTGCCTCCTTGAGTGTTACATCTGTTAACTTTAATGGCGATCTCATATGCCTGTCAGAAGGGCATCTATGTGCTACTGAAATAGCAATTAAGATAACGTGCAAACGAATGAAGTAATCAAACTCATCTGATAATAAAACCGAGATTATTCTTTATTTTTTTAAATGCTGTGAAAGCTGGGGAGGTACGCTAACAAATCTATTTGATCAATATATGGGATGTAAAAAGACAAGATTGACTGATGAATAAAATGAAACTGACACAAACAGGCTGGCAGCCAGCTGTAAGTCTCTTTAGGGCAAATGCAATTAACTTAGAATAATAGACTCAAAGTTGATGGTTAGAAATGCATTTTTATTAACAATCACAGCCTGAATCATTATGCTCTTATGAATAAGATGCTACTTATATTTTGTGCATGTGTGTGCATGCATATATAAATACATATACATATGTCTCTGTACGTATATATCCATGCCTCTCACATTCCTATGTGCGTGCTCTGCTTACCATTTGGGTGGAAAAGTTGATTTTTAGAATAATGTACTTTAAAAAGGAAATTCATTCATAAATTGTCTCCAGGTCTATAAATTCCGAATATTCTCCCAAATTACATATATAAAAATCATGCTACTTATCTGGTGCTATTAGACATAAAGCCAGTGAGCCCTGGTCCCAGAACTGCTGGTCCTTTGGGGATTTGGAATTGCAATCAGGGATTTACAGATTTCATTTTGAAGAGGAGAAGTCATTACTAGAAACCTAAGCTCATTTCCTCTCCTTTAATAGCTATTTTAAATCATTCATTTAGAAAATACATTAACTATTTAGGGTACTTGCAATGCGCTTCTCTTGGCATTAGGTCTGTATTTTTATAAGAGTTTTTTTTTTTTTTCTAAAATTATTTCAAAAGAAGAAGAGAATTAGAAAAAGAAAAGACCAAATGACATTTTGGTGATATAAAATTACTTTTGCATAACATTTTCCTCTCACTGCTTAAGAGGAAGCAACTTAAAACTTTAACAAAATATTACAATATTATTAGCAAACTCTTTTAATGTCATAGAGAAGAAGAAAGGTAGGTGACCCTTAGGAAATTACAAACTGGACCTCGACTATAATTAAGAAATACCATATGGTCGACAGCCTCTTTAAGTAAATTTGTTAATAACTGAAACAGAAAACAATTTTCATTCTGTACTAATACTTAATATTGATTTCCAACTTAACTAACAATTGGATAATAAAAGGACAAATGATTACAGTAAAGAATAAGTAACTGATTTCTACAAAGAATTCTGAATATGGAGTCTTGCATAACACTGCAAACTGCTTTATATATATATTTTTTTCAAATGCAAAATAAAGCTCCCTGAGTTATGTAATTGCTATTCTTCAAAAGGACATCATGAAGGTTGACAATTTAAAATGTACTCTTCCTGTCACCATCCAATTTTTTTAAATGTCTACTGCTGGTGTTAAAAACAATCTCCGCAGAAGAGGGCTGCCATTGCCAATTTAGGACACTGGCTTTGTTATTAGCGTAGGCATATTAGATCATCCTCTTGCTCTTCCTGCCTGCTTTGTTCTTTTGATATGGCAGGGAACTGAAATTGACAACAGCCTACATTTATATAACAATAACTTGCATTGTTAAATATATATGTGTAGATAGACAGAGAGTTCTTTTATTCCCCAAAGATATCAAAGTTCACTACACACCATGAAAAAACCCACAGAAATATGCAGATGCTTCTGGGGTGAACCATGGCAACTATTTAAAAGCATAAAGTATTGACAGCCTTAGGATTCTAGAATAGTTCATAGTCATTTTTAATTTTTGAAATTTTTCCCCCTTTAGAAAATTTCTGCTTTCTTCAGGAGAAAGAAAAGGATAAAGGTCACGCTTTGTTACCTGTGTGATAAGCCAGAAGCAGTTTAGGAAAGTAAGCTGGGAACATAGTTGTGTGAGTCTGCATACTTGAAAAACAGTGCAGTTGTAAACACAAGGTCAAGTAGCCTGCTTTGTATCTCAGTCATTGTGGGATCCATTGTATCCATTAAAATCACACACAGTAAACTCAGAGTGAAGAGTCTGAAGATTGGACAGGCACCCCTAAAAATAGAGTTGCCAGATTTAGCAAATAAAAACACAGGATGCTCAGTTAATTTTGAATTTCAGATAAACAATGCATAAGTTTTAGTAGAAGTATGTCCCATCCAATATGTAGGGCATATTAATATTTAAAAATTATGTGTTATTTATCTGAAATTTAAATTTAAGGAGGCATTCTCTATTTAATCTACCAATCCTAACTATAAAAGCAAGACTTTGTGTAATTGGGATAAAGAAAGTTTTAAGAGAAAAAACAATAGCATTTTATCTTTTTGTAATTCTTAAAACAAACTTACCAACTTATAATTTTATAAAAATATTTTTCTCCTTATAGAATAATAATTCATAATATTAGATTTATATATAACTGCTAAAAAGTTTGTGAGTGTATGCCCTTGGCAGAATATTCTTGAACAATATAAAGTTCAAGTTATATTATAATAATTATTGGGTACCTCTCTGACTGCCCATGAAGGACAAAGAATTTATTTAAATTTATTTTTCTGAGAACCAGGTATGGTACCAAGCAGATGGTAGGAGCTCAGTCCACATTGCTTCAGTGAATTTGTTCTCTGACCATTGAATTTATTTTCTCTTCTTTCTTCTAACCTTTTCTCCTTTTCCTCCTTTTCACACATAATGATAATTTTCTCTCTACATTTTAATTTCTATTTTGAGATATTCTTCACTGTACACAGGATGAAATGTCATACCACTTTAACAGTGAAATATAGGTAGTATTTCTTACAAATATTTCTTAGATTAAGTCTGGATGGTTGAGAGTCATCCTCCTGGATAAGGAGAGAATTAGTGAAGCATTTTTTTAACCCCACAGGAAAGGTATATTATAGAAACATTAAACTTGAGAAATTAATCTATACTCTTGTGCACTTCATATGTATTCTTTATTATGTAATGTATATTATCTACTATATGAAGGAGTTAAAATTTTTCTTAAGGGACTTTAAATATATAGAATTTTTATCCTAGGTACTGAACCAACTTTCGAAGAGCAGATTCAACCTGCAACTCCATTGTATTAAAATTGTGATATATAAAATTACATCTTTTTTGAAATCTGGAATTTTATGAGGCTTTAATAGCAAACAGTCTTCTCATCCTCCTCCTCATTATTATTGATTTTGTTTTTATTGTATACATGTGTGGACATTTCCTTAGGAAATGTAAAGTGACAGAGGTGTGGAATGAGTGTAACAAGAAGCAGAGTGAGATAGATCCTTAAAGACTCAAGATTACCAATGCACAGAATAGGAGTATGGTTATCAAGAAAGCAGAAACCAGAAGTATTCATCAAGCACAAAAATAACATCAAATTTGTGGTTTTTTAAGTGTAAATTTTTGTTTTTGTGTATGTGTGGTGAAGAGAAGTTTATTCTTTTATTTTTAGATTAGACTTTACATTAATAAAGTAGAATTTTCAGTTAAAATGAGCTAAATAAACATACAAAAGAGCCAAGTTAATCCATCTTTTTATTATTTAAAGAGTAGGGAGGAGACTGATAGGGGAGATAAACTAACATTTATCAAGCATCTCCTATATTTGGGCACTTTGCCAGGCAGTGAGAGTACTAAACCATATCTCTGACTTCAGGACTCTGTTGTTGTTTTATTTAATTTTTAATATTTATTTATTTTTAAAGTAATCTCTACACCCAACATGGGACTCAAACTCACAACTCCAAGATCAATAGTCACATGCTCTACCGACTGAACCAGCTAGGTGGCCCATGACCTCAGGACTTTTTGACTCATGGTCTAATGGGAGAAACACACTAGGAAGTAAATGATTTGCAATGAATTTTAACAAAGTGTTATGAAGACAGGATATTGTGAGGACATGGTCTCAGGTAGAATGCTATCAAGCTTATAATGCAACTGCAGAAGGGTCTTCACTGGGGAGATGATGCTTGAGTTTTATTCAGAAAGAATTTATCAACTAGTCAAAAAAAGTAAAAAGATAAAACAAACCACATTTTATATAGAGGGTACAATTACCAGAGTGTTGAGTCGAGAAGCAGCATTAAAAGCAGACTCATTTGACTAGAGAGTAAAGGTCAGAGTGGAAAGAATTCCAGGAAATAAAATTTGAGAAATACAAATCACTCAGAACTTGGAGACCTTGAACATTCATAAAAAAGGAGAATTTGAAGTAAGAAAATATATGGGCAATCTTAGAAAGAGAATGGTGGCAGCAGATCGGAAGGGACAAGATTAGATTAGAAGAGCAATGTTTGGACTCTTACAATCAGTAGTCCAGGCAAGAGGTAATGAAAGCTTAAGCAAAGTGTCAATTTGTAATTAGAGATGGACTGGATGTAACAGATTCAAAAGTTAATGAACCAAGGAATTCAACAGCTGAACATTCTGGAGAGTGGTGATAAACCTGGTTAATATAAAACAGGATTGTATTGAGTGGCTTCTATATGGTGATGTGTTTGCTGATGGTGGCCTTCATGACTCAGATAACAGGAAATCAAGATAAGGAAAGTGAGCTAACTTTTCTGATGATAAATCAACTTATAAGGAAGTGGACAAGGCAGCTTTACATACATTGTTCCAATGGATAACTTTACAGCCATCTTCTTTTCCTATGAAGTTTTATCCCATTTGGCTGAAGAAGAAATTGAATCTCTGAAATATTAAATGTACTGTCATAAGTTCACAGAGCTAGGAAATCATGCTGTGGAGGTCTCTTTTTAAGCCCATCAAAGCACAAAGTTCCTGATTTTCCCTTTAAAATGCATAGTACCAGGTTGACTTCAGACTGATGTGCATGTTTGGACCAAGTTAACAAGGATTTAATTCTGTACCAGGCACACTTTAAGTAATCTATCCAGGACTAGGAAATGGTTTCAAGAATTTTGTGTCTTTATATTTCCTAACCAGTTTGAAAGGACATAACTGTTTTTCATTCATTCGTTCATTCACTCAAGATGTATTAAATGCCTTCTTTCTTATTTTAGTCATAATTTGTTGCTACTTCAGGTTTTAGGGTCTAAGGGAAGGAACTTAACATGCTGTCCAAGTATGAGCATTGGTGTAGATGCATTGTGGGAGACAGCTACCAGATGCTATCCTTGTTGTAACAACCATGTCCCAGAAGAAAAGGGAGAAGAAAATAATTAAATTTCAGCCCCCTCCCATCTCTCTTTTTTGATTAATCATCCTTTTTCTCTACCTCTTTCATGCTTGCCCCTATAGGTCGAAGTACATTTTTTCCTAAAATATATCATTGCAGGTGCCCCTGCTGTGAAAATGGAAAAAAATGTAATGTTTTTGGTCACAGGGAAAGCTGCCAAGCCCAGAGTACCAGTGCGATGAGAGTCATCCTCCGTTTATTTCCCCCTTTCCCTTTTTTGGATGTTGATGAGACACTAGTGTGGCATGAAGCCTGTTTGCTCCTTGCTGTATTTATTTTGTTAAGATTAGAGTTGCTAAGATACGGTAGTTATTTAAATTGTAACCACTGATGCTAGTGGTCATAAAATAAAGAACTAAAATTCCTTTATTTGCTAACTCTAATGAAAAACATTCTTGAGGGGGCTGGGGAGTTTTTGGCAAAAAAAAAAAAAAAAAAAAAAAAAAAGAACAGTACACCAAGTGGAATATGTTATAGAACATAATTAGATCTACTAGTCCAGCTGATGTTGAGCTATTTCAGTTGAAAATCAAGAGAGAGCTGGCTTCGAGGTTTTTTGTTTTTGTTTTTAATTAAATTATTGTTTTTAAACAGAGGGAATGATCAGGTTCTGCAAATTTTATGTCCCCTTTTCTATTTAGAGATTAAAGCCAAGGGATTTTTTTTCCTCCTCAATTTGTTGCTAGTTAATCTTTTCTGTTCAATAAATATTTTGAAGAACTTGAAGTTTTAGCACTTTCTCACAATTTCTTGAGTTGGGTCTCTTAATTCTTCTTATCTTCTATAGCTAAAGCTCTAAATCTCTCATTTATTAAAATTCTTCTTAGTCCACAATTTGTAAATAATTTCTAATTTTATTGAGGTCAATGACATTTTTTAGGTAATTGAAAAGAAGCCATAGCCTGTTTCAGATTTTATTGTTATTCACAAGAAAACATTGTTTTTCCTTCATAATGAATAAATTTTTCAAAAACTGAAAATGTTTTCCAACCAAATTTAATCAATTCTGGGACATTCCTTAAACTTGGTGGTAAATATTTTCAACTAATACTTAAAAGCCATTAAACTATTTGGGTGGAAAAATAGTCTCTGAGCAGCCAGTTTGGCAAAGGTTTGTTCTGTGAATGTGTGTAATTTTAAATTACTGTATGTTTTTATTTCACAAAAATTTCCAGCTTCCTCACAACACTTCAAATACCAATATCCAGAGTTTCCACTGGCAATTCTTTGTTTGTCCTGGAAGCATCTTGCAATTTGGGACCAAGAAAATAGTGTGTTCCCTTTGGATTTATCAACATAAACATATGCATTTCTTCTTCAGCGCACAGTTCTTTGCAGAAGAAGCTTAGGTTTAATGGGCATATTGTCAAATAATAAGAAGGCTTTATCAAAACTTTATAGCACACTTGGCTGAAAAAGTGATCTTTAATAAATTTTAGTCTATTTAGAGAAAGATAAACTATAAAATAATGACATGTCCCAATGTGATTTGATCAAAAGTAATATTTTGTGAAATCACCATTTAAATACCTTGTCAGAGAGATGTAGAGAATATGCTGTACACTATTGAATTGTATTCATTAAGCCAAACTAGTAATACCCAGTGGAGCCTTATTCCACAACAAGCTTGTGGTTAATTGTAATTCCATTAGAGAAATTGCAAAAAGGTGGTTTCTGCCCACATCTTTGGAGACAAAATGACTCCTCAGGTTCTGTGGTTATTGCTGTCTCAGGATTTTGAAATGCCTGTGCTCTGTAGAGTTTCAGTTCTACCATCTGAGTTCTTAGAACTTAATGTCCAGAAGGTAAAGTGATCTACCACAGTTTTCGATCTACATATCCAACATTGATAGTTCATATTTGCCATATTAGGGGCACCACCAGAATTTTATTTTATCTGACCATGCATTCTGAGGTCTAAGAATATAGATATATCAGGTCTCTGTCTGCTTTTATATAATAGTTGGTATATTAGATTGATGTATTGGTCTAAAATTTTCACTCCCTCAAATAGCAAGTCCTTGCTCTGGCTCATGTTGGGTGGGGTGTACATCCCTGCTTCTTTTTGGGAATTTAGTGTTGTCTAATGATGTGGCCAAGATAAATACTATAATAAGAGCAGTATACTTGCAAATATGAATTCCTACCTTTTGCACTGAGAATATCATGTGTAACTAGTTGTGGTCCAAGAAAGATGAGTGACATGTGAGGCAGACCTGGACCCATTCTGCAGCTCTGACTTGAGCCCTATTGCACCTGGCCTATATTCGCCAAACTGCAGGTGACTCAAAGATATGCAAGCAAGAAATAAATGCACTTTGCCACTTGCCATTGAAATTTGGGGAGATTTGTTATACAGTATTATTATGGCAATATCCAACTGATACAGTGCACTGAATTCTGATTCCATAATCAGTATCTTCAAAATAACATTCTACATAGATGAGCAGGTGCTGATCTAAAGTTCTTGATTGAGTCTTTTGGATCTGTGCTAGCTTTGAAGATACAGTTTGACTTCAGCCCATATAGATTTGAAAAGCTTAAAGTTATGATCATGTGTAATTGATCAATGCCCAAACCTGTTATTTGGTGAAATAGAACAAAATAGAAGGTTTTTGCAAATTTGAAAAATTTTTGAAGTAGAGTTACACATAATCTGTGTGGAACTCTTTCTTACTCAATACATCACTTAGGCTTAACATATATGTATCACATGCTGTGATTTACCACTGGGGTATGGTGGAGCATACCAGAGTTCCATAAACTTTCCATGAATCTATGTGTGACCTTTTTAAATGGATGATGGAAGGGGAGGGTGAGTCTCAACTGATAATATAAGCTATGATAGTAATATTTTCAAATGGATTATTAAGCTAAGTAGTTCACTTTTTTTTTTTTTTTTGCTAAGTAGTTCACTTACAATAGGTTGGAGAGTAATATGTTAGAAGCATGATTCAAGAGTTACAATCTCAAAAGTTAAGCAAAGCCAAGCAAAGGACATAAATCAATAAAGTAGGCCAGGTAATAGGAATGCGACATCCACGTGTTCTCCATAAACTGGAGAACATGTGTCCCATTTATAAGAGGTAGCTATTTGGCTTCATTGGTTTTGTCATACAGGCCCTGTATAGCTTTTTGTTTACTCAAAAACATTTTTTGAAACCTGCTATATGCCATAAATTACAGATTTTCTGTGGCTACAGCAGTAAATGAAACAAACAGAAATCTCCATGGAGTTAACATCTTAGTTCATTAAACAGACCATAAAAAAAAAAAAAGTAAATAAGTAAAGTGAAGAGTATTTCAGATTGCTCTAAGTGCTAAAGAGAAAAAAAAAACACAGAAGAAGAGCAAGATAATATAACACATCCAATAAGACCATGACATAACCTGTTTATAGAAGTCTAAAACACTTGCAAAAAATAAACCTAAAAAAATTCTGCTGCAGGAGATAACAATATTTAAATATATTAAAAGTGCACAATCATGTCCAAAAACAAAACAAAACAAAACAAAATCCAGAAGAAGTTCTATTCTGGTCATTGGTATAATAGAATTAGTTCAGTAGAATAAAAAAAGAGGCTAACAAATGCAGAGATAAGACTGATCTGTATAGTTGGATTCAAATAACAGGTATTTAGTAGGCATGTTTATATTTTTAATATTCTCTTCAGAATGTTAAATTTTTTGGTGATTGTACATAACAAAACCTAGTTTTGTTTATAAAAATTGTATGCTAAATAGTAATGATAAAACATTAGTGTCAATTGATTTTACCAGCTATAAATTTATTTGAATTCCATTGAATTTAATGGATAAATGAAAGTCATATTTTAAGACTACTTAAAAGAATCTTTCAAAAAAAAAAGCTCAACCCCAAACATCCAAAAATTGCTTTTTTATGCAATCTGTGCAATTATTCTCAATTATCATTTTGTTTTATGCAGGTTTTACATTATTATAAACAGATGTGAGTATGAAGAGAAATGACATAATCCATCTTAGATACAAAAGATATAAAAGGACGTTTTTGGACTTTCCTTCCACCAAACACTGGGGAAAATTAATTTTCACTTGGAAGTCTTTGGAATAATAAATACGAGTCTGTTTTCCCTAATGGTAAGGTGGCAGAGATAGTGTCCTTAAACAAAAAAGTGAAAAGCAATTTTCTTCTGTGAAATCAGGCCTCAAAAATCTTGAGATTCTAAAATGAAATTAGAAATCCTATCATCTCTCAACCACTCTACCTCAAGGGAGATGTCCAGTCACCTCCCCATAGTAGTTAAACTGTGGACAGTTTCTTGTGTGCTCTTCTATACATCATCTACGCATATATAACAGCCTCCATTTTATTTAAAACATGAGAAGTTATTATATGCAAGGGTCTCTATTTTTTCCCACTTTAACATTTCTCTTTAATGTTTTCATAATATTCCTGGACCAATACTAGGTTTCGAACAGTTAGATTGTTTCCTATAATTTTAAAGTAATAATTTTTGGTGGAATAGGGACTCAGCTCGAAGAAGAGAGACATGCATGTCAAAGTTAGGGACCAATTAAAAGTGCACATTTCAATTAACGAAAATAGGAAGCAAGGAAATTCTTCAATTATTTTGGTCCTTTGGCAGCAAGGAAGTTATTTTGCAGTGATTACAAGAAGAATAAAGGGAATTTACAATATTAGTAAACTGTAGGATAAAAAATAGGTTATAGTATGACCAGTAATATTTTTTTTTTGGAAAACGAAACTGTGAAAAGTATTAAAAATATTTATAGGCATCACAAATACACAAATCAAAGGGCTGAAGATTAGTCTGAGCTATTCTTGATATTTGGCTCCTAATAAGCAGATATGGAATGAGTGTGCTGGTTCTGTGATTCAGGAGCATTTAAGTGGCCTATTCTTCAACCATGTTTTAATCTTTGAGCATTGGGAATTAGGAAGCAATGCACATCAATTGATGGAAGCCTCTGTCACTTTGGAAAGTGCTCTAACTATTTGGTTATATGTAAATTGTAGATCCTGGGTATTTTATGGGGAAAAAAACTTCATTACATGCATAATTAGTGAAGTTTTTAAAAAATATAATTTTAAATCAGGATCTACCCCCTCTTTTTTCCCCTTTAAAACTGAACTAATTTACAAGTGTAATAAAACCATCCCAATTTTTTTTAGTACAAACAGTAGTAATATATAAAGAATTCAGGGTCCTAGGTAATGGGGCAGGAAGTAGCAAGGTTAAAGAATTTTATCCATGATAAGGAAAACTCTTTAATATGGGTCCTAGTAATTAAGATGGAAACATTAAAACCTTAATAATATAAATTATTGCTAGCAAAAATAAAGCCACTTTATACGAATAAATATAACATGTATTTGTGTTACAGGGTCTCTGAGTCACAGAGATACATGTATCCATGTACCTATATTATGTGTTTCTGGGCCACATAAATGTACTGGTTATTCGCAAGACATGGTTTGGCGTCTTTATCAACCTTCTATCAACCCTTCCTGTGATGATAATTTCTAAGGTTTAGTTAAGATGGAATGTAGGCTGTAAATTGTAACTATTCAAAGTTTATGATTCCAACTGTAATTTAGGGAAGTATATTAACTTTGAGGATTTCAGGACCCCATTGTTCAGTTAGTTCTAAGTGCTGTATATTGGAACTCAAGTGATTTCAAATAAATTGATATGCTGTTGGAAAACCTATGCCACTCTCTTCCACCAGTAAATTAAATGATGCATTATACAGGAAAGCCTAAAGTTGCGAGATATGTCATTTTGTTTTTCTAGAAGTATGAAGAAGCGATGGAAAGGATCAAATGATATTATTAATCTTTAGTTTATTCTGACTGTGTAAGACATGACCCTATTAATCATTTGCTTTCAAGTTTAAGAGCTACTAACATGTTAAACATGCTAATACTGCAATTCAAAGTTGATAGGCACTTCCCCTTTGTTAACAACTAGAAGGTTAAATAAATTTATTTAGATGGATAGATGGGATTTTAGCAGATGCTTCCAGTTCCATGGGAAATGGATTAAAATTTGTCCCCACTGTGAAGCCCAAGGAAATTGTGGGTTAAGACAATGTCCATAGTGGAGAAAATAGCTGGTAAGCAATATAAAATTTAGAGATTTGATGGTGAAGATAAATATCAGCATAGATTATGAAAAAGGAAGAGAATGTTTATACAGTGTTTATGGAAGGGTAAACCAGCACAACTTTTTAGAAAGTAATTTGATAATACATGTCATGATTATTGTGAAGAACCTGGCTAACTATGCTTTTTGTCTTTCTAGCACCCTCTGTCAACATTGGGAAGGGATTTCTATGGCATACTCTTCCCAAGTTCCTAACACCTGTTACCTAAGTCACTCAGGGCACTTCAAGGGTAGATAGACTTCTTTGGGAATTTCTTGATAGAGCTAACAGGGAAGAGCCTTTTCGTTTTGTATTATGAACTGTAAAGGATTAGGTTTAGGACTATCAGTAGCTATATTTCCTCTTGGAGACAACCTGTTTGTGGTAGAAGTCAAAGTCAATGTGGCCAAGAAGAAAAAAAAAATCACAGACAAGCAGAGATGTAAGATAAAGAGAAGAAAGGGACTGAGAGAGAGAGAGAGAGAGAGAGAGAGAGAGGGAGGAAGTGGAATTGGAAAATAAATCTGAAGAAAATACCACTTAACAGCATATCAAAAACCATGAAGTACTGAGAAAGAAGTTTAAGGCTGTATGTGCAAGACCTTTACACTAAAGCCTACTAAATGACTGATTTTTGACAAAGATGCCAGGGTAATTCAATGAGGGAAATGAGTAGTCTTTTCAACAATTGGTACTAGAATATCTGGATATTCACATGGATTGATTAAATAAATCCCAAATTTCACCTCAAATCATACACAAAAAATTAACCTCAAATTTGTCATAGATACAAATATAAGTGTAAAAACTATCATTTTCTAGAATAAATCATAGGTGAAAGACTTTGCAACTTGAACATTATTGTAGGCAAAGATTTCTTAGGACACCAAAGGCATAAACTTTAAAAAAATTGAATAAACTGGGTTTATCAAAACTAAAACTATCTGCTCTTTGAAAGACCACTAAGAAAATTATAAAGCAAGTCAGATATGGAAAAATGTTTTTAAAAAAGAAAAAAATATTTACAGAATATTTACTTGATAAGGAACTTTCTTTGAGAATACAAACACACACATATAAACATACATACACATGAACACATACTCATAAATTCTGAATATAGCCATTAACTCTAGACCAATCCCTAGACTGTCCAGTCATAAGAGCCAGCAGAGTCCTATTCAAAAGTTAGTAATTTTGAATTTCTGTCATGTGCTGATGGAGATTACTGATTGGCACAATCTTTTAAAATATTAATATGCTCTAACCCACTCTCAACTACTAGAAGTTTATAGAAAGTAAAAACAAAAAAACAAAAAAACAAAAAACTTTGCAGTCAAAGCTTTATGTGTGAGTGTGCATTGAAGCATGTTTTAAATAATGAAGACTTTAAAATTATATAAATATCCATCAATAGGAAAACAGAATCTTATAATATGATGTTATTTATCCAATAGAATATAAAATTAGAAGGAAGCACATAGAAATACTGACATTGCCTCGCTGTAGTCAGTATTTTTCTTTTCTTAAAAAAGTTTTGTACATATTCTTTTTTTAAAAGATTTTATTTATTTATTCATGAGAGACAGAGAGAGAGGCAGAGATACAGGCAGAGGGAGAAGCAGGCTTCCTGCAGGGAGCCCGATGTGGGACTCGATCCCAGGACTTGGGGATCACGCCCTGAGCCAAAGGCAGACTCTCAACCACTGAACCACCTGGGTGTCCCTTTTGTACATATTCTAACAGTGAAATTGTTATTTTTATGATTAAAATTTAATTGCAAAATTGAGAAATAACTCAAAATATTTTAAAAAGTTGCAAGAGATAAAATAGAGAAAGATCCTGAAGTTAGTGATAACAAACTAGGTCAAGATCATGTAGATATCAGGTCAACCCCTACTTAAAATTATCTAGTGGCTCCCAGTAGTTCTCAGTTTATATCCCAACTGTCTCAGGATGGCAGACAAGGCCTTTCATCAAGTGGCTCTTTGATCTACAGCCCTAACTTTAGCCATTTGCCAGGATACACTCTATTCATAGTCAAGGCTAGGAACCTTAAAGAAAGAGTAAGGGCTAGAATTCTGCATTATCTTTCAAGAAAACTGACCTTTATCAGTTCAAAGTGATGAACTCAGATCTTGCACTCAGGTCCAGGTTATGTTAGAAGTAGTACATTATATGTTCTCATTCATTTGGGGAATATAAATAATAGTGAAAGGGAAAATAAGGGAAGGGAGAAGAAATGTGTGGGAAATATCAGAAAGGGAGACAGAATGTAAAGACTGCTAACTCTGGGAAACGAACTAGGGGTGGTAGAAGGGGAGGAGGGCGGGGGGTGGGAGTGAATGGGTGATGGGCACTGGGTGTTATTCTGTATGTTAGTAAATTGAACACCAATAAAAAAAAAAATAAAAAAAAAATAAAAAAAAAAAGAAGTAGTACAGAAGTTCTTCAATGGTAGGGACCTGTCTGCTCTATTCACGTCTGTCTTGGAAGTTACAGCTAAGTAGAGCTTTGTAGATTACCTCATTGCTGGATAGTTTTTATTTTTTCCTCCAGATTCACTTTCTACTCTTTTCCAACCATCCTCACCCCTGAAAGTCCCATGTGTAGGGACTGTATCAGAGAGCTTCCATATCAATTCCCTGTGTCTGGCTTTAAAAAAAATCACAAACTAGGTGATATAAAAGAAAAGAAATTGATTATCTCACAGTTCTGGCAGCTGGAAGTCCAAAATAATGGTGTTGGCAGAGTGCTGCTTCCTCTAAAGCTATAGGGGAATCCCTTCTTGCCTCTTCCTAGCTTCTAATGTTTTGCACACATAATGTTTTGATGTTCCTTGGATTACAGCTACATAGCTCTGATCTCTGTCTTTGTCATCACATGACACTCTCCTCTGTGTCTCTGTATCTTCACACGGCCATCGTCTTACAAAGACACCACTCATATTGGAATTAGGGGCCCACCCTGCTCCAGCATGACCTTATCTTAACCAATTACACCTCCTCTTTCTATCTCCAAATATCACATTCTGAAGTATTGCAGACTGAGACTTCAACATCTCTTTGGGTGGACACAAGGTTCTCAAGGTCATAAAATTTAGAGAACTTGTGGACTCCAGATCCCTTGAAAATCTCCCTTTGGCACCAAACAAAACCTGCAGAAGGATCTTATTCAAACAGTAAGAATATAAGCACTTCAGAGCATATTTAAAGTTCAATTCCATTAATTTTGGATAAAAGCACAAGAGTCAAATGTCCACGAGTGGGAAATATTATATTTCAGTTTAGTCTTCCTTTGCATTGTTTGAAATTTACTCAGAAGTCTTGGGTGGTCAATGCTTTAAATGATTCACTTGAGTCAATCCTGGATTCTTAAAATCAAAAGCATGACTGTTGCTTTTAAATTAAGGGAATAAGTAGCTTTTTCCTGACTGCCCTGCTTGATTTCTCCCTTCTTCATCATATTCTAACATCTTTGCTTCAAAAATTGCGTGTGAATACATATATGCTAAATCTGAAACCTCAGCCACTTTACACTATTATCTGTGGCCTTTCAGTATCTCTGATGCAACTTCCCTTGACTGTCTGTTCCTTGATTCATTCTCTACCTCCTAACCATTAATGTAGTTCTGAATCTTCTCTTGGTAGTGATGCTACTATCATCCCTAATTTTTTTTAAAGATTTATTTATTTTATTTTATTCATGAAAGAGAGAGAGAGAGAGGCAGAGGGAGAAGCAGGCTCCATGCCAGGAGCCCGATGTGGCACTCGATCCTGGGACTCCAGGATCAGGCCCTGGGCCAAAGGCAGGCACTAAACCACTGAGCCACCCAGGGATCCCCCTATCCCTAATGTCTTATGATAGATTATTATATCCAAGCACCCAAGATGTAGAGAGGCTGGATAAGATAGTAGTTAAAAACAT
The DNA here is from genome assembly GCF_048164855.1 of Canis lupus baileyi. Taxonomy (NCBI): domain Eukaryota; kingdom Metazoa; phylum Chordata; class Mammalia; order Carnivora; family Canidae; genus Canis; species Canis lupus. The sequence goes on along the minus strand of NC_132856.1, from coordinate 23,167,105 downwards.
GACCATTGGAGTCAGACAAAATAAGTTTGAGCCCTGTGACCTTAGAAAGTTCCTAACTTCTCAAAGCCCTGTTTTTCTTCATTTGGTTGACAGAGAAATAATACCACTGACACTGTTGCTGAGGATTAATGAGAGATTGCATGTAAAGTCCTCAGCATAGTCTTTAGTGTGTAGAGGAGTTCAATGAATGAGAGCTGTTTACATAAGATAGTATATTGAATGGGCTTTCTTCACGACACTTTCAACAATTTCTACTTTCCACAGAACCATCAAATAAAGATGCAAAGACCATATAAGGAAAGAGTGGGAATGGATAAATAGTTGTACCAGAAACTTTAGAGTGAAAATAGGTACTAGGACTTAGAATAAAATGTAACTCTGAGATTCCTGGGGGCCAAAGCAAAATGGAAAATGATGCACTATTAAGACTCATCATCTGATAAAATAAGCTGTGATGAGGAAAAAAAAAATCCTAAGTGGAATTTAAGTAGCTACTTATGTTTAGGTTGTTGAAAAGCATAATGGACAGTGACTTCAATAAAAGCTTTTTAAAAGATGTAGAAACATACTTAGGAAGTCTCTGTAAAATGAAATAAGGGCATTTTTAGGAAATGCAGAGGAATTTATCATGAGGACACTTAGGGGAATCTGGAAGGTCATTTAATGTGGGCCTATTTACAATTAAATAAAATAATTTAGGGGACGCCTGGGTGGCTCAGTGGTTGAACATCTGTTTTTGGCTCAGGGTTTGATCCTGGACTCCTGGGATCGAGTCCCACATCTTCTCCCTCTGCCTGTGTCTCTGCCTCTCTCTCTATGTGTCTCTCATGAATAAATAAATAAAATCCTCAAATAAAAATAAATAAAATAATTTAAAAGTTATTTCTACATAAGATTGTATGTGACACATATATAGAGATGTACCACTAGGTTCAAAACAAGTAGTCATTCATTCTATAGTTTATGCTGTGTCACATAACTGGACTTTAGATTGGTGCATGCATTACAGTTATCCTGCTCAGAATTATTTGAGATTCTTAGATTTGTGGCTTTATATATTTTTTATCAAATTGGAAAATCTTCAGCTATTATTTCTTCAAATAATTTTTCTGTCTCTCCTTTCTCTCCTCTCCTTTGTAACTCCAATTACATTATGTTAGACTGCTTGATATTGTTCAATTGATCAATAAGGCTCTGTTTCATTTTTCAATATATTTTCTCTGTGCTTTGTTTTAGATAGTTTCTATTGCTGTATTTTTAAGTTCATTACTTTTTAAATCTCCAGTGTCCAATCTACTGTTAATTAGATAAAAATCAATGAATTTTTTGTTGCAGATATTGTATTTTTCATCTCTAGATATTTTATTTGCTGTAATTCTCTGCAATTTATTTCTCTCCTAATTACATTTGTTTTCCTTTACATCTTTAAGCATACTAAGCAGCTTTATTGTAATTGTTTTAACTCCCTTGACAATAAAGTGGATTATATTTGTCATTTATGGTTGTTTTTAATCAACTGATATTTCCTTCTGGTTATGGATCACCTGCTTCTTCATATGCCTAGAGATTTTTATTTTATGCTGGACATTGTAAATTTTGTGTTATCAAGGGCTGGATATGTTTATATTCCTCTAAGTGTATTAGACTTGTTCTAGTGGTGATTAAATTAATTGTGATCAGAATAATTCTTCTATGTTTTAGGATGGGCATCTAGTGATATTTACTAGGGTTAATTTAGCCCTTGTAAAATGTGGCTCTCCTGCAATTTCTCCCAAATGTCCACGTATTCATAGAGGTTTTTCCACTTTGGCTAGTGGAAATTCAAATAATTCTCAGCCTGGAAGTAATTTCTGGGAAATGGTTGGCTTTTGAATCTCTAGTAATTGTTGTCTCCCAGAAAGTTTGTCATGCCTAGCCTCATGGGGTTTCCATCCTACACATATAGATGGTATGCCTTAATGGACTCATATGCAAATTTCTCAAATATTTCTCTGTATAGCTCCCTTCTTTTGTGCTCTCTGATCTGCAAATTCTGTCCTTTTTTGGCCTCCCTGGTCTTCAATATCTAGTTCCTCAACTCATTGACATTATCTGGCTCCATTTGGGTTCCCCCTTCTATAACTGCAGCCCAGAAATTACCCCCAAGTAGGTCTGGATAATGGTAGAATTCACTTTGTTTCCTTCCTCCCAAGGATCAAAATCATGAAATTCCTGTCATTCAATATCTAAAATAGTTATTTCCTATATTTTTTCTAGTCTTCTAGTTGTTAGTATCAGGTGGAAGGATGACTCAGACCCTCCTTTGCCCTCATGTCTGGAAGCAGTAAGATTACTATGAATTTTACTACTATTAAAATTCTGTAATTATCTTGTGGCTAGAATAATCATTTTGCATTTCATTCTTTACATAAAGCATTACTTTGAAAGTGATTCTAAATATAAATATTTAAAATATAGCATAGATTTTTCAAAAAGGTCTTGGTATTTCTTCATTTAAAAAAAAAATATGTAGATTGCCTTAGGGAAAAAATAGCAATGACTTGAGGCTTTGACCTCCCTTGACTTCTAAAAGGCCTTGGTCTTGTCAGGGGGAATACTAGCTGTCTCGTTAGTTAAGTTTATTTTGTAATTTTTCATACTGCAGTATTTTATCATCTTTACATTCTTAGAAATGTGCTTTTGTTTAATGTTCGAAGAGTGGATTTATTTTTCAAGGACCTACTCACAGCAATAGGCTTATCAGATGAATGGCTAAGGAATTGAATTTTAGTTTGTTAGTTTATGGCCAACCATAAGCATCAAAGTGCCTGAGTCTACATAAGCAGTTCACTCTCTCCCTCTAAGAGACACAACCTGAAGACTCATTTAAGATCATGGAATTTGAGTGAAGTAAATTAGGTGAATCAAATAGTTTCTGGCATCAGGCCAGACATTGTATCACTCGTCTGTACAACAAATATTTACTAAGCACCTACAATATGCCATTTACTTTGCTAAATGCGGTAATCAAGGCAAATGCAGTTCCATGCTGTCAAAGTTCTTAAGCAAAAAAACAACTGTAACAGCAGTGTAGAAAGTTTGTGATAGGTAATGTATAAGAAGATTTGGGAACTCTTGGGGGCTGTGTATCAAGGGAGAAACTAAAGTAAGCTAGGATTCAGGTAAAGCTCTCTGGGAACACCATTTTTAAGTTGAGATATAAACTCAACTTAATATATAAAGGATCAATATGAATTATCTGAATAAAGAAGGCAGAAAAACTGACCTTGTTAAGCATTCCCAAAATATGATATTTTTCTCACTGATGATAGGCAAGACCAGGGTAGGGTATAGGTTTTGGAGTAGATGTGAAGGAGGAAAGAGCAAACAGAGAAACCAGTTATCTCTTTTGACTGTAGGACTTTGATGAACACCACTCTACCTTCCCCCAGCCCTGCTTCATGCCACCTCACCTCAACACCTTACATGCACACATTAATACATAGTTCATAAATGAAACCTCCCAAACATGTTGTGACTTTTGGGGTGAAGCTGAACCATCAATAGTGGGGTTAGTTAGAAACAGTAGTTCCTGTCTCCCTGTATCTGAAAGAGCCCTTAACCATATCCATTTGTTCAGAGGGCTTGGGAAGAATCAGGAGGAATTGTAGTCTTGGAGCATGACACAGCTGAAGGCAGTAGTTTACAGCATCACTCTATTATTTCTGGAGTTGAAATAACCATTATGTGTTGCATGGCCTTAGGTAAATCTTGAGCCCGGTATACTTGGGTATTCTGTGGGGATAATAATAGTACCTATCTCTTGTAGTTATTGTCAAATTTAAATGAGGTGATTAAGTGAGATTGAAATGAGGTGTGTTTAAACACAGTGCTTTATTTCTTATTTCTTTTTTTAAGATTTATTTATTTGGGGGAGACAGCAAGAGCATGAGCATGGAGAAAGGGAGAGGGGGAGAGAGAGAGAGAGAGAGAGAGGGAGAGAGAATCTCAGGCTGACCCTCCCTGAGCAGGGAGCTGGATGTGGGGCTTGATCCCATTACTGTAAGATCATGACCTGAGCTGAAATCAAGAGTTGGTCGTTTAACCCACTGAGCCAAACAGTGCCTTATTTCGAATGAATGCCTAGTAAATGATAGCATTATTATTTTATCCTGCATCAGAGACAATGCCCCAAGAGACCTGATAGAAAATACATTAAATTTATTAATTCATTAACCAAAACACAAATATCAGAAGTTTCCACCCCCCCCCCCTCTGAATAGCCTTAAACTCATCTATAAAGCTCCATAAAGGTATCTACCACATTATGTGGGAACCTGGAAAGACGTGATCAAAGTGCTTCACAAATATGGAATAACGACATTAAATGGATAAAGGACATTTTCTTTCTTTTTTGAAAAAGATTTTATTTTGAGAGAGAGAGAGAGAGAGAGAGTGAGAGAGAGAGAAAGAGAACAAGCAGGGGGAGCAGCAGGCAGAGGGAGAGGGAGATGTAGACTCCCCGCTGAGCAGAGAGCCCAAGGCAGGGCTCTGTCCCAGGACCCAGGGATCATAAACTGAGCTGAAGGCAGACACTTAACCAACTGAGCCACCCAGGCACCCGGGACATTTTCAGTAGTATCCTTTGGAAAAAGAAAAAGAGAATGTGAGATCTATTTGTCTTGTGACCCAAAAGTTTATTGAAAAAAAAAATGCTCTTACATGTATTTGGTTTTTCTATCTTTGACCCAAGTAAGTAGCCTTAAACAGAATAAACAGAATTCCTTTATTGCAAAGTATGTAAAGACAGTTTTGTTCTTTTCATTGAGGAACTTCTTTTTAGCTATGCATTTTTATAAGTTGATCATATCCTTTATTATATTTGTTTATATATCATGTCAAATTTTTAATTTATAAAGTTGAATGCATTTGTTTCAACTATAGTTGTTTTTTATGCAAACATTTTATGGCAACTGTAACTGCTTTGCAGTTTTACTTATCACAGAGATACAGAGTTTCTTTTAAAATATATTTACTGAATTTTTGAAACATGAATCAGTTTTAAAGCAAATTAGTAAATATCAGTCCAGATGTTATGTGCATATGTCAAAAAAATCAAGTAGAAGTTTGGGAACATTGATCTTATCCATCCATCCTCATAAGAGGCATGGTCTGGCAGTGGGATAAGATACTGGAGTTGTGTTGGCTGAGGAGCCTTCACATATGGACATGCTTGAATGAACACTGCCAACATTTGCGTCTCATAGTTTTTCTTATCCAAGCTCTCATGAATGACCAATTCTAGCCTCCTTCTGAGTGATGTGTCAATAAATTCATATGGGTCACTCCCCAAAATTGTTTGCATGGGGTGGGGGGTAGAGAAAGGAGTGTCAGTTATCAACCAATTTATAAACTTTCTCTGATCAATTATACAATGATATTATACTTAATTACCCCCATATTTCTCAGATAGTGAGGGAAGGTTCATTTTTATCAAGGGCAAAAGGGTGGATGCATCTTAGTATTGTAGAGGTATTTCTATTTCTCTCATGTTCTAAAATAATGTAGTCTAACTTTGTAGGATTGTGGACTCTAATCTCTAATACAAATTTTTTTTAAAATAGCATTTTTCATGGCAGCTTCATAGCACACAATTTAAGATAAAGACCCTCACCAGGTGAAAGCTAAGTTGTTTTTTAGGAAACAAATTCTGTTAAGTAAAAATGGGAATCTGATATGAGTACTAATCCATTCAAGGGATTAGTTCACCTTCTGAAAAGTGGACTTGGAAATTTGAGCATTGGTTCTAATTTCTGAGCATTCTTTGTCAAACCATTAAATTCTTAGTAACCCCCTCCCTCACTTTTTTTAAGCTGATTAGAAAAAGAGCTATTGATTCTGGCAACTCCTTTAGAGAAGTACCTCAGTGAAGTGTCTACTTTATCTGCAATTATTTGCTTCAAATATTTCCCTTTCATTTGCAAAAGAAACCCCTTAAACTATTATTACAAAATATTTGGTATCAATAGATTTGTAAACTCAGTTTATGCGAATTATTTTTTTCAGAAACATACACAGAAAATGCCCACTATTACTAATTAACAATGGAAGCAGTTAAAACACAGTGCTAAAAAAGTTTCAGCCTCCTGTATATTATCCAGGTAAATATAAAGAGAAATTAGAAAAATACTGTTGTCATAGGAAATCTTGATATTGCTTTATTGATCTGTCAAAAGTTTAAAAAAAAACAGGTATTTATATATAAATAAAATAGGGATTAAAAGAAAAAATCTTAAAAGGTGGAGTTATATCACAAAATACATATTCTTTTTTACATATCTGTGAAATATTTATTTGGAATATACATATTCCCTTTTTATAAAACTTAAAAGTTAATTACATATCACATTCTACATCATAAGAAAATACCAATAAATTCCCAAATGCAGAAAACATACAGGTTGTATTTTACTAAGGTGACATAAAATTAGAAATTAATGACAACAATTTTAAAAAGAAATGCCCATCCAATTGAAAGTTTAAATACTGTTCTCCAAATTGTTATTAGGACAAAGAAGAAATAAAAAAAATTATACGGTATTTAGGAAAAATGGCAGTGATACTAAATATCCAGCCTTAAGGCATGAGTTAAATATAAAGTTAGGAAAACTACTGTTCTCAAGTGATAACTACTCAACTCAAGAAAATTGAAAAAGAAAATGATCCCAAGGAAAAGAGAAGGGAGGAAGCCAGATGGAAGCAGAAAGAGGAATGAATTGAGTAAGAATACAAAGAAAAGTGAATCCGAAAGTTTATTTTTCTTCCAGGGAAGGAAAGACACCGAGAATACAAATTTCTGAGAAATATAATAATATAAACCACAAGTTATGTAAATCAATTAGAAATTCCAAATTATTTTTAAATTTGGAATACGGAGAGAAGCAGGATACACTAACAATGTTAAGAAAAGGAGTTGAAGTCTCAATTACCAGCTGATTTCACAGATGAGTCCTTTCAAATTTCCAAGGTACAGCTAATTCCAGCACTTTATAAAACATTTCAAAGCAGTGAAAATTAAAAGGAAGAGGTTCCAAAATAATTTTATAAGGAATATTTAATCCTGAATTCAAAATGATGAATCAAACCAAACAAGAAAAGTACAGAGCCATCACATATGAAGACAGCATCTGTTTCAGGGCTGAATTTTGTGTATCATTTACTTGTTGATCAGTGGCTGATGATCAGTCTAATTCCTGGGCTGTTTTAACTATCAGAACGTTTTTCTAGTACTTAGGTGCTGTGCTTAGTCCTATTCCAGTGTTTGCAAAAGGATGGCTGGAATTTCACAACTTGGAATGCTTCCTCTATGTATATACATGAGTGAGTAACTTTGCAGGACTGATGTTTAATACATTAAAATTTAATTCCTAAAATTAGATTGTAGGTCATTTATCAAAGCTTGGAAGTTGTATTTAGATCTCAAGGATTCATTTATTTATCATTGTTCTAGTTTAGGATTTCCAAAGTCAGCATGACCAGGGATTAGGCAGGTATGTAAATGATAATGAGGGCCAGGTAGGAAGAAGGCAAACTGGAAAATATTACACATGGGTGAACAGACTTGTGGCTAATCAGTTCCAGCTAATTGGTGCCATTTGGGATGCAGATTAAGTACCATCAGAGATTTACTTTTCAACAGAAGCCAGAAGTCTGGATTTTTTAAATAAAATTTTTCTGCTTTTTAAGAATTCAAATATTTAACAAGATTTACCCTGCAAGAATTACATTGCACTGGACCTGCAATCGTTAACCAAATGTGAACCACAGGCCACCAGTTTGCAAATTTGGCCTGGTCCATTATCTTCATCCTACATCTGAGAAAACTGAGACCCTGGTAAGTTTACTGACCCATCTAAGGAGGTCTGAGAGACAGTACACTAAAAACCTATGGAAGCCACAACAGAGTGACATGCTAGCACTGATTCATAGGAATTAAAATTGGGATGAGTCAAACACTTTTTTTCTTCAAAGGAATAATGATAATCATCGTAAGCCAAGAGTTCTGATTTATTTTGGTCAAATTTATTGAAGTATAATTTATATACAATATAGTGGACCTATTCTAAATGTATGGTGGAGTTTTGGCAAACAGAAACACCACCATGATCAAGGTGCAGAACATTTCCATCTTGCCAAAAAGCTTTCTCCTGCTCCGTTGAGGTCACCATGCCTCCCATCAGGCAGCCCCAGGGAACCAGCAATCTGTTTTCTGTCACTAGAGATTAAATTTGCCTTTCTTCGAATTTCATATAAGTAGAGCCAAACAGTGTGTACTCTCCTGTGTCTGTTTTATTTCACTCAACATAATGTTTCTGAGATTCATCCATGTTACTGAGTTCATTCATTTGTAATGCCGAGGCGTAGTCCATTATAGGAATAAACCACAATTTGTTTATCTAATCTCCCATGATGAAAATTTGGATGTTTCCTGTTTTGGGTTCATGTGAAGAAAGCTACTATGAACATTCATGTGCAGATCTTTCTGTGGACCTATGGCTTTGTTCCTCTTGTGTGGGTACCTATGGGTGAAATTACTGTGTTGTGTAGTAAGAGCACATTTAACTTTACAAAAAAGTGCTCAGCACATTTCAAATTGTGGGTTTGGATAGAATCTGTAGCTTTACTGGAAAGCAGATACCCTCTTATCCTCTAAGTTCTCATTGACAAATATAAATGAATATTTACTGTGTCACTGAGTTAGAATTTTCTTTCAGCAAGGTTTTCAGGAGGAATAGAAATGGAAAAGAGATCTGAGGTCACTCCATCGAAGAGACAGCTCACCAGCAACATCTGCACAAACTCTCTGAAGAGCCCTTCGTATGCTTGTGCCTTTTGTCTGGTGCCATTAAGGTCCAGATCAAATAGTATCTTCCCTCCTCTTTTTACCTCCAAATAATCTTCTCACACTCCTTGCCTACCTGTTGCCAAAGCAAGTCCAGCCAGATGCCTGAGTTTTGTCTGAGAAAGGCTGTCTTAAAATGGATAAAATCCTGAGGACTGCCAAATCTGAGATTTACCCCAGTGATCAGTGAGACATGAAAGGTATGCATGAGGTTTTGTGCAGATGTGAATGCTGGTCCCAGAGGTGGAATAACAAGTGTGCTAAGCCCAGCTAGTTCATTAAAACTTTCTTGACTCAACAATTTCTCTGAAGATTACTCTAAAGAAAATATGTGTTTATATAGTACTTATCACCTTTTTTTTTTCTTCTTAAAAATGAGATGCTAAAACCTTTAATCCAAAGGGAAGTCTTAAAAGCTTCAGGATGAGATCACAGAATTGTTGCTCTTCAGGAGTATTTTAGGATGATTGCCATCACCTGGGAGATGCTCCAGAAAAATCCTCCCTAAAACAGTAAACTCCAGATAATACAATAATGTCATCTAATTGGGAAAAAGTCAATACTTGTGTAAAGTGTGAGTTATAAAGATACTTTTTAAAAAAGAAGTGCAGGGTCTTTTTTTTTTTTTTGGTTTATAAGAGCATTTTTATAATGTCAGAGGGGAAAAGGCAAGGCATAGGTCCACGCAGCACATATCCATTGCCATTCTCAATGTATTGTGCCAACGGCAGGCATTACTAACTGATCACAGTTTTTAAAGGAGTTTTTCCCCCCAGTTATTTAGTAGTGAAATGTACAGTGAAGTCCAGAATTTGCTTTTGATATCAAAGTTTTTTGGCCTTTCAGAAACAAGAGATTGCTATAAATATAAATACAATGAATACCTGCCTCTCTATGTGTGCATGTGTGTGTGAATGCATGTATGTGTGCATGTGTGTGCATGAGTGCACACACATGACTTGGAAAGACAGAGACTGGATTTTTTTTTAATCTCAGGGAGTTCAATTAGGCAATTCAGCTTATGACATTTTGTGCTTTTGACAGCAGATAAATTTATGATTGATGAAAAATAAAGGAAGGTTTAGAGTCACCATATTCAACGAAACAAACTTAGCTCTTTTAAAATATAGACTAAATATCTGACAGAATGAGCACTGATACATAATTTTTTGATAACATTGTTCATCAACTTGGTGTTATAAGATATGTTTGAAAAGTATTGTCTGCAGATAATTAGTGTTAAACTGGCTGACAAAGGTAGGAGCTTCCAAATTGAATATGCACTAGGAGTGTTGTAAAATTATTAGATATTGCTAGTGATTTAACTTTAAAATCCAAATATCTTACTATTCCTTCTCTAAACTCTGGGTTTAGTTCGTTAAATATTTTTTACCAATTTTGCAAAATGAGTTATATAAAAAGGGAAAAGAAAATCTATGACCATGTGCAACTACTTTTCTAGGTAACAAAGAATCTCAGTGTTTTGTATTCCAAAGCACACTGCAGAAAAAAGTTGCCTTTTCTTGGTGATTTGAGTTTGAGCTGTCATTTATAACTTCCAAACAAAAATTCCATAGTTGTCGGAAATATCACCTCATTATTCTCACAGATCTTTTAATTTTAAAAATGTTAGGAATTTTAACTTACAAAAAGTCGAATTCACAAATTATTATCTGCTTTGTATATTGTGTTTCCACATAGTATTCATTCATTATGATTGCCCTAGAACTGTTTTGCTTAGATTTAAATCCCAGCCTTGCCATTGGTTAGTTTTGTGACTTTAGGCAAGTTACTTACCCAACCCCTCATGCCTAACTCCTAATCTGTAAATTAGGGATAATAATACTTATCTCATAGGGTTGGTGCAAAGACTGAGGAAGTCTGTATATGTGAAGTATTTAGAGCAGTGGTGTGTGTGTGTGTGTATGTGTGTGTAATAAGTGCTCTATGATGGCCTGCTAAATAAAATAAATTATACTTGAAATAAGGGCTTTTTTGCAATAAGATTCTAAAATCCATATCTTATCCTATGAGGTAATAATTAATTACTTAAAATCAGATTGTGTATTATTGATGCAACCTTTGTTACCTAATCAATTTTGATTAATATTTTTAGTCGAAACATGTAGATAAAATTAGCCATGATTTTATTCACCCACAATTAATTTTTAAAAATATTCTGATGAAGAACACTTCAAACTTAAAAATTATTATATACACACACAGGTATATATGCTCTTTTTAACAAAACACAATCATACTTACTTAAGATAGTATGACATAGGCTATATGTGGATGGGATTTTTGCCAGATTTATTATTGCTGTATTTCAGTGTCTAGAATAGTGCTTGGTATAAGATAAGTGTTCCATAAACATTGTTTCATGGAATGATGAATAGATGTTTTTTATTATAATAAAAATTTTACTTCATGTATTTGAAGATATTTTAATGGAATTAAATTTTGTTTTTCCAATATTGCTTATCATTTTTAATGAGTGATTATTATCCCATCTAAATAATATAAATATTTCTTCATCTACTCCCCCATTGTTGGACATTTTCATTACTTCTACTGTCTTTCATTACTTCTACTGTCTTTGTTTATATTACATTATAAACAAATATTGTGACAAGTACAGCAAAACTTGCACAAATTTATGATTATTTTCTTGGGGGTAACACCTAGAGGTGGCTGACCAATGAATTATATGGAATTATGATTTATTCAATATTTATTTAGTAAATATTTACCAAATATCTAACCTGTGCCCTGTATTAGATAGCTACTTGGGAATACCTTGGTGAATTAAGCAAGTATAATCCCATTGCATCTTGTAGTTAGTACAGAGGTCAGTAAACTGTGGGCCATGAGTCTAACACAACCTAATGCTTTTTTTTTTTTTTAAACAAATGAAGCTTGATTGGAATACAGCCACACTCACATGTTTATGTACTGTCTGTGCTCTCACATTGCAATGGCAGAGTTGAATAGTTGTGACAGAGACTGTAGGGCCTGCAAAGCTGAAAATATCTGGTCAATTACAGAAAACATTTGCCAACCACTAATCCAGTCAATTTTAATTTAGGCAAGTTACCTTCCAGGAAGTTTATGTTCTCAACTATAATCCAGCAAAAGTCCTCACATTAATAAGGCAAATATGTCTTGGTTTTCACTGGATTTATTTATTTTTTCTTAAGCAACTCCTTACAACACAAGTCATTTTTAGCATGGCATGCATGAGTAATCACCAAAACTGAAATTAGTGCAATCAGAGCTATTGAGATTTACTTTAAATGAGAAATATTGGCTGAGCCTGTGTGATTGACTGAGCCCTCAGAAGTTTTATTGAACTTTCCTTATAGGCTCATAAGGACTGAGAAGCCTTGAATAACTAAAGCCACCCATATCTTCAGCTGCCTAGGAATAAGACTTAAAAAAATGCTGAGATTGTTGAAAGCGATAGTATGTCATTTTACATATGAAATCCATTTTGTTTATTCTGAAACTAACCTACATTACCTTAATGACTTATGTAAACGGAAATATCAGTTATTTGATTTTTTTTCCCCCTGCACTGGCCTCACACAGGCACGCTAATGATTATTTGTCAAAGTCACACTGTTTGCTTACAAGGTATGAAGGCTTTTTAGACACTATAATGACGGCTCTTGATTCACTTGATAATATTTAGAATAAGCCATAAAAGCCGATCTCTGAACGAACAGACCGCTTTTATTGGCTTTTAGTGCTATTACTGCTGTCATAAGTGGAAAATTGGCCTAATGCAAGCAATACTGCTGTGTCATACTGCAAAACTGCTGCTTGGTTTTATAGTTTATTTCTTCTAATGAAAGTATGGCCAGGTATGGAGATGGTTCTATCACCTCCTGGGCTGCAGGGCCTGCTGCCACTATGGTCTCTGTTTCATCTGAGGAACAAGGATGGATCTTGAAGCTAGGTGGGAACTTGAGTAATGTCACAGGCATGTGCTTATTTGTTATGCAAACTCTTGCTGCATCCCATTATGTGCCAGGTACAGGGGATGAAAGGATGAGATAGATCTGATTAAGATGGAACTCAGTTTTAATAAGAGGATGACTATTGATAACCTGCCGGCCAGATTTTTTTGGGTCCTCAATGCTATAAATTAAAATTTTATTGAGATTACTTATGTATAATAAAGTTCACAAATTTTAAGCACAAAGATTGATTTAATTTTTTGTTTACACCCATGTGATCATCAAAATGTAGAACACGATCAGCACCTTAGACAGCTCCTGTCACCCTCACCGCCTGCCCCCAGTCAGCACCTTTGCCCCAAGAGTAACTACAGTACTATTCTGATTTCTAGCACTATAGATTACTTTTGCCTCTTCTTTTTATGAATGGGACTATATAATGTATATTCTTTTATATTTAACTTCATTGCTGAATATCATATTGATAAGATTCACCCATATTTTTACATGTACCAGTAGTTCATTCTTTTTATTGCTGTTCAGTATTTTCATTGCAGGACTATACCACAATTTATTTATCCACTTTATTGTTAGGGGACATTGAAGCTGTTCCCAGTGAGTGGCCATTTTGAATAAAGCAGCTTTGAACACACTCTTGCATATGTTTTTGTTTAAGGGACATAAACACTTGTTTCTGTTGGGTATAAACCTAAGAATTAGAATTGCTGGATCGTAGAATGGGATTTATGTACGTATGTATGTATGTTTGTATCAGCTTTGGGTAGATACTGCTTAGTAGTTTTCCAAATGTACCTACATTAGTAGCATATGAGAACTCCAGGTGCTCTGTGCTGTGGCAAGTGTTTGGTATTGTCAGTTGCACTATTATTTTAATAGCTTGAATGCTTTTATATACTCCATGTACAGAAAATGCAAGGAAAATACACTTGGCTTCGGCATATGTTTTTATGTGTACTTGAGCATGTGTGGAGAATATAATGGGCCATAGAGAGGTAATGAGAACACAAGTTTTAGAATCATCGGGATTTAGGTTAACATCTCTGTCTCTACCAATTGATAAATGAGTGGCCTTGGTAAAGTAACTTAGGTTACCTGTTGCATCAGATTCTTCTTCTGTAAAGCAAAGCGAAACCCCCTGAGTCAAAGGGCTACCATGAAGACAAATGAAATGGCACGTGTGAAGTTGCAAGTTAGTGTCTTGGCTTATAGCAAGGCATTCAGGACCTCCTGATTTGTTCTCTTATCTCTCAGACTTCATTATTTGACATTCCTTAAGACATTCCTTAATGTGATGATTAAGATCATGTGCTTCAGAGTTAAATCACGTTTGCTTCAATTTTGGCTTTACAATTTAGTTGCCAAGTAGCCTTGGACAGGCCACTTAGTTTCAGTGACCCTCACTTTCCTAAAAACACCCTTCATGGTAATTGGGTGATAAAATGGGACCACATATATGTTTGGCACAGGGTAAAAGTGCAAAAAAAAGATTGCTCCAGTTGTGTCAAATCAGATGCAGAAACCTAAATATCAGATGATATTTTATGTCTCTAGGTGTTTATCCATGATGGCTCCTCTTCCTAAGGGATCCTCATCATCATTACTTCCTGCTTCTTCCCCACAGGTTGACTCTTGTATTTGAAACTCAGTTCAATAATTCTCTTCTTTGCTAAGCTTTCCCTGACTTCAGTAGCTGTCCAAAATTTTTACACTCATACATCACCAGGGATCCTTGTTTGCAATGCAGATTCTTTAGCTCCAGCCACAGAAATTCTGGTTCATCATATCTTTGGTGGGTCTCATGAAATCTTCAGGCTTAAAAACATCTTTGAGTGATTCCAGTGTAGGTGGCCCCTTGCCCTGCTTTAACAGCCTGTATACTGTACATGGAAAGTCCTTATTTGAAATTAAAGCCCTCCTGGACAAATACACAAGTCAAGATGTGTCTGTCCATGTGGAATCTGATGTGTTCTCCCACTAAATTCCCAAATGGCCGCCTGTATTATTCCTACCATCTAAATTTTAGAAGTCAGATCATGTTACTTACACATGCTAATGATTTCTCATTCCTGTCTAACTAAAATCTAAAATCTTCTCTCACCCAGCCCCTGATCTTCTCTGGCCTTCATTCTTACCACTCAACCTGGCTCATCCTACCCCCAAACCCTTGATGATTGGGAGACTCAACTTCCCAAAGGTTTGGGGGCTAGTGCTTAGAAATCTCAGTAAGATTTTTTCCAGCAATGGCTTTTGGGGCGATTAATATTCAAATAATAGAATCTACTTATCTTGGCACTGACATCAGCACTAACTGGGTGGGAACACGAGCAGTCCTATGGCAGGAGATGCCTGTAAATCTCAGCTTTATTAGAAGGGAAGACACAGGAGTAGATTTGCAGAAGCCTTGCAAAATGATGCAATACTCTGATTGATTGCTTTTTGGTTGGTCTGTGTTTTTAATGCACTGTGCCTTGCAGATAATAAATGCTCAATAACAGTGGAATGAATAGGACCTGGATTTGGTAGTAGCTGAATTGGGTAGTTACCATTAAGACTGATGGATATCATTATGCTTCCTGGATACTATAGACATATGCAAAGAACAAGGACTTTGAAAGACTAGTCTCAG
Source organism: Canis lupus baileyi (assembly GCF_048164855.1). Taxonomy (NCBI): domain Eukaryota; kingdom Metazoa; phylum Chordata; class Mammalia; order Carnivora; family Canidae; genus Canis; species Canis lupus. The sequence continues at coordinate 23,151,615 of NC_132856.1, read as the reverse complement.
CTCGTCTTCATTCCTGTTACCTAATCTGTACAATGGGCATAATTGGATGACCCACTTCCCTCTGTGGGCCTTGCACAGATTAAAGAGATTGATGTTTGGGTCAGGTTCTTTGCAGCTGTTATTAGGATAACAGACTTGAGGTTTGGGTGTCTGAATTTTAAGGGAGTTGCCAGTTAGAGTCCTGATTTCACACACAGTAAGACAGAATAAAGAGTGTGTGATACTTACTTCTTAAAAAGAGAGAGAAAAGAAGGAGAAAAAAAATAAAAAAGGATCTGAGGCAAATATGGCCAAATGTTAACATCTGTTAAATCTGGGTGGTGAATAAATAATATATTTTTAAAAGAATGTGTAAAATGCCAAAAATCAAGTAGTTAATATATGTGCTATTCATAATCTTGCAAGTTTATTCATCTTAACTCCATTTCTGATCCTTGAATATTAGTCATCCCACCCTTCAACAGAGGGCCTTCACACAGTCTTTGGGTGGCAGAAATATTGGCTAATGGCTTTTTAAAGTCCTGAATAGAACTTGATTTTAAAGCCCAATTAGACTGGTTTTCATGAGTACAACTTTTAAAACTGTCACCTTGTTCTAGTTAAAGTTCCATGTAAGCAAGGGTCATGTGTTTTATTTATAGTTTTTATTTCATTAGACAAATATAATGAACATTACACAGCAGGGAAAGTGATAAGGCCAAGATATTTGTATGTGTTCATTCCTATGGTTTTTTTTTTTCCTGTAAACTTGCCATGAATTTTCTACTGAGGTTAACTCAATTCCAAATTGTAAACTATCAGAATTTGTATTTGACTGTGTATATGTGTTAATCTTTCTGAAAACCAACACAAAAGCAAAAAAAGCATTCTTTGGAGAATGACAAACATCAAGAGTAAATGGAATCGATATAGCTGATCCATATTTTTGAAGTTTTACTGACAATGTTATGTGGGTTAAACTTTAATCACTAGTTCTAAATTACTTGTTTCTTACCAAGGAAAGTAATATTCTTGAAGTAATTTTACTTATCTCTGTAGAAAACAGATCCTGTTCAAAGAAAGTATTTTTCACATATTTTAATAGTTAACGACGAGGGTTCTGGACCATATTGGGTTTTTACACAGCTTTTCCATTTACCACGTATTGATCTTGAGCAAATTACTTCTCTTTTCTAGAGCTCAGTTGTCTCTTTTGTAAAATGGGGGTAATAATATTAATAGCCTTCTCGTGTGGTTTTGAGAGAATTCAATGAATTAAAAAAACATGCAAGTGCTTGGGACACTTTAGGCAAATTGTAAACATGCAATATGTGTAGTTATTAGAACTAATAAAACTGAGTTACTAATTTTTCCATGCAAAACTTATCTCCCTTCTCTGAGCTGGCCCACGATCCTGAACTGGCTCTGTTCCGGTACTTGTCACACTATATAGTATTTTTTCTGTTTCTTTGCCCTTATCTGCCACTCTCCTCTGAATTCTCCTGAGAAGGGATGATAGTGTTAGCACAGAGCCAGGAGCATCAGTGGACAAAAACAGTGCTGACATTCTCCCCTCTGGTATTCACGACAGTAATGCTCCCTTGACATCTCTTCAACACAGTATCTTAGCATTCATTCACTGACAGTGGATTAGAACCAAAGAGTCCAAGATGCAAAGTATTTGTTACCCATATAATATATGCTCATCAAAGGAGTAATATAAATTTCCTTTGTCTCTTTGTTTATTTATTATTTTTTAAAAAAATTTAAAAGCAATTTTGAGAGTAGTTTTAGGTTTATAAAACAATTGAGAGGAAGGTTTAGAGATTTCCTAAACCCCCTGCCCCCACACATGCATAGCCTCTTCCATTATAAACATCACTCTTCCCTTATAAACCAGATGGTGATTTTTTTTTTTAAACTAAGGATGAACCTAACTTTGTTCCAAGATGTGTAGTCTGCATCTGCAGATCTTGTCATTGACTTCCTGGCAGAATGTAGGAGTATAATACTTTCTGTTTTCCCATTCTCCATCTCTTACTTCAATTTGTCCAATGGTTTATTTTTAATTAAGAGTCATTCCTTTGTTGAATTCTAGCTATCATATATGAGACATAATGACTTCAAAGATGAATATATGATCTCATTCCTTAAGAAGGTAAGCATTAATATTATTAAAATTATTAATTATAAACATAACTATAGTTAATATTAATTACAAAGCTATTACTTTATGACTTATTTTGTGTGTATTAATTTCCCCTGTTATACTGGTAGCTTTGTGGCCTTCTTATGACATGGGACAAATTACTCCATCTCTCTGAATTCAACTTCTTTTTACAAAATGAAGATAGTAGTAGTACCTATCTCACAGAGTTGTAAGAATTATTAAGAATATGCACCCTGTGATTTTTCCTGAAACAATTGTGGTTAGCCGATTATTTTTAATATGTAATATCTGCCTCAGCTCAACTGGGGGCTCTGAGTGTTGTTACTATGCCTTCCTTGTTCCCCTTGATAGCTAGTTTCAGCCATTGTGCCTGATACATAGTAAACTCAATTACTGTTAATCACTATTGAGTGAACCTGGAAGTAATTGCAAAGATGGAATTGAAGCTATGTGTGTGTCTGGCTCCTTTAGTTTGAGAGACATTGAGAAAAGAAAATTTATAAACTTATTTTTTTTAAAAATTCTTTATGTAGGAGTACTTTGTATCTATTATACATTTTAATGTATCTTTTATGTAGGAGTATCTTGTATTGGGATGAATTTCTCTTTTTTTGAGCAGCAGCCTTTTTAAGGTGCCTAATAACTTGACAAAAAAATAAAATTCATTTCCAGGATGATACCTATGTAATGTTCTCTTTAATGATATTTAGATATTTAAAACTATATTTGATGATATGTATCTATATAGATACAGGCATTATCTATCTATCTATCTATCATCTATCTATCTATCTATCAATCATCGATAGATACATCTGTAACATCTATCTATCTATCTATCATCATCATCATCTGTAACTTGTGGATAAAGGGAAGAATTCCCTTCCTTTTCAGGACTACATAGTGGAACTGTATAAAAATTTTTAAAAAGTAACAGTTTTGTTCAGATTTTTAAGGGAAGAGGGGCAAAGGAAGACGGGGAGAGAGAATCTTAAGCCAGCTCCATGTCCAACACGGAGCCCGATCTCACAACCCTTAGATTACAAACTGAGCCAAAATCAAGAGTCTGATGCTCAACCGACTGAGCTACCCCGGTGCCCCTCAGACTTTTTCTTAAATGGCTGAATTACCCTCATGGATCTATTTCCTACATAAGCAACTTTTCCAAAATAAGCTTAGTATATTTATGATTTAAAATTATTTAGTAGGAGAAATATATGTACAATTGATTACTAAAAGTTGAAGTGATTATCTCTTTGAAAGAAGGGAAGACTATGATGGTCATGCAATCTCAGACCTTTGATTTTTGTTGACAGGAAACAAGTAGCGTATTATATGATAGGAGGGGCAGAGATTCAGTGTTAGCCAACACAGCTCCCTGCCTCTGCTTTTCAGATGTCAGGAAGTGTGTTGTTTGTTTGCTTTCCTTTAGTGCAGGGGTCCTTAATATATTTTTGTGCTGTGGAAGCCTTGTGAAGCCTACAGACTCCTTCTCAGAATAATATGTTATTTATTTATTTATTTATTTGTTTGTTTGTTTATTTATTTATTTATAAAAATTTTATTTATTTATTTATTCATGAGGGACACAGAGAGGCAGAGACACAAGCAGAAGGAGAAGCAGGTTCCCGTGGCATGACCTGAGCCAAAGGCAGACACTCAACTACTGAGCCACCCAGGTGCCCCAGAAAAATGTTTTAAATGCATAAAATAAAATACATAGGATTAGATGTAAACCAATGGCATACAGTTAGCAAAATATTTGATTTTTTGATAAAGCAATATATGTGCATATTTATCAGTAAGTTAAATAAGACCTAGACATTGAATAGCTGATGATGGGATAAGAATAAACAATATTGAAACTAATATAACATTGGATGTTAACTATTGGAATTAAGATAGAAAAGAAGAAACAATATTTTGAGATATCACTGACAATTATAATGTGATATGAAAATACCCATGATTTCTTCCCAAAATCACAGTTATTGCCAATACCACTATTGTGATATTGCCTATATTTATGATGGAGGGGAATCTAAGTTTTAGTTAGAGATTAGTGAAAACAAAACACTTCTGCTTTAGTTGGGAGGAGATAAAATGGTATTAGTTTGGTTTTTGTTCCCAAATAAGACTTTTTAATAGTACCTGTTCTGTTCCCTTCTTTCCCATTTTCTCACTCAGAAGAACACTTCATTAGGAGTAATAGAATTTTTGTTTGTGACTTTAATATTCATCCAGATTATCTTAAGGAAAAAAAAATAAGATGAATGAGTATCAGAACCTTACTAAAAAGAAAGAAAAAAAAAGACTTTCTTACAAGCCTGGTTATGTTTGCTAACTGTAAATTAACTGTACAAGTTCTAGTTCATTACTATATTTATTTTTGTGTTACACACTGAGACCTCAAGAGACTTTTGGAGCCAGAGAAAGAGCAAAATTATCTGATGAAAGAGAGAGCACACCACAGAAAGCCCAAGCTATGGCTCAGGAATGCGAATGTAAGATCAAGGATGGTACTTTGGGCAAGAGTTGAATGAATTTTTAATATTTATCAATTTTTATTAAGGATGCAGCTTAGTTTTACAAAGACATTGTCATGTTTCAAGTATTTTCCCCTTTGTTTCTTTTTCTCAGTGCTGTAGAAATGTCACTTGTTCAAAATAATACTGCCCCAACATTTAAAACTCAGTTCATGGGAATTTATATTTTTCTTTAGAATGAAAAATATATCATTCTGAAGAATGAAAAATACATTGATTTTTCTTATACTATTCTTTATAAAACATTTTTTCTTTTTGCTAATGAAACCTTATACAATGTGAGGACTCTTGGATTCCATTTTATTGCAATTTGACAATATTTATGAGCACTTACTGCTGCCAGACACTGTGTGGATGTGTAGGGAAATATAGAAAGGAATAAGAAACCACACATTCCCTGGTGGTTTCAAAAGGGTCAGGTAAAGGGAGAAAGAGACCTAAAAATTAGCCATGAGGAAAAAAAGTAAATTAGTAATAGTAATAGTAGTTATTGTTGGGTGCTTGGTAATTTTCACTCATTTTTGCTCATTCAGGAAAGGAGTCTTTATCTGAAAATAACAAAATTCCAACTGAAGCTGGCTTAAAAAGTAAGGTAATTTATTTCTCGTGTGCCAATTCATAAGTAAGGCAGTTCACGGATAATCAAATCCATGGCCCAATAACTCTTATAAGATTTTTTCCCCCATTTTTTTTCTGTTTCATTATGGGTTGAGTGTATGGCTCTATTACCAGTCTGATAACAAACTTTACGATGACAAGATGGCTTCCCCACTTTCAGGCACCACTTTCAGGCATCACATGAAGACCTGACAGCATCCGAAAGAGAATTTAGTAGCCAAAAACCAGAAGAAAATAAAATACAGTAAAGCAACCAGCCATCCAGCTTCTCCCAAATGAAATGAATCAAAATGAAAATCTTCACCAGAAGCACCCAGCAGTGTGTTACCAGGCTCTGGTTGATGTCTCCCAGTGTATCATGGGTTTACCAATATTTGTTGATTGACCAATGAGGGTATTTATCATGTCTTATCAGACATTTCTTCAGAATTGATGCAAACCTATTTCTCTCTGAGCCCTGCTTACTTTAAAAAGGAAAACAAGGAGCCCCTGGCTCAGTCAGGTGAGCATCTGACTCTTGATTTTGGCTCAGGTCACAATCTCAGGGTGGTGAGATCTAGCCCCATGTCAGGCTCTGAGCTGTGGAGAGTCTGCTTGAAGAATCTCTCCCTCTGCCCCTCCCCCTACTCATGCCCATGCTCTCTCTCTTCCCCTCTCTCTCTCTAAAATAAATAAATCTTTTTTAAAAAAAAGGAACAAATCAAATTTATATTTAAGCATACTTCTCTTGTTGAATTTAACATTGGACGATTTTAATAATTGTACAAATTCTTTTTCCTGGCTCTGGATAGTTAGTTATTGTAAAGTGAGTCCTTATGAAAACAAAGTGAAAGAACCAGAGAGCCTACCTGTTTACTTAAATATGCTAGGGAAAGTTGAAATAGAAGTTGTAAAGTAATTGCTACAAACTGCAAAAAGACTGAATGTCTTGGTGCAAATTAACCGTTTAGATATTTGAGCCACTAAAGGGCTGTAATTAGACTACACCTTTATTTAATCCCCATGTTATTCATTTAGTTTCTCTTCTTGCTAATGCCAAATTCATTTAATGTGTATAGTTTCAATTGGACAGAAATACAGATGCCTATTATTGCATATGTCTGGGTGCCTTGCGGAACAATAGCTTAATATTTGGGTAATCACAATTCCTTGAGCTTCATTATATTTCTTCTTGGAGAATGGAAAAGTATTTGACTTTGCTTTCTCCTTATGAAAAATGAGGAGTTTAAATCCTTTCTCAAGTATTTTGTTACTGTTGTTTTCCTTCTGTGAGGTAGATGTTAAAAATTTAGGTAATCTGTAAAGTAGCATTTGATTATCTGGCTTTTTTGAACTCGAAGTATTCTAATTTTAACTAAAACATATGATTATTGTAAACTCACAAGTTTCTGATCACCAAAGTATAACTAAGATTAATTCATAATTGAAACATAACAATGGATGCAGTACCTGTAATGGCTATCTGAAGTATATTTGTTTCTGGCTTAAAGCTTTTACAGAGTGGTGTCTTTTATTCTTTGCTAAATCCTACTATTTAAAGATTTAAGGGGACAAATTCTTAAAAGTTCTACCTATAACGAGGAAAATCAAGGTCATGTCTAGGGTTGACGGTAGGGGTGCTACTTGCTGAATATGAGAAAGCAGGGCTGTGTGTAATATAATTTTCTTGCTGGAGAGATAATATGACCAGATAGGGATATTTGAAAATTAAAGTTAGATTTGGCATCTAAATACCCTTTCGTTTGCAGGGTTTTGATCTGTTTATTGGCCACACAAAAATATATTGCTTTTTCATAATCTTGATTCTGCCACTAAAGTTATTTCCCCCCATGCTTTGATGTGATATATTTTATTTTCAAGTGCTTGTTTCACAAAGATCTGCAAACAGAATAAGATATCCACTTCCCTCCTCCATTGGCCATGTTTTTTGTTTAGTTAGCCAACTTCAACAGGAAGATATTAAAATGATTAATCCTTATAACTTAAGAGTGACTGGAAATTATGGGAGCTGGACTCCAATTGTTATCTCTTAAATATGAATGCAGTATAATATTACAGATGTGTAATTCATCCTGAACTATTTAATCACTACAATCTGTAGATAAGCTGGCTTCTGAATTTTTGCCTGATGTCATAACTAAGTCCTCCTACCCATTCAAGTCACCAGGCCTGGGCTGAAGATCAGTGTTTAGAGAATCCAGCTAAATGAATAATAGGCTTAAAAAGGCATCATCTGTAAGACTTCTCCAAACTTTTCCCAGCTCCTTTAATTTTAATTGTCAAAATGAGTGCCAGTGTGAGGTTTTTGGTTATCTACCTTCAAGTGTATTCATAATGGGAAAGCACTGGATTTGGAATCAGAATACCTGGAATGAGACCTAGTCCTGTCGTTTATTACCCATGAGACTCAGGACCAATTATCTAAACATCTCTGACTTGCTTCATCTATAGAAATAAAGCATGATGAGGCCTTCTGCACGCGGCTGTCATGTAACTAAAGTGAAGCACATGGGGAACTGTCACCTATAAGCCAAAGTTAAGGTATGAGGACTCTGCAAGATGCTTTTCCTTCGTTCACTTATAAGGAACTTCTAATAGGTGTTGTAGTGTGAGATTTAAAAGCAAAAAATTGGAAACAACTTGAATATCCAAAAATGGAATTTGGTTGTGTATATTTTATTACTTCATTAATGGAATACCATGTGTATAGCCATTGAAATGCCGTACATTTATATTAACCTGAAAAGCATCCATATTCATTTACAAGTAAGAAAAACACAGTATTAAATATATTGCATAATCAAATTTTATTAAAATTACTAATTTGTTAATTACTACTTTGTATGTGTACATACAAACATTGATGCATGAATATAAAATATAGAAGAAAAGATGTAAAGTGGCTATCTCCTGATGTTGGGGTTTGGAATGATTTTGGCTATTCACATCTTCTAAGTTTTCTGAAATAAACATAGAATATTTACATAAGGCCACACACACACATTAGAAATTCCAGTTTGAGGCTTTCTATAATATCTGATAACTCCTTCTTTCTCCTACCTCTTAATATCCAGTCTACGGCCAAGGCATTGGGGCCAGCACTCTCTTGGATGCTAGTGCCTTTGTTTCCATTGCCCTGGCAATCAGTGTCCCAATTCAGAAGTCATTCTTCCTCATCAGTGGATGCAACAAGCTTCTAACTAGTCACTCTGTTTCCACTCTTCACCTCTATTTCTACCCTTCCAATCCATCTTCATAAAGATCCTCAAATCACAAATGATTTCTAGAGTGCAGAGTTGATTCTGTTACCCTTAGGTCCTGCCTGCTTTCCTGACCTCAACCCCAGATAGATTTGATTGCTTCTTTTTGTCTTAGGACATTTGGTTTATGGTCTTCAGCCTGGTATTCAGAGCCTTTTATAATATAGCCAAGGCTTATTTCCTGCTCTCCCACACATACTCGTCACCCAGCCAAGCATAACTACTGTTCTCTGAATGCCCTGGACTTTTCTGTCTCCACTTTAGATCATCATATTCATCAGTTGGAATGCTACTGCCTATTAAAACCCTACAAATGATTTATATAGCCCAGCTAACCTCCCACTTTTTCTGAATTCTAGGTGTACTTTTTCCTACTTTTGAATCTCATAGAATTTTGGAAATTTATATATTCGTTCATTTATTCATATCATTTTTGAGTATTTGCTGTATTCTAGGGGCTACCTGGTTGCTCAGGTATAGAGGGTAAACAAGTACAGATACACTCTTGCCCTTGAGCAATTAACAATCTAATACCTAAACATTTCTGCTTTATTTAAACCTATTGACTTATGGTGAACTTGACTTAACTACCACCTCCCCCTGCAATCACACATACTCTGATTGTAGGCACCTTGAGTGTTATTTATATTTGACTCCCTCAAAGAAACACTGTGTTCTATGACAAATGGAAGACAGTCAACAAATGTATTGTTGAAAGGGCAGAGAGAAGAATGAAATAAAATACTTTGTTCAAGCAACATAGTTACTTGTGTAACATAGTGTATAATATTGGAATAATAGTATATATAACTATACATATTTATATATTACATATAATTTTATATAACACATATAATTTTAACTACGTAACTTTTTTATCTGTTCAGTGTTTTTAAGTTTAAATTTGGAAAAAAAATAAGATTAAACAACAAATAAATAAATAAAATGTAGATTTTGTTCTTATGTATCATTATGGATCTCTAAATGGTGAGAACCAGTTATTTCTGCCAGCTGGTTCCAAGCAAGTCCAAGATGAGACTGATTTCCTTAAGCAAAACCGAGGCAGAGCACATTCTTCCACTGGGGAGCAAGTTATGCTAAAGATATCCTACTTGATCATTTAGCCAGGAAGACCAAGGACGTGAGAGTACCTGTCTTCTTAATTAGTAGATGTTGGTCTATAAGAATTTAAACGCTTAGCAGAGTACTAAATTTGGATACTCGATCTATTTATGACCTACAAATACATGAGGCCTTTAGACTATGTTATTATTTTACTTAAAAAAAAAGTCCTTAGTGTAATTTTCCTCTTCATGGAAATTCACTTAAGAATTTCCCTTGGAGGGATGCCTGGGTGGCGCAGTGGTTGAGCATCTGCTTTCAGCTCAGGTTGTGATCCTGGGGTCCTGGGATCAAGTCCCACATTGGGCTCCCTGCATGGAGCCTGCTTCTCCCTCTGCTATGTCTCTGCCTCTTTCTCTGTGTCTCTCGTGAATAAACACATAAAATCTTAAAGAAAAAAATAATTTCCCTTGGAGAAATGAACTTCCTTCCTATCTATTAAATATCTCTACCTGTTTATATTATAGTTTTTCTTCATTTTAAAATAAGGATATCAGTTGTTTTCTCTTTTTTCTTTCTTTAAATAAAAGGGCTGGTAACAAATTAAAGGATATTTACACAAAAGGTCTTTTCTTTTAAGAGACTATGTAAGGGTATTACGCTGAGTGAAATAAGTCAATCGGAGGACAAACATTATATGGTCTCATTCATTTGGGGAATATAAATAATAGTGAAAGGGAATAGAAGAGAAGGGAGAAGAAATGTGTGGGAAATATCAGAAAGGGAGACAGAACATAAAGACTCCTAACTCTGGGAAACGAACTAGGGGTGGTGGAAGGGGAGGAGGGCGGGGGGTGGGGGTGAATGGGTGACGGGCACTGAGGGGGGCACTTGACGGGATGAGCACTGGGTGTTATTCTGTATGTTGGCAAATTGAACACCAATAAAAAACAAATTTATTATTTAAAAAAGAGACTATGTAAGGAATCTACATTAACATTTTTAACGAATTCGGCTGTTTTCAAGTGACTCCTTCGTATCGTTGTTTTCACTCAAATCTGCTAAATCCATTAAAGACAAGACAAACCAAAAAGCACTGTTATCATCTTATGAGAAATCTGTGTCTATCTAAGGAATTGGGTGCACCCATATGGTTTGGTGTGTGAGAGATTTGATACTGAAAGATTCCATCCAAATGATTTGTGCACATTTTACTATGATTCAAATACAGCTTACGAGCTTGCTCCTGTCTGAATCATACGGCAAACAGGATGTACTGTTGATATTTTGTTTCCCCCAACTGAATTATAAGGTCCTTGGGTATAGGAGTCATAGCGTATTATTTGTTTTGGTTTACTTAATTTCACATTATTTTGTGCTTGCTTTATGGTATGAGTGGTTAATCTTATCAATCTGGCTTCTCATGTGTTGTTGTAAGAAATTAGCTTTAAGACACATGCATGGATTGGAGGTTTTTTTTTTTCTGTTTTATTAATTGTGGCCTGAATATAACTTTGGTATGTTTTTTTCTCCAGAAGAGCTTATTTATAGGTACTTCTTAGGTTTTTATGCAATTTATACGCAGGATGTTTTAGTAGTAGCATCTACTGGAATTACTAAAGTAGCATCTTTGGTAATTCCAGAAGAAATGTATTTTCCTATCTGTAATGTTGACTGTTCTAAATATTTAAAAGAAAATAAAATTGGTAAGTGAAAAAAGAGCTAAAATGCAGATTTTCCTTTCCTATTGTCTGTTGAGATTAGAGATCACGAAGTACCTTTCTTGCCTTCTGCAATGTAATTATTTCTTTTCAAATCCACATTGGTGTGGAAATACAGCTCAAGAGGAAGAATTTCCTGATGTCTTATTTAATACTACGCCTCTATGAGTTGTCCTCTCTATTTTTTCTTGAAGTTATACACTCCAAAAGTACTGTCATTGCCCTTGCTTTTCGTCTTTGCTGCACATTTACTTTTCGACAGGCTTAAATAATGGCTAAAATGGTTGAAATGATTTATGCCTGTAGAGTGATGTCTTCATTTGCTCTATTCACATTTCTTTTTTTACTAATGGTCTGGTGAACACCTAGTGTAGGTGCGTTTTATTAGAGAGTATATTCCCTCTAAATGCTGTTCCTAAGCTGAAAGAAATGGGCCATAATCATATAAAAATAAAGTATCTCTTTGTAGAATTTACAAGAAATGGAATGTCCTTATTCCTGAGGCATAGAACATAAGGGGCTTTTTTCTCTCACTCTAAGACTGCTCTTTATACTAATGTTGATTACGTGTACCACGTCAACAGCTGTTGTGATGTTTAGAAAGCAAATGTGTCTATTGAAAATCTCAACTAAAAGGAGTTAATCTCTTGAAGTTTCTAGTTATCTACAATTTTCTTCTTCCTGTTAAGACAGGAGAGATGGTTTCCACTCTCTACAGATTGCTTCACTCCTAGTTCATAAAATTGCAATTAATAATGGTGAGCTAAGATCATTCTGGACTTGATGTACTGCCCTATCATCGTTGAAAGAGAGTCCTTAAATCTGCTGTTTAACAACTTATAGGGACTTTGCACTGATTAATTCATCTGGTCATAGTCTCAAGGCTGACACGGCATCTTGTAGGCCTTCCATTCCATTGGGATCAACATCATCATTTTATAAGAAATGAGCTTACTACTTTATAGACTTAGTTGGAAAGAAATTTCAAACGTCAGCTGTAGGACGTGCCACTGGAATTTAATTTGTTGACCTATGAGAACACAGAATATCTCATCTTTTACTGAACTTTCTAAACATAAAATAAGGTTATCAGAGAATGAAAATGATTCTGACATTTGAACTTCAGTAGAAGGCCAATACATTTAAAGTAAGTACTCTCCTTCCTGAAATGTTCAGCACTCCTTCAAAAGTACATGTCAGGTTCTTAAGAAAATATTATCCCTTGTGGAGAAAAGCACTGGAAATCGGATCATGGGTACTGGTTCATAGAGTCAACATCATTTGGGGGCCGTGCAGCTTCTGTTCTCCCTCTCTTCTTGTGTCGAATTCCCTGAGTTCCCTCTAAAGAGGCATCTCTGTACTTGAGGAAAAGCTTTGTGGTACTGTCAGTCAAGTTTCCCTGCATCACCTAACCACAAGGGGGACTCATGGCCAAAGCTATTGAGCTTTCTTGGGATTTGTAGTCTTGAGTATGAGCACAGAAAAGTATGTAGAGCCAATTTGTTCTAGGAACGGTGACAAGTATGTTGTTAAGTCTCACTAACAGGATCACCAGAGCTTTGAGCTCTGAGACAGTGTCCTGCCCATTCTGGACCTTGATTTTCCACTGACTCTATAAGCTCCTCCAAGCCTTTTAATAAATTCCTCTTTTTTTCATTAATTTAGCTAGAATCACTGTTAGTTACTTTTTTTCTCAAGAACTATGTAATTAATAATTTTATGTGTCAATTGGCTATGCTAAAAGATACCCAGGTAGTTAGTAAAATACTATTTCTGGGTGTGTCCATGAGGGTATTTCAGGAATAGATTAACATTTGCATTTGTAGTCCGATTTTTTTAAAAAAACGATAAGCTTTCACCAATGTGGGTAGGCATCATTCAATCCATTAGATGAAACAAAAAGGCAGAAGAAAGGCAAATTTTCTGTCTTCATTTGAACTAGAATATCTTATCCTGCCCTTGGACATTAGCACTCTTGGTTTTCAGAACTTGTTACTTGGACCAGGATTTACATCATTGGCTCACAGAAATTGGGACTCGGTTGGGCACTATACCGTTGGCTTTCCTGAGCCTCCAGTTTGCAGACAATGGATCATGCATGGGACCTCTCAGCCTCCATAATTGTGTGAGCCAGTCCCTCCTCATAAAAGATCTACCATCTATCCATCCATCCATTCATCCATATCCATTCTATTGGTTTTGTTTCTCTGGAGAACTCTGACAAAAAAAAAAATATTAAAGTTTTTTTGTAATTATTTTAAAATTATTAAATTTTGAAAGTAATGTGTTGCCCTTTGTTAGTCTCATATTCTTTTGAGAATGAAATGTAGTGGATACTTTTACTACAATAAAAAATATATCTTTTTCAGGCATTTCCAGGGTAATGATTACATTGGAATCCAAATGCTGACCTAAGGTCTATGATAGATTTGAAACTGTTCCTGAGCAAACTCTCCAGACGCATTGAATGCCAACCTTCCTTTGTGTCAAGATGCTCCAGACACTCTTGTTTTCATTCATTTCTTGGAGCATGATATGTTCTTTCCTGCCTTAATCCTTTACCTGAAATTTTATTTCATTTCCTTCACTCTCCCCATCAACAAATGCCTTCTCAGCAACCAATTCAGCCAAGTTTATTTGTGAAACAAGGAAATAAAGGCTTACTTCTCTTAAAAGTAAAAAAAAAAAAAACAAAAAAAACAAAAAAAACAAATGCCTTCTCATTCTTATGTCGAAGCAAAAACTCTCCCCGTCAACATTAGTCAGAGTGGACAACTGATCTCATATATCTTATTGCCCAGTTGATAGTCTTTACAGGGATGCCTCATGGACATTTCACACTTAGCTTGACCCACCCAGATCTTCAGATTCTCTCATCTCCAGTCAGTTTTTCTCTCATTCTTCTCCACTCAGCATTCCTGTCATGCAGCACCCCAAGCCAGAGGTCAGCCTTGACTCATTTCTTTGTATTGCTCTACATCAAGGCACCAACCAGTTCCATTGGCCCTACCTCCCAAATAGATCCCAATCCCTATTCTCCCTCTTTCACCTTCAAAGTCTTTTCCTATCCCAATTATTATCTTTTGTTTGGTCAACTGCAATGTCTTCTTGTTTATTTCTGCATACACTCTTTGCTTCATACAATATAAGTGACTGTATATTTCCCTGCTTGGAATCATCAGTGGCTTCTAATTCCAATTAGGAAAAAAATATCCAAATTCCTGACTGTGGCCAACAGGGTCCTACATTATTTTCAACTTAAGCACCTTCCTGTTCCTCCTTCCCTCCCTCTGTCCTTTCCTCCCCTCCAGCTATTCTGAGCTATACTATTTACACAGGCTCTTCTCCCTGGTGGAATGCTTTTCCCAGATTCAGCACAGCTGGCTCTTTTTGTTCATTTAGGTCTTAACTCAGATATTTCTCCCTCAGAACTTCTTTGACCACTGATTCTAAAGAATAATTCCCCATGCCAATTATTATCACATCATCTTGCTTCAGAGTGTCAAAATAATTACTCTTGTAAAATTAATCATGTTCTTGTACTTGTTTCACTTATTTATATGACTTGTGAGGGCATATTTTTCACATCTAAGTTTTCCTTTCAACTGTGTTTGAAAACAAAACAACATACTATTTGTTACTTTTTACTCACCTGTATGCTTGTTATTAGGTAACACGTTTTTATAAGTTAATGAAGAGTACAGAAATAAGAGCTAATGATTCCATTTTGTGTGCATACATAGTAAAAGGCATTTCAAGGTATGCTCTATGTGTGGAAGTTAACTGAAAATGGATATTAGTGTGTCTTAATTTTCAAGGTAGACACAAAAAAATGCCTCTTTAAAAATGAGAATGATCTGAGGAAGAGAATTAGTGTGGATTAATATTTGTCATTATAATAAAGCATCCAGATACAGGAGCTTCTGGAGGGCAGGCACTCTGGCATCATAAGTATTTGGCATCTTTAATTTTTTGCTTAACATGTTGACTGTGAGTTCAAGAAGAACCTCATCAAGTGGGTTATTGAGATGAAGAAAATACACATTTTGGAATTAATGCTCATTATCGAAGAGTATTTTTTTGAGCAAATGAAGTAAACTGTCTTTGTCTTCACTTAGAATTAAGGGAAGGCCAGAGTATTTGTGAATGTCAGTAAATGTAAGATTCTCACTTTTTCTGTCTCATTTGCAAACAATCATCGATCCAGAGTGAGATGGGATTCTTGTATTATGGATTTGAGGTTTTGCATTATATTAAAAAGGGAATTTGGGGAACATGGCTTTTGGGACCTCTAGGCTGTTTTCAGTATCTTGGATTACTAGCCTCTAATATTTCTGAATTCTTATTAAATGACAACCAATGTTTTCAAGATGCCAAGTCATTGGTGACCTAGCCCCTCTACTTCAATGCTTACTAAATTTAGGGAAGTTTACTTTAAAATGTATCTAAATAATGATTTTGAAATTGCCAAAGAGTGTAGTCTCATGTAACTGCTTATAGGAAAGGAACTATACTAAATTCAAAATAACTACATTATTTTCACCCCCTTTTCTTCCTGGCATTTATGGAAAATGAGAGCAAAGCTTGTGCATTGCCTTCCTCCCTCTTTTTATTTGATCACACGCATTTTCAAAGTATGTATTTTCTCATTGGAGCTTCTCCCAATTTAACAACTGTTGGACAAAGTGAACACCCAGTTAGATTCCGAAACTATGCCCTGGCATGCTGAGGGCACATTTATTACTTGGGATGATTTTGTTCTTCCCTCTGCTTATTACACCCATAAAGAGAACGCCTCTCTAAAACAATTACAGCTAGTCTTTTGAAGGACAAAGTTTTATTTCAAGGTTCTTAATTTTACCTTTTTTAGGTCGAACACTTGTCTTTGCCCATACCTATGAATGCGTGTGCTTGTTTATATAGATCTGTGCCAATGCAGCAATATTTAGGGAAAAGTGCCTTTTAGAGATACAAACTCTTGGGACAGAACTTAGAAACTGGTAGCCTCCGGGCTACAACGGACTCACAGAACCTGGCTTCATTTGTCCTGCGTGGTGCGTTATTATTGCTGCTGTTGTTGTTTTTACCTTATCTTTAGAAATCTGGGGATTTCACACAGAAATCCAGATTCCCATCTTCTCCTGAAAAATCCGGAGACACTGTAAAAATTGTGTGCACTTCCAACCCTGGTGATGCCGTGATTTTAAACTGCAAATGGCAACAATTTAAAGGCTTCCATCCCTTCATTTTGATGTTTCTCTTCCGTATCAAATGGTGTAAGGTACAAGCACTAAAATGCTTACCCAGAATGCTCCCTGGCTTAATGGGGTATTACATGCCATCTTATTCCACCTGTAATTTCCCCCCCAATTTCTATGTTATATCAATTTTTCCTTCATAAAATTTTTCACATTTGGGCCTATTTTCTTCCTCTCCTTGTTATGACTTTTACCCAGGTTGTCTTCCTCCCTTCTGGGCTACTGAAGGAATGCATGGCTGTCTTTGCCATCACCACCCCTCTTGCTTTCACCTTGCCTCTGCCCGTCCCTTCTCACTCTGCACAGCAGTTACAGATTTATGTCTCCCAATCCCGCTTCAGTACATCAGTCCCTGCCCTCAGACCTGCAGTGACAACCCAGAACCCGTGTCCAGCGACTTACCCTGTAGTCAGAACTCAGTCTGTTTTTTCCCTGCAGTTTGTGTTAAACCCTACTCAGATAACTAGCCACCATGCCCCTTTCCCTTGCACCAAAGCAGGAATCTTCTATTCTGATGCCTCCACTCCCAGAGGTATATCTCATCCTCTCCACCTGTGCAAAGGATCATGAGCTCCTTAAAGATGTCCTTTCTCACCTATTTTGGTACACTCCTGTACATTATGGTTCCTCCTGCCTCGTTACAGGTTTCAAAATTACACTGTTTCTCTGATGGTCTTAAAACAGAGTTTCTCCACGTAGGGTCTCTGCGCATATTAATTCAGAATCACCTGTCTTCCTCCTAAGCATTCATTCCTGGGCTTCACCTGTGTGATCCTCAATCCTTTAAGTTGCGGCCTAGGAATCTGATAAATCTAAAATTTGAAAAGTCAGGCCTTGAAAGGCAAGATTACTAGTGTGATATAAGATTGCCTGATGGTTTGATAGAAAAAAAAAAAACACAAGATTCAATTAATCTTACAGTGAGTGCATTGTCAGGTCTGCCAGTATGTTTCTCAAACTCTTTTTATTCTAATTGTTGATAACAGCTCTGGCTGTGGCGTTAGCTAGGTCCTGACACCATGGCTGAAAGCCTTGGGGCACATAAGATCCATCCCCATCAGAGGGAAAGTGGAAGGTAAGAGCCTCTTCACCTCATAGGCCAAAGCAAGACCTCAGATAAACCTCTTGAGTATAGGACCCTGTTTGCTTTTTTTTTTTTTTTAATTGTTCTTTAGTATGCTCATGCCTTGTCTCCAGTAATGCCATGATTCATAAATGTCAAATCGCATTGGACAAACTGATTTTATGTTTGAAGTAGAGAGTTTAGGAGGAATATCTGTTCTCAGGTTGGCAATGATGGTGGTAACTCCTGTGGGTGGCACGTGTGCTCTGAGGCTGGACACTGTGGTCAGTGATTTCTGTAGGTTATCCCAGAGTAGGCTTGCTCCAACCCTAATTAGACATCACTGTCATACCCTACATTGTAGCAGGGAGCCTTCAGCTGGCATTGCAGGGAGAGGCAAGAGACAGTGACGTGAGATGCAACTACTCTTGTCATTTGTGAACAAAAATTCTAAACAACTTTAAAGTATTGATTTCTTTCTTTTGTGTGTGTGTGTGTGTGTGTGTGTAAGAAAGGGGTTGATAAACTTAAAATAGGGATGGATAACCACTGGAGAAGTCACTGTGACAAAGTGGATGAAGGCCAAGAATGGAATTTAAGACTGGGTTCAGCATTCGGGTTGCCACTTAACTGCTCTGCAAGTTTGAGCAGACCCAAAGTCTCTCTGAACTTCAGTACTTTAATCTGTAAAATGAGGGCAATGCTGCCACACAATTGTTGTAGGGACTAAATGAAGAGATTTATGTAAAAATTATATAAATATACAGTGCTATTACTATTGCAGATTGTTCAAAGTGTCAAGATCTCAGAAAACATAGTTACATTATTTTGAATCATGCTTTAAAAGTGGGGGGGGGGGGCACCTGGGTGGCTCAGTGGTTGAGCATCTGCCTTCGGTTCAGGTTGTGATCCTGGGGTTCTGGAATGGAGTCTCGCATCGGGCCCCTTGGAGGTAGCCTGCTTCTCCCTCTGCCTGTGTCTCTGCATCTGTCTCTGTGTCTCTCATGAATAAATAAATAAAATCTATTAAAAATAAAATAAAAAGAGGAAAAACCCCACAGTAATAATAAGATCTTCTTATCCCCATAATCTCACAAAGCAGACATCATGGTCCCTAGGAATGTAAGGAATCCAAGGCTCAGGGAGGTTAGGTAAACTGCCACACTCACACAGCTAATAAATAGCTAAGCTGAGACTTAAAAACCACACCTGCCGTAAAAGCTCTGTTTTTCCTACTGCACCAGTTAGCCTTTTAAAGAAAAAAAAAAAAAAAAGCCAGCACATATACTTTTCCTTAACATTTAAAAAAAAAAAAAAAAGCCAGCACATATACTTTTCCTTAACATTAAAAAAAAAAAAAAAAGACATTTATGTTCGAAAACTAACTCATCCTGATAATTCCCAATTAAGATGTTGTCATCTAGCATCTGGCTCAATTTCCTTTTATGAAATATAGTAAACATAATTTGAGTATAGCTTAAATGAAGTGTCCAAATGGGATAAAACAGGTCACCTGGGAAATTAGATTTTATAGATTACAAGAATTCAATGCCTAAATCGTACCTAATGGACGCAATTTTTTAAAAAAAAATCTTCAGGAGACAATTGACTGTTCTATCAATTTTACTATTACTTCTCTGTGAGACATCTATAGCCTGGAGCAACTAGAGCAAAAATAAATAATATAAAGTTGACTATAAATAGGAGTGAAGAATACCTGTGTCTTCATGGGTTTGGGGTTCACAAGAAAAGTAAAGGGGGATCTTTGACACAAATTCAATTCTTCCACATTGAATTTAAAACATCCTATTTAAAAGTATATAATAAAGAGAACTTAGAGAATTTTCTTGCCTTGTGGCTTTTTGAAGGAAATAATTTTGAGTATGTATCAGTCTTTATCCAGGAATAGAGTCTGTGGTAGAAATGAGCTCCAGCTATTAATTTTGATTACTGGGGGTCATTGGGCAGAAGAAATCATTTTCTTTTAAAGAGTCAACAGTTTTTGAATAAGAGCGGGATTAAGAAGAAGAGTGAATGTGAGGGTGTGAAGGTGGAGGTGTTGGTTTAAGCACTGTAGAGAAATACCTGAGCACTACCATGCCCTGACAAGTAGCTCAAGTATCTTTCCTTTGAAATAAGGTGCAGGGTGGTGGTGAAATTCACATACTACAGAGTTGCACTGTCTGGGATCAAATCCCACCTCTGTCACTTGCTAATTTTGTGATTTGAGGCAATTTTACTTGAGCTCTCTGAAATTCTCTTTTGAATTCTCATCTGAAAATTAGGAACAGTTACTGCTTCATCAGGTTGGTATGATGATTCAGCATAATCATTGATACACATCGTCAGTGTGGTTGTTGTTGTTATTATTGTTTTGATGTTGTAGAGCTTTTTCGACATAAACACTCAAGTCGCCCCCTGATGTTATAAAATATTTTGAGGACTAGGAACTACTTAAGAGTCTCTTTACAACGGGATAGAGTCATGCAATAGTCTACAAGGCCCCTATCTATTGAGATAAAATGTTAATTCCGTTTCCTTTAGGAGCCATTAAAGATGGTCATAAAATGAAAAGATTATAAAACCAAACCTTCTAGTAAATAATCACGAGTTTCTACGTATTTTCCAAAGTGCACAAATTTGTACTCATCTGAGAAGAACATATCGATTTGTGTGTGTATTTCAAGCAACCATCTTACCCATGCGAGGCCCGTGGCGGACAGCATTCTCCCCTGGGAAGGTGGCTTCTCTAATTGCAGTGAATGGTGATTCTATTTGTAGACAGTACTTCCTACAGCATGCCTTTCTTTCTGTGATTATTATCTAAGAGATACCTCTCCTCAAATTATTTAGTCTTCTTGGCTATAAAGGAGAGCATTCTACAGCATAAGAGCCTTGCAGATAATATGGATCTGGGTTGAAAATGTTATATTCTCTTATCAACAAAATAATCAGTGTTTACTGCAGCATAGAAAGTACAACAATACTTCAATACTAAAGACACTCAAACTACGACTTAGGCAAAAAAAAAAAAAAATTAAAAAATAAAAAGGAGAACAAGGAAGAAAAAGAAAAAAGAAAACCAGAAGTACTAATATAATTTGAGCTTCTAGGGTATTTTCCTCCTTCTCCCACACTGTCTCTTGCTAATAAACAAAAGCACAATTTTTCACATTGATAAAAAATCAACAGCAAGAAAACTTACCTTCCTTTAACCAAGAAATGTTATTTTTATCATTTTCAAAATGCTCAGCTGTTCTTACTTTTATCTTTTCCAGCTCAGTTTCTGACATCTAAGTGGAAACAGAATTTGTGATATAAAAAATTCATTAAGAACCCGAATTTATAACATTGAGCTTTATATTTAGAGACTACTGCCATATTATAGGACAATTTTATCTCTATAATTTTTCAGTTCGCTGTCTAATGTTAAGTCTTACATTTTATCCATTTGTAGTATTTTAAAACATTGACAGTGAACTAAACTTTAGATGATGTTTCATTTTTCAGCAGTAAAGATGGCTATAAGATCGAATAATTTCTGAATATGAAAGAATAACAGATTAACAGCTAGTCACAGATTTTAAAAAAAACATTCAGTTGCTGTTTTAATGCCTTTTATATAATCTATTTTTAAAAAAGCATGCTGTAAAGTGATATACAAAGATACAACCACAAACAAAAAACTCAAAAGGACCTTTTCAGCAACTTATTGGATCCAGTGAGAATCTTACGACCTGAGCCAGGCCAAGTGGAGCTCCCCGAAGGCGCTGACACCTATTAATGCACCTTCAGTGCATTTGCACTTGACTTGCGTGGCTTGCTCTCAGTGAGCTAGGATGCTCCACTTGAATCAGTGCCTCAGTGTAACTTACCTGTGTGTTCCCGATGGAGGAGGCCCAAGGTGCGGGACAAGGGAGCAGCTTGGGGATGCTCTGGGCAGCCTTCCTTGTTGTCTCTCGATGTCCAGCATTCCTCCACCCTGTCAGAAGTGAGCTGAGAAGCAAATACGCTCCCTCCCTGGGTGGTGCTAGATTTGTCTTGCTGCCAGAAGCATCTAACTTGCGGCTGAGAGGATTTTTTTTTTTTTTAAGGTAATATAAAGCCTGTGGTTCAAAACAATAAAAACCTTTTCCAGGCTAGCACTTACTTAAAATGACACTCTGCAAAATCAGGTGCAAATAATGAACTCTTTTCAAATTGACAATTTCTTTAGTCCCCTTTCCTTCCACACCTGCCATTCACCACTTAGGGGGTTAATTGTAAAGGATGTGGAAAAAAACCCCATGGAAAAAATAGATATGGACTATCTGGGTTGAAAGAAAAAGAAGGGAAATTTCTACAAAGTTCAAAGTTTTATTTTCTAGAAGTTCATCCTGTAGCTGACATTTGGAAAAGCAAGTTTTTAAAACATTTTTTAGGCAACAAGAAAACATTTCAAGTTTTTATTTTTTTAAATTTTTTTTGAGTCTGCACATATTCCAAAAAGAATTTGGAGTAACATTTTAAAAGAGAATTTGTCATTAGGTTGTTAGTCAAAGATCATACAGTTTTCAGTGAAAGGTTAAAAACAAAAAGTATAATTCTTAGTGATGATAAATAGTCCAACATTTCTAAAGGTTGTCTTTCTTTTTTTTTTTCCCCCATGGAAAATAATCTTTATTTTTTGGCCCGAAGTGGTTTTCCTCCTCCAGTGTCCCTGGACAACTGTCTGTTCTCTCATCACCTTATACCCATTTCTTCTCCTTTACCAACTTCATTTCTTATACTTTGCTTCCAGTCTCATCTTTAAAAACTTGCTTGATAATCCAATTTTTATACTAATCACTTTCACTTCCTCCCAATATCAAGAAGATAACATTCTTCAGGCCACCAAGGAAAGTCTCCAGTGGTCTGATTTTTCCAGGTGCCTAGGCTTTTACTCTGACCCAATTGCAATGCTGCTTGCTGTTTCTTGAACTTGCTTGCTTCTGTTATTAACATTCCAGAAATGTTTCCTCAAAATCCCATCTCCACTCCCACCTTGAAGCCTTCTTGATTGATACCTCTCCTCTGGAAAAATGATTGCTCCCTATTCTGATCCCATTTGGCACTTGGTGTAATCATCTCCATTTTGGTCTCACATAAACCTGTCTTAACTTCCTTCTAAGACTATAAACCCCCTGAAGGCTTGGCCTATATCTCAGCATTTTCTATGTCTTATTCAGTGTGTGGCTTCTCTAATTGCAGTGAATGGTGATTCTATTTGTAGACATTACTTCCTATAGCATGCCTTTCTTTTCTGTGATTATTGTCTAAGAGATACCTCTCCTCAAATTATTTAGTCTTCTTGGTTATAAAGGAGAGCATTCTACAGCATAAGAACCTTGCAGATAATATGGATCTGGGTTGAAAATGTATATTCTGCAGATATATAATGAAATAAAACCAGCAAATATACCTAATGCTGTTTTCCTTTGTCCCAAAGTCCTAGGATACACCTACTTAAAAATTCCTTTAGGTTGTGTCTTTTCTATAGTTAGAGCTTTTTTTTTTAATCCAACAAAGTTTGGATTTATTGGCCTGTGGCAATGAAGAGGAGGGCACAATGTTTGAAAAGTGGGTGTCTCAGTAAAAGAAAGTGAAAGTGGATTGATTACTTATTACAGTATTTCAGAAAGTGCTCGCTTCGGCAGCACATATACAGTATTTCAGAAAGTGTTAGATTAGGGGAGGGATTAAGAAAGAGGAATTTCACTCTTAAATGGGTATATCTGTTGTAGCATTTTATGTCCCTTACTCATTCATTTGGTGACCTAATCTAATTTCCTTAATAGTTGAGGCATTGTCCTTTGGAAAAGCATACTATCTAAAAATTTATGTATTAGCGGGACCAGGAAGAAATTTGGTAAATACCAGTTATGGCGATCTTAAAACAGTGAAGAGAGACAACATGGAAAGTGAGAAAAGGTAATGCACAAACAGCTAGTGGAAAAGAGTCAGTCAAGCAACCAGAAGGGAATAATGAGTGAGCCAGGAACACAGTTGAGTGTATTGTTACTCCTAGTTGTTTTGCATTTGTATTTTAATATTAGACCATATGGTTAATAAAACATTTTTTTTAAGATTCAAAATGGAGTTTAGATCTTCCTAAGGTTACAAGTCATGTAACATCTTTTTTCATGTAGTTCTAAGGCAGGAAACCCATTTTGACCTGTCAGCCTCTGATGCTTCCAGGTTCACATCCTGTGGTCATTTTTATATACTTTATTTAATTTCACTTAAACTATTTTCCAATTATCCATCCCAAGAGCAGTTCATTACTCAAACTCCTGTCTGGGTTTCTTACTTTTGAGATTACAGATCACTTTCGCTTGTGGTTTATTCTTTGATTATTCTTGATCTCTACATATTTTCCACTTGTTTTACTTTTGTTGTTACAATGATACAATTATTTGAGAACCGTGTTAAGTAAATTGCAGACTTTAAAATCTCTTTGTAAGAGTTGTCCTGAGGAGGGAATATTATGAAGATAAAATCCATTTCAGGTTTGGAAATATTATCCAATTTTTAGATACTATTTTCAACATGTTCTAATACTTGGAATATTTGTTATTTTGTTTTATCCATTTTCTTTGGTTAGCTTCTCACTACCCTCTGATTTTTACCTTTGCTCTTTGAATTGCCTTTTATCTTTAAGAGTGTTTGACATTACTTGAATTTTCTGTATGGAGCTTTGTTTTATTTTGAGGAGCACCATTTTTTTTTTCAAAGATTTTGTTTATTTATTCATGAGAGACAGAGAGAGAGAGAGAGAGAGAGAGGCAGAGACACAGGCAGAGGGAGAAGCAGGCTCCATGCTGGGAGCCTGACATGGGACTCGATCCTGGGACTCCAGGACCAGGCCCTGGGCTGCAGGCAGGTGCTAAACCGCTGAGCCACCCGGGCTGCCCAAGGAGCACCATTTTTTGAAAATAAACATCTCATTTTAAATTCTATTCTGGTCTTTGTTTTAGCAATCATTATGAGACCTTCAGATGTTAATAAATATCGTATTCAATTTCCTTCATCTACTTTACCAGTAAAGATGGTAAGAATAGTCACCAAGTACTCTTTCCTGCATCAAATGCATATCATTAGTGTCCTTATGAGACATTGAATTAAGGGTAGTGCATACTCAAGCCAATCTTTAAACCATTTATTCATTTACCTAGAGATATC
Organism: Canis lupus baileyi; assembly: GCF_048164855.1. Taxonomy (NCBI): domain Eukaryota; kingdom Metazoa; phylum Chordata; class Mammalia; order Carnivora; family Canidae; genus Canis; species Canis lupus. Next base: position 23,126,738 of record NC_132856.1, on the reverse strand, counting down.
CTTGGGCCACAAAGCAGACTCTTGAGCTGAACTGAGCCCTTGGTTGGGTGAGATATGTCACAGTTGATGGTAGGAGGTGAAAAGAAATGAAGTCTGATGAATATCAGGCACAGCAAGGAAATAATACATGGTCGAAAATGAAGGTAAAAAGTGACAAACCAGCCTCAGAAGTCAGGCTAGTTTGACTAGAATTTTAAAAGAATAAACATATTTAAAAAAATAAACTGCCCAAATTATGTTCATTGTGCCCACTTTAAATAATGGGCAAAACAATTCAAACCCAAGGATGTGATTTCAAGACTCCAGTTTTCTCTTTAAATTATGTTTTGATTTTCTGTTCTAAACAGAGATAGTTTGAATGTGCTGTTTTGATAATTCTATTCCTTTTATTTTGACTCATGCATCAGTATTTTTAGTTGCTAGTCAAAATCTGATTAAAGGTAGAAACTTTAAGGACAAACTATCCAGTAGAAGGCAATCTTTGCCAAGAGAAAAACCTGTAAGATCATTATATGTTTCATATTCTTGTTTCTGTTAAAAAGAAAATAACAAAATTGAGTGCATGAAGCTAGATCCTTCTTTAACAAATAATTATGTGCTATCAGCAGCAAAGGCAGTCCTAAGAAGGAAGTACGTTGTAATACAGGCCTATTTCAAGAAGCAAGAAAAGTCTCAAATATACAACCCAAACTTATGCCTACAGAGCTCGAAAAGGAATAGCAAATAAAACCTAAAGCCAGCAGAAATAAACAATAAAGAAACACACAAACAAAAACCAGTAGAACAGATTAATGAAACTGAGAGTTGGTTCTTTGAAAAAAAAATTAATAATATTGATAAACCCTTGGCCAGACTTATAAAAAAAGTAAAGAGAAAGGACCTAAATAGATAAAATCATGAATGAAAGAGAGAGATCACAACAGAAATACAAATTATAAGAGAATACTGTGAAAAGTTATATACCAACAAACTGGGCAACCTGGAAGAAATGGACAAATTACTAGACACTTACAAACTGCCAAATAATTATATCCTATCAAATTAATCTTTTTTGTTGTCTTCAAAACCATTACACTGTCACTTGCTTTTTTTCCTAAAACAATGAAATTGTATGTGTCATGGGAGAGAATATTAATCAGTGGGGAGAGGAGTCACCAATGCAGATTATTGGATTTGAGGTGTATAATTTGTAGAGCAGAGTTTTTCTGAAGTATTAGTGGATTGGATCCAAATGGAAATGGTATAAGAAGTTGTGCTATTCTTTGAAAGTATGCTTTCTGTTAAAGGATGGAATGTCTATATTCTTTAGTACAGTTACTTAAAATGTTTTCAATAACCATTCTAACGCCATCAAATATTTTGCATTTTCAACCTTCTCTTTGGGATTTTTTTGGTCTCAATACAAAAATAAACATGAAGTAAATAAACAGCAGTCCAAAATATCAGAGGCAAGGGTAAATAAAATGAGAAGAAAATTCCATATTTGTAACACAAGCTTTCCCAGGAAAGGTTGCAGCTAACACCAAAGGCATACCAATTCAAGGATTTATTCGATGTTAGATCTCATCAAAAGTTTAGGTTCAAAAATAACACTTAAGGATATAAAATGCATTAAGTTTTATCCTTGTTTCATGCCAGATCATTAAAAAGAGCTGTTTACCTTTACCAAATTATTTTTATACCTTATAGAGTTCCTTTTACTGACTTAGATGTTGGCTGGCATTGAGAAAAGATATAAACATGTCAGTGACACTTACTAGTGGGTTTATTATGAAGATTTTTGATTCCTCGGAATTATGATGTGCATCCTTAAAGCAGTCCACTTAGTGTAAATATTGTTCCACTTCATGTTAAATGTAACAGTTTTATAACTGTATGATTTCACTTACATGCTCCTTTAAACTATTATTTTTGTATATTGTACATTTACAAATGTTACAGTCTGACAGTGTTTGTGTGTGTGTGTGTGTGTGTGTGTGTGTGTGTTGAAATGGTCCGTTTTCTTTTAAAGAAATGAGAAGGAAAAAGAAGATAATTCTTTAAATGTCAACCCACACAGTTGCCATTTCTTCAATTCCTTTCAGCACCCTTGAGTTTTCATTTGATTTCATTTTTCTTCAGCCTAAAGAGTTTTTGTTGTTGTTTGTTTGTTTGTTTTTTGGGAGGTGTTTGGGTGTTTTTTTTTTTGTTTTATTTTACCATTTCTTGAAGTTCAGGTCTGCTGGTTCAGGTCAGCTTTGTTTATCTAAAAATGTTTTTAGTTCACTCTCATTTGTGAAGGATATTTACGCTAGATATAGAATTCTTAATTGGCAGATTCCTTCCTTCCCTCCCTCCTTCTCTCCCTTCCTTCCTTCCTTCCTTCCTTCCTTCCTTCCTTCCTTCCTTCCTCTTTCCCTCCTTCCTATATCTAACAGCCCCACCCCCACCTTGCTCTGGTCACTTTAATTTTCTTTTCTTTTTCTGTGGTTTTCAGCAGCCTGACTATAATGTGTTTGGGTGTAATTTTCTTAGTATCTTTTTTTCTATTTAAGTTTTTCTGAGATTCTAGTTTCTGCAAGTTGATTGATGTTTTTCATCAAACTAAGGGTATTTTGGGCTCAGGATACTTGGGGCCATTATTTCCTCAGATATTTTTCTGTCTCCTTCCCTCTCTTCTCTCCCTCTAACATTCCGATTACACATATGTTAGACTCCTTAATATTTTCACACAGGTTATAGAGACTCTGCTCATGTTTTTCCAGCTTTTTCTTCCTATTCTTCAGATTGAATAATTTCTGTAGATTTGCATTCAAGGTCAATAACATTTTCTTCTTCTTCTTCTTCTTCTTCTTCTTCTTCTTCTTCTTCTTCTTCTTCTTCTTCTTTTTTAAGATTTTATTTATCTATTCTTAGACACAGAGAGAGAGGCAGAGACACAGGCAGAGGGAGAAGCAGGCTCCATGCAGGGAGCCCAATGTGGGACTCCATCCCAGGTCTCCAGGATCACATGCCAGGCTGCAGGCGGCGCCAAACCACTGCGCCACGGGGCTGCCCAATAACATTGTCTTCTATAGTCCTCAATCTGTTAAGGCAATCCCATACATTTTTGATTTTAGATATTATCTTCATTTTAGAATGAAGATAGAATTTATGTTCCATTGGTTATTTGGTTATTTCTAATAGTTCCTACATCTTTGCTGATAATATCTATCTCTCAATATCACCATCTTTTCCTTCAATTTCTTGATTGAATCTATTATAGCTAGTTTAAAGTCATTATCCGGCAACTCCAACATCTATATCTTCTATTGACTGTTTGTTTTCTTGGTGATGGGTTACATTTTCTTGGTTCTTCAAGTGTGTAATAATTTTTTATTATACTCTTGACATTTTGGATGATACATTGTAGGGAGTCCTAGACTGTGCTGCATTCTTTTACAGAGTGTTGAATTTTATTCTAGCAAACAGTTAAATTGCTGGCACATATTCTGTGTCCTATCACTCTTGGTTTTATGTTTTGTTAAGGTGGGTCAATTTTGGTTTTTTTGTTTGTTTATTTTTTTAGTTTTATGATGTAGCTCATGCTAAAAGATCTGGTTGTTATGGCCAAGTTATGTCTTTTCCTGGGCCTCAACTAAATATCCAAAGTGGTCAATGAGATACATCTGCTGTAGTGACGCCAGAGTGTCTTCTAATGCTATATTAACCATGGTAGCCACATTCATTGCTCAGCCCCACAGAAGGTACTTTTTGCAAGTTATTTAATGTCTTATCCTATGCATACACAGCCAAGACCTTAGCCAAGACTACTTGGGGAAAACTCTACCTTTTCCCTACTTTGTGCTGCTCTCTCATCTCCAGAACCCTGCCTTGAAAATTCTAGCCACTTCAACAGTCCAAACTCCAGTCTCTGCTTCTTCAGTTGAACACATCTGCTACTCTCTGTGTGTTCCACCTACTTGCACCATGGTAGGGAAAGTGCTGCCAAGACAAGAGGTAGAGCAAATGTATAGTTTATCTTTTGTGTTTTCCTACTCTCAAAAATTATGGGACAGTTCTGCCTATTGTCCAATGCTGAAAAATACCTTCCTCATTTATTTTGTCCAGTTTGTAGCTATATATGAAGAAATGCAGGTACAGTACCATTTATTCCATTGTGACCAAAAGTGGAAATAGTTTTAAAAATTCCTTTACCACTATCCTTCCAATCAAGAAGACATCAGAGATAGCTATCTTTCTCATCCCCTGGTGCAGGGCAGATGAACCTAGAACAAAGGATGTCTTATCTTTGAGATTCAAATTTCACTTTATTTTAAGTTCATAGAAGAATCAGTAGTTTCGAAAACTAGATCTTTTTATGATAAGTACCAAAGAATTAAGATCACATTTAAGCCATAAATCACATATTAGGTAAGAATACAAAATTGCTTAAAAGTAGTGCTTGAGCTAATCACCCCACCAAATTAAATTTTGACAAGTGAGTAGGAAGGGAGTTTGAAGAAGATGTCTGACTATGGTTTAGATGCTGAATGTTCATTAAAAAGGAATTTGGTCGCTGGTTGTCTTAGATAATCCTAGAAAGACTGGGACCACAGTATCTCCAGGTAATCTGGAGAATAACAGCAGAATGGATCTTTGCCTAGTTTTCTAGAAGCATCTTAGTGGTTTTCAAGACTTAGAAAAAAATCTCTGCATCCAACATGACATCTAGGTATCAGTAGCAGTTGGAGAACTAGGTGGAAAGACTTGAGCATTTTTTTTCATCATATGATGTATTCTTAGAACAACCTGTAGAGAATCTTAAACTTCCTCCAAGTCTGAGTGAAGGATAAGGACCAGTAAATAGGAACATGGCCCCAGATCACAGTAAGTGGTGCCATTAGTGGATGCTACATTGACAATACAAGCTATTGGCAATGGAGGAGTTACTAGCTCTGGGAGAAGAAATGGTGAAAAAAGAGATGATCCCCAAAGGCAAGCAGGAAGTGCTAGCTAAGTGAAGCACAACGACAGAGGATTATCATGTACTGGATTTGCTACCCAGAGGGAAAGCCAAAGGCAATTGTATATAGCCTGAAAGCCTCTCTTTGAAGCTGGAAGAGACTGAGCTAACGTGAATTTGTAAGTTTGTTTTTCATCATCATCAGAAATGAGGGCTCAAAGGCCAAGTTAATATCAGTTGTGGAAAATTAAAAACGTTATATGTTTTGGTGGTCTGAATACATAGCCTTTCTCTATACTTCCATTCCCTCTACCCTCCTAAGAGCTGTAAAATGAGTTAGTTCACCAAAGTAGTTCTTTAGGAGCTCTCTTTAGAATTGCTTTTTCTTATATAATGACTGCCGTCACTCACAGAGATGGGTCCAGCACCCCCAGGTGACCCTGTTCCTTGGTCATAACAGATTATGTTAGAAATAGGTGATTCATTCCAGCCAATCCAATATCCTCGCTCCCAAAATCTGAATTGGGATCCAATCATTGGGACTTGGCAGTTTTAAGTCAATGAAGTTTGTCTAAATCATCTAGGGAGGCCTGTTTGGGTTGTGTGAAAGTGGAAAAATTGGGCAGTTGGGGAAGATCAAAGTGAGCAACTTCTCTGTCCCAATTTCCTCATCTGTAACATAGAGATAATAATAATGCTATCTACCTTGGAGTTGTTGGAGGGTTAAATGTTAATGAGTAAAAAGAGCTTGGAAAGGAGCCTGAGGCTATAGTAAATACTATAAATAAAGACATAGCAATTATGTTTGTTCTGAGTGATTTGTTCAACTTTATTGATATATAGTTGAAGTACAACACATGGCACTTATTTAAAGCATGTAGTTTGATCAGTTTCCCAGAAAACTATCACTATAATCAAAATAACAAACATCTGCATCATCCCCAAAATTTCTTCTTTCCTTTACAACTCAACCCTCCCTCCACTGCCATCCCCACACAAATACTGATCTTCTTTTTGTCATTCCTTGTAGATGAATTTGCATTTTCTAGAACTCAATCTAACAGAAGCGAACAGGGTGTGTTCTTTTTGCTAAATCCTTTTATTCAGCACAATGATCTTGAGATTTATCCATAATGTTGTGTCAAGAGTGCACTTATTTTTATTGCATTCCATTGTATAGGCATAGCACAGTTTACTTATCCATTCACCTGTTGATGGCTATTTGAGTGGTTTTCCATTATGGATATTACAGATAAAGCTATAATGAACCCTTGTGTGCAAGTTTCTGATTTTACTTTGTGTGGGTTTACCATTTATCAAATTAAAAAATTTTAAGGGAAAAAATGAGAAAGTCCTAAAATAGATAAAACTGTGATTAGAAAATATAATTTAGGAGTGCCTGTGTGGCTCAGTTAGTTAAACATCCAATTCTTGGTTTCAGCTCAGGATGATCTTGGGGTACTGGGATCAAGCCCCATATTGGGCTCTAAGCTCAGCACAGACTCTGCTTGTCCCTCTTCCTCTGTTCCTCCCCCAAATTCATGTGTGCTCTCTTTCCTTCTCTCTCAAATAAATAAATAAAATCTTAAAAAAAGAAAGAAAATGCAATTTTAAAAATACCACCCATTAGCTTGCAAAGGCAGTTTTATTCTATAACATACAACTTTACCTTTAAACGACTAGTTGGTATCCAGATGGAGTAACTGGCTCATCTTTATATTTGACTACTAAGAGGTCTTTGATCAACTAAAATCTCCTGGAAAATCCTCAAAAGGGAAAAAAGACAGTAAGACAAGACACTACCCCCTTAACCTCTCAAAATTTTACTGTAGAGAAGAGGCATACTGTCTTCCTGTAAATGTGGACTATTATTTTTTTAAAAGACACTGAACTTTTAGTACATTTGCAAACTCAGTTTATTTTATTTTAAAAATCAATTAACAGAAATGGCAGTCTTGCTTTCTCACTCAAAACCTAGATATTTTGAAATATTTGGATGATACTGATTGCAGCAATATAGAACGTTGTTTACTGAGGAATTACTTTAAAATTATTTATTAATAAGAAGGTATTGATATATTGATTCTTACAGTACAGTACCTTTTGCTAAATTCTTAATAATTATTTAAAATGATTATGTAAACTAATAGATATTATTGATGGAGGTATGATGATGCTTAAAGTGAAGTTCTCTATAATCAATACATTATGTCAGTAAAATTTACCCTAAATGTTAACATCTGGAAATGTCTCTCTTTTGCATGCAGTTATTTTCCTCCTGTTTTGTCCCTTAATTATCAAGTCCTCTGTCATCTTTTGGCTGTGTCTCTGCTTTTGTAGTTCCAAGATCTTCTCTGCCAAGTAGGGCAGAGAACTATAATTTCTTTCATACAGTACTTGGTCTTCTACCTACATCAGTGAGGAATACTTTTTTTTTAAACCCAAGAGAGAGAAAGAAAAAAAAAAACCTTATCTTGATCACTCTTTTCTCTAGACCACCTCTCATGGGTCAGTCTTAAAGCAGGACATTTAAATAAATTGAACTTCAAATACAATTTCAGTTTAACAGGACTTTTGGATCCAAAGAGAAATTCTAACATTTGATCAGCTATTCACAAATGATGTCTTTATATCCTTTAAAGAACTATAAAGCAAATAAAAAATTGTAAGCTGTTTTATTTGATGTTATCTGAGATAAAATAATTCTTTGAAGAGCCATAGAGACTAATTGGAAAAGAGTATCAGTATATCCATAAATTAGGAAATTAATAAAGTTAAAACCACATAGGACCTACACAGGTAATGCCACAGTGATCTAAGAATACATAATTGTTAATGTACAAATTCTAAGAGGGACAATGGGTTTTTCGGAGAAGAGAAGAAAATGTTAGTGGGCAGAGATTTACAAAAATAATGGTTGAATATGGGGAAGGAATAGCTGAAGGTGAAAAAAGGGGATATTTCTTCTTCTACAGAGTAAATTGAAAATGTCATTGTCTTTGCTTTTTTTGAGAAATGAAAGGTACCAGATTCTTTTCCTTGAATTCTAAGTCACATAGTTAAGAGAAATGGAAGCCCTAGGATTTTTTGTTATTGTGAAATGTGGAAGGAAGTAAAATCATTATGAATATGTCCGTTTCATACTAATAAGTGGCAGGATTGGGATTTGCATTCAGGACTTATGGATCTTAAATTAGTACCACTGAAAGGAAAATTTTCATCACTACCAGCTCATTTCTCCCAGTTGCCAACTGCCCTGATATGACCACGTGATATCATTAGGATAGTCTCTTCCATCACCATGTACTTTGTCTTTGCAGCTCTTATCACAATAGGAATGGTTACCATTGTGTAGTGAATGCCTTCAGGCTGGCACATGCAAGTTCAACAGGCTGGGCACTTCAGAACTCCATGGTGAAATGAGAGGACTTGTAATATGTCAGTTTAGCAAGGCTGAACTACATGTCCCAGAATTCCTTTCCTTGTGTATTTCCAGTTAGAATGGGCCACGGAAGATATTTTTGTCAGTAATTTGAAAGACAGCCTTTCACTGGGAAGGTTAGAGTAGCCACTTGTGTGTTTCCTGCCTGTGTGTTGCTCTGTATCTGCTGACTCACTTCCCTGCTGTAGACAGCCACCATTCTGCAACTTTCCATTTCTCCCTACATCTGCCTGTGACTTCTCCATCTCCTGGGTGGTTGTGTGTTTCTGTCTATGATGAGGAGGACACTAACTTCTCCTGCCACAGCCACTTAATCAGGAGGCAGTGAGGATGGACATGGGTTCCAATCCAAACTCATGAGTTCCAGCTCAAGCTTGTGGGTTCCAGCTAATCCTTGCCATACTCTACTTCACATGGACTCATCTCGTCCTTTCTACTTTTTCTGCCAACTCAAAGCCAATTATTTTATCTCAGATAACATCAGAAGCAAAAACAGCAGCTTTCTAGAGTTTAACCAGCTCCCTAAATTGTATAAGGTCAAATCCTGGTAACAGATTCTTTAATCTATAAACCTCCTGGTAGCTCTGCTCCTTGATTGATCTCTGACTGGAAGAGTGCATCATTTACATTGTGTCATATAAATGGCACCACCTCCTATAGTTACGTAATGCACTGTCTGAGGGCCACATGAGGAGCCCTGAAAGCCTGTATTCCCAGAGCTTAAATGACATGAAGACTAGAACAATTTGTTTCTTGTTAATTGCTCCAATAATAGGTAGGAAAGGTGCCGCCATGGCCAAATACATTTGGGAAACACTGAAATCACTGCATTTCTGCACTGAGATCCTACCACACTCACACAGTAAAGATTCTATAAAGCTATGCATGCACTGAAGTAATTTGTTTAGTCCAGCCTTCTTCAAATTTACTTAACCACAGAATCATTTTCTAGGTTGTATCTGTTACAAAGCCCTGGAACTAGTAGTCTACAAGCCACACCTTGAGAAACACTGGAATACATCCTGATAATCTCAATCATTTAACATTTGGCTCTCAACATTTCTAAGCACTATCCAAGTACAGAATTAATGTAACTTAAAATCATATTTAGGCAGTCAAAATCAAACGCAAACAGGGGGTGTGATAATAAGAATATAGTGAAGAACACTAAGTGCTGCTATGCACTGTAATTCATTCCAGCACTTTTCGGAAGATATTGAACCACAAGAGAAAGGCTGGTGGCAAAGAACATATCCTGCATAGGAAAGACAAAGTGTATTGCACCATGATAATGAAAAGAGGTTAACAGAGGAAGTGTTTCTTCCCTTTTCTCTATTCATTTTCCCTCTTAGTGATGAGTGAGAGGGTGAATATATGAATGACGAAAAGGGCAATGAGATTAGGAAGAAAAGGCATTAGATATTGAAAGCTGGAACCAGATTAGCTTAAGTGGAATAGAGGAAAGTCAGGCTCAGGGCAGTACCCACACATTTTTTGTATCTTAAACTCAGGTGTTTACATGTAGATGAGCTATTTCTGTGGCACACGAGATGCTTTGGGGCCAGCCCATGCGGAATTGCAAAGTATGGTAGACAAGGTTACTTTATGATGTAGTATTTTCTCTTGATAAAGCAAAAAGTGGTTCCCAAAAGGAGTCCTTTGGGTTTGCCATAATAATTGGGCAACGTCATGGGCATATAAAGCAGAGGAGCCTAGGGTACTAAGCATCATGTTATACAAGGAGGATCCTACACAATAAGGAAATGGCCTACCCAAAATGAGTTGCCTCACCATTGAGAAACACTGAAAGCCCTTCGTCCAGTTCTATATATTTCTCTTCTTTTTTAGTCATCGCCCCCATAAGAGCTGTGTATCTCTCAACTAGGTGTGGATCTGATTAGTTGAGAAAACTTATTGCAGAAAGATGGGGTAAAACTCCACTTTCAAGTGTTCATTTACATTTCAAAAGAGGAAATCATCAACTCCAGAGTCTCTAACTAATTGATGCTCTGAGAGGAGAAATATATGAAAATATTTTATTAGAATAGTAATGTAGTCCTCTTATATGAAGAGAAATTTTGCAACTTCTTCCTTCCTTTGTAGTGTGTTTATTTCAGATGCTGTCCTTTTCTATCTGTCCACTCACAAGACATCTTTTCCAAGGAATTAAATTATGTGTGGCTAATGTTGTATCAGCACAGCATCAGCCTTTAACCTTTGTACATACATATTTATAAAAACAAAAGGCCAGCCCTTGAAGAAAACTGGTAGGTATATTACAGTGTAAACTGTGTCTCTGTCAATGTAAAGGAAGTCTAATCTCACCTATTAATTTAAACTCTCTATGAAAAATAGGTAATTGTACACATTGGCAGCCTCTTATCTTTCTTCTTGCCTACACATGACCAAAACAAAAATAATTCATTTTCTTTCTTGGTTTATGGAGTAGTAATCCTTTTCACTTTCACACCTTAGGCTAAAAGCTGCAAAGGTAGAAGAGTAGGAGTAGCTGATGAATTATATGCTTTACATATGTATATATGGAAGATCTGCACTCGGAAATGTGCCATTATCTCCATCCTAAAAGATGGAAACCTGAGGCTTCGAGGACTTAAATATCTAATGCATTCAATGCAGAAATGGTGGAAGTCAGAATTGACCTCAGGTCAGTTTAGCACCTAAGCTCATACTTCATTACATACCCTGAAGTATATAGGTCTTTTCAGTTTGCTTCATAGACTGTCCTGCATGGCTATATATATTCTAGATAGCTCTGAATATAGCCCACTATTTATTTAATGGGCTACTCCAAGGGAAGTATAAGTCATCCATGCCATCAGAGAGGTTTTGCTGTAGTTGGAGAGATGTCCCACATACAATTCCATATGTACATAGAAAGGTAGCCAGCAAAACATGGCACACTATTCATCAGTGCCAGTGGAGATGCACATTCTATAACTTTGTAAGATTTTAGCAGGGAAAAGCTCAGAGATGACAGAGTCGAGGAAAAAGCCAGGACTGGTTTTCAGACTCGACGTGTGACTAATAGCAGCTATAATTTATGTTGTAAAAAATGTGGCAGGCTTTTATGTGTAGATTTGGACTAGGCCCTGAGAATATAATAGTGAAGGGGTTGGACAGGGACCTTGTCTGTGGCCCCATCCTCCCCAGGCCCCAGCATTTCACATGCCTATAGAATCACCTGGGCATCTTATTAAAATGCAATTTCTCATTCAGGAGGTCTGAAATGGGACCTGAGATTCTGCAGTTCATACCAGCTGGCAGGTAATGACTAGGCTGCTACTCCATAGGCCACACTTTGAGTAGCAAGACTCTATAGGAGGGGGTAGATGAACAAGTGAAGAAACAAATGTTAAGCTTATAACTTTAGCACAAAATAATTGAAGGTCCATTAGTCTTCAGCTCCTCTCTCCACAGAGAGGCTACCAAAGCCACCTTAGGATAGCCTGGGTAGGTCTAAAATGTTGGGTAAATCCCTTTGGCTTACCTTCTTCTAGATCAATAGACATCTTTCCTTCTGCTGAATTGTTTTCCCTCGCATTTTTAGAATCTAATTGATTGTACAACATTTTTAGTACATCACCTTTTCTAGGATCATTTTCCAAATCCTAGAAAATTGATTTGATTTCAGCCATATCCTGGTCTTTTGGAGATCAGCATGATTGCAGAGCATTTCTGAATTCTGTGAATTTCTAATATCATTTCTAATCTGCTTTATCTCTCCAACCTCTCTTTTCCCCTTCTTTCTTCCTTCTTTTTCATCTTTCTTTCTCTATTCCTTCCTTCCTTCCTTCCTTCCTTCCTTCCTTCCTTCCTTCCTTCCTTCCTTCCTTCCTTCCTTCCCTCCTCTCCTTCTATTGTTCTTTCTTTCATTCTCTCTGTCCTTCTTATATACCCACAGAGTGTGACATTTGCAAATTAGTGGGGATTCTTAATATATCCCTCAAATGATCAGTTCGATGTCCCAGCTGTGTCACTTATTAGTTGTCTGACTTTGAGCAAGTTATTCAATTACCCAGTGCTTTCCTTATCTATTAAATGGGGATTAATGATAGTATCCATGTCACAGTGTCATTGTAGGATTAAATGATTACTAAATGTTAAGTGCTTAGAACAATTGCTAGGACATAGTAAATGCAATGTTTGTGAATATTCTTGATGCTATACGATCTTCTCTTCCTCTCTGTGGGACAGCAAACTTTCTTTTTGGTTTGACAGTGCAGAAGTCTGTGGCACTTAAACATGAAGTTCAATGCAGTGGTCATCATCTTACATTCTGAAGACATACATGGGAGAGCTAAAGACTTACACCAGAGTCTTTATCCCTCTATGTCTTCTTACTCCTTGTCTTACCAAACTTTGGACACTTTTCCCTATTACATATCATTACCTTTCCCTTGGTCTTGTCATTTAATTTTCCCATAAATGTTGATTTCATGGACATATAATTTATTCCCTGATGGCAAGACAGTCATCCATGAAACTTGTTTTACTAGTTTTAGGTATCACTGGACATATTAATGATGATGATGATGATGATGACGATGATTACTAGTAGTAGTAGTGTGATGATGATTACTACTAGTAGTAGTGTTAACATTTATCAAGTATATAAATAGAGGATTTTAGCTTCCAGCTTCCAGACTAGGAAGGACCAGATTTACCATGTCCCCCAGCCCAGTTGAAATGACTAAAACAAACAAGCAAAGAAGCAAATGTGGACAACCACAGTGATCAGACTCTGGACAGCAAGCAGTTCAGGACATTGATCCTTGACAGAAGGAAAACAAACAAGATGAGCCCTATCATTGTCCAAGCCTGCTTCCCAGGAGGATTTTACAGGTTCAACACAGGGTAGAGGAATTGAAACAGAGGCTGACATGTCAGACTTGAGGAGATAGAATTCAGAGATCAGAGAAGCCCAAACAGATAGAACTCATAAGGTAGAATATTGGGTTAAAGAGGACTATACATAGAGCGAATGATTCCTCTCAAGTGTTCAGCTAAATATCACTCAGTGCCTACATGAGCAAACTACTGGAGTTTAGGAAAGGCTATTATTAGAAAGGAATAGGCAGTGCAGTATCTGGAGCTTGCACAGGGCTAGAAAGAATTTATATTATCATCAGACAGAGTGAAAATACCTAACATACTGGGCATAAAGTAAGTCTTCAGCCAAAACAGTTGTAAAAGCAAGAAACGAAAGAATCAAGTTATTTCTAAATAACGTTATCGTGTCCCAGAACAAAGATGAAAAATATTAAAATCGGAAGAATCCTCCAGCACCCAAAGATGTAAAAGACAATGTCTGGGATTCAATAAAAAAATTATTAGGCATGCAAAAATGCAAAAACACAACCTGTAATATACAGGACAAGAATCAATCATAAATAGACCTGGAGATGCCAAAGATAATAGAATTAGTAGACAAGAACTTCAAGAGAGTGATTGAGATTATATACTCTATAGTTTCCAAAATATAGAAGAAAGCATGCACATGGAGAGGTGGGAAAAATTAAAATAAACAAATAAATAACAACATTTGAACATGTAGAGATGAAAAGAATGACAGTGAATGGGATTGAAAGCATATTAAATACTGAAGAAGAAAAGATTAGTGATCCTGAAGACATAGAAATAGAAATTATTCAAAATAAAAGACAACAAGAAGAAAAAAAATGCCTGGGGGGGAAAAACAGGGGATTGGTGAGATATGGGAAAATTTACTCAGTGTAACTTAGTGAAACTGTGGTTTAGAAAAGGATAAAGTGGGGAAACAAAAAAATCTATATATTTGAAGAAATATGGCTGGAATTAAACTTTGGGGAAATCATATTTTCAAATTTGATGAAAATTACAAACTCAAACATTGAAGCAGCTCAATGAATCTGAGCCACAGGAAACAAAGACTACACTAAAGCCCATCAAATTCGTTCAAACTTGTGTTAAGAGAATATCTTAAAAGTATCTAGGAGAAAAATCACATTATAAAATGGACTAAAAATGGTAAATGACAGCAGACAATAGATATTTCATCAGAAATAATACAAGCTGGTGCAGCTTTTTTTTAAATATCAAGGGGATATAATCAACCTCAAATTTTATACCCACTAAAAACCATTTCTTTCAAAAATGAAGTTGAAATACAGACTTTTTAAGTCATACAAAAGCCAAGAGAGTTCACCACCAGCAGACCACCATTACAAACATGCAATACAATGTGCTAATTTAATGTTTTTCTTTGTCTAATCCTTTTGTGAGATCCCAAAGAAACATAGCCATGGTATAGCCAGACTAGAGTCTGCATCTATAGATTTCAAGGCAATCTGAAAGGCTTCATACTGTAGGACTCTATTTATATAATTACTGGAAAACATAAAACTATAAAGACAACAAAATGGTTGGTAGTCATTGGGGCATGACAATGGGGAGATCAATAAGTGGGGCACTGAAGATTTTTAGGCCAGTGAATATACTCTATATGGTACTATAATGATAGATACATGTTCTTATGAATTCATCCAAACCCATAAAATATGGAACATCAAAAGTGAACTTTAATATAACCTATGGATTTTGTGTCATTGTAGGTTCATCACCTGTGACAAATGTGCCAATCTGGTGAGAGATGTTGATCATGGGAGAGGCTATGCTTATGTGGGGACAGATGTTGTACAGGAAATCTCTGTATGTTCTCCTCAATTTTCCTGTGAATCTAAAACTGCTATTAAAAAATTAAAATCTTAATTCTAAAAAAATCACCTATCCTTATATTTGTTTTACCAGTCTAAGACCTAGTTTATAGCCAGGAAATAGCATGTTTTGCCAAGTGGCAAAACATGAGGTGGGACATCTCAATTGAAATTAGGTGTTGGGGCACCTGGTGGCTCAGTTGGTTGACCATCAGACTCTTTTTGGCTCAGGTCATGATGTCAGTATCCTGAGGTTAGCCCTGCATCAGGCTCCATGCTCAGTGGGGAGTCTACTTGAAATTCTCTCTCTCTCTCTCCCCCTCTCTCTCAGCCCCTCCCCTACTCATGTGCACACTTGCATGCTAATGCTCTCTCTCTCTCTCAAATAAATAAATATATCTTTTTTTAAAAAAGGAATCAGGTGTCCAACAAATGCTTTTGGCAATTATTAATGTTATTATCATTCTAAAGAGCTCATACTTACTAACGACCTTTGGTACAAGAAGAGATATTTAAAGCATTCCCTTTCTTATCTTAGACAGTAAAGATATAGTACAAATTTTAGGTAACACAGTACAAAATTTTAGACAATTGCTTGTTGCACATATACAAACATGGTCATGTTTATCTTATTAAAATAATAATAGCAACAAACTTTCTGAAATTTAAAATTAAAGAAGAAAAAGACTCCCAGCACTCCTTAAGCTTTTCAGTAGAAACTTTCAGAATAACAGTGAAAGATTAACCTTATATATTTTACTAGATTTTAAAAGCTCTATTAACATTTTCCTTTATGTTTTTTACTCAGAAAACTTTAAAAATGCTATCTGTGAGCAAGTTAATGGTTAAGCTTTTTTTATTGTTATTTGACTCAATTTTTCTAAACACTATTAAATTGAAAGTACTGTAAGAGAGGTTTGAAACTCAATTTGTGTCTGGTTGTATTAATCAATCAGTAGTAACTTCAACCTACATCTGAATCTCAGTAAGAACTTGTGCAAAATCATTGCTAAAGTATTACATCATAGAAAAAAACCCACAGGCTTATATCACTGAAAATGTAACTTCCACACAAAAAGTTTAGTGTTTTAATAAAAAATTTTCAACTGATTCCGATATGCTGGTGAAATTAGAAAACACTGCCTATGAAAGAAAAATGGTAATATGAATTTTAACATATGTCATAAAATTCATTTATAGACATGTTATCTGGGATTACAGGAAAATCAGATGTTTGAAAGGATTTTAAAGATTTCACTTTATTTTAAATCTGGAAGGAATAAGTAAGATCATTTTGGCTAATGGTTTGCTTACTTGAAGTTTCTCAAAACTTCATTGAAATAAAAAGTTTAGTTGAATAATAAATATTTTGAGTAGAGACTTTCACTTCGTGTCTTATAAATCATCAAAGAAACACCTAGATGTACTGCATACATCTATCAAATATTAGTAGATTCTGAAGTATATAGACTATAGAAATAGGAAGTTACTAGGTGGGACGTGAGAGGGATCTGGCTGTGGCGTCTGTCACTAAGTTGATCGCCAAGGGTCAATTCGGCTGATCTGGCTGGGCTAGGCATGTATGATCTTCCTTCCTCATTGATCCATGTGCATCCCTCCTGACACTGCAGCTTCAGCTCTGTTAGGTGGGAGAGGAGGATAATCCTTTGGTCAAGGGTATAGGAGTAGCTGTGCTCCATGGCTAGAATCTGCAAACTCTCAAGGTCCATTTGTAAAAAGAACATCAGGTAGTCAAATTTCCAAGACTCCAGACACACCCAGATGAGGTAGTACATGGAGCAGTCTGCCTTTCTTTTAAAGAAACAAACAAACAAACAGAAAGTTATTAGATATATTTTTTTAATCAGGAAAAAAGATAACCTAGGTTCATATAAAAAGACAGCTGTAATACAATGTGAAAAAAAGACTACTAATTCTATCTTGAAAATAGAATAAATAATCTGTAAATAAGGACATAAATTCTCTAATTAATATTAAGTGATGGGAAGCCTAATTCTGAAAGAATATATAAACTTTAGGAGAAGCTTCAAAAGTGATAAAAGGAATACCTAGTAATATGTATAAATGTGTTTTTACATTTTAAAAAAGTCAAATCATTTAAAAATCTTAATGATGAACTGATAGTTGATCTAAATCTTTCAAAACCCACATACCTTTTTCTATAATTAGTTGTAGAACTTTGAGAACATATCAGTAATCTGATGTACATGAAAAGTGAAAAGAACAATTAACATTAAATGGCATATTCAGACAAGCTATCTTTATCTTTGTGGTATATCTATATTTATCTTTATATTAATACCATTGAATACAGCATTTTGACTTCCTGAGGTTTTTATAGGGACGTGAGAACACCAGGAAATAATCAGAGGGGAGGAAACCAATATTACAGCACTTGCTTATTTACTGATCCTACCATACTTTCATTTATAATTTTTCATACTACTCAAAAATAGCTGTTTATAGGCTATACTTGATAATTATCCACTATATTATTACACTATTAAAGTCAGTGCTGCTTGTTAAAAAGTTGGTCAGCTGTAAGGGGGAGCATGTTTGAGGTTTTTAATTAAATGGAAAAATAATAGTAAATTATAGTAAGTGGCTACTTAATGCTGTAATTGCCTTACATCTCAACAAAACATTGCAAATAGACTCTTTTAACAGATCATTTCAATTTGTATAGAAAATACTATAAAAATACACTTACTGTATAGAATCTGTATGATTAGAGTGACAAGATGAGTTATAGACAATGCATTAGATATGATTTTATATACTTGTAAATGAAAACAAAATGTAATTACTTTCAAGTTAGTATGTTAGAATTGTACATATCTTAATTATTTTAGGTTTTTTTTCTGTTGACAAAAATATTCCCAACTAGTCCTTGGTTATATGAAACCTGGGAAAATTAGGAGACAAAGCACAAAGTACTTCCAACCTCTGAACAGTGTTTAAAGGTGCCCAGTGACTCTCGTCCCACTTGTCAGGAATAACTCCTGTAGCATTTTGTTTATTTCCATCACTCTTCTATATTTTTTTCTCTGCAATGCATGATTTCCTGCTACTCTCAACCCTCCTACTTGGCCCAATCAAAACTTAGTCCCATGAAGTAATTGGTACTGGTGGATGATCTAATATTGTGGATGGCTAGAGCTTATGTGTAGCTTATCACATCATGGGACTCCAGGGGAGAAATGTGTGTTTTCTGTTTCCTTCTTATCAGAACAAGACTTGGGGCCACCTGATATAAGACCCTAGATTTTACCTCCCCCACAAATCCAATTTATTCAATCTATTTTAGACTTAAGCATTCCACATAGCCCTCGACAGCTCACTGTACTTTATGACAGATAAGGGGGAAAATTCAAGGCACTGTTGATGAAAATAAAACAACAAAGTCTGCACACATAAATCTTGTCAGAGAAGTACATTTAACCATTTTAAAATGTAGAATTCATTTACTTAAACTTTGCAAAGCAGCTTGTTTATATAAACAGTACAGTAAAGTACATTTGTTTTTATTTCTAAAAGTTGTCAGATAATTTGCATCTCTGCCCTTTATCTCTACTGTTATTAAAGTATTGGAGGAATAAAGTTCCATTTGCTTCTATTCACAGAAGACTGTCATATTCAGATAATGGCACAATTCAGAATTTATCAAGTGCCAGGAGATTATAAAAGTTAATGGAACAAAATGGTATTAGCGTGAGATTTTGGGAAAATCTCATGAGATTTGGTACAGTAACTTCACAATTAAATTAACATGTCACTACTGTATGTGCAGACAAAGGGAAGTGGGGCATTTGTGAATTCCATATTGATGGATCTTATAAATGATCTAGAAGTGAAAACCTCCTTTGTTTAGATAACTGTGAATCTTTTTGGAGTGTTGCTTTCTCTTTCACTGTACAAATATTCAAAGTGAAGGACACAGCAATGTAAGTCAACTAAGCAGATATTTTAGGATGGCCTTCTTTAATACAAAATACACAGTGTTCTAAAAGAAAAGATGTGTTTGAGGATACACTTCAGATCTGTGTTTTTTCTTCACAAACTCTCCCATAAATAGGCTGCCTCTTGTAGAATTCCTTCATGATGTTGAAATGACTATTTGCCTCCTAGGCACTCCAGGCTAGCAGGCCATGTGTAGGCTAAGCTCCTTCTGAATGACTCTGAGGTCTCATTCCCCCATCCTTATCCTGACTACAAGCCTCAGTTCCTGTCTTCACTTTCTTCATAGGT
Source organism: Canis lupus baileyi (assembly GCF_048164855.1). Classification (NCBI taxonomy): domain Eukaryota; kingdom Metazoa; phylum Chordata; class Mammalia; order Carnivora; family Canidae; genus Canis; species Canis lupus. The sequence goes on along the minus strand of NC_132856.1, from coordinate 23,107,390 downwards.
GTCCAGGTGTCATCTCAGACCTAGTGTCCCCCAACCAACTCATTGCCATCTCTGGGAAGAAGTTACTAATCATCAGAAGGATTAGCATGTGAAATGAATCAGACAAGGAGTTCTTAGCTCAGTGTCTGGCATTGTGGAATTTACTAACAATTATTAATTGATGCTATTACAAGTAATAATAAATATTCTTGGATCTAGTGCGTCCTCATGTGTTCCCTGCTATATCCATGTTATCTTTCCTTGAACACTTGGCCTCAAAGCTTGATCATTTCCATTCCTTTGTCATCCTCACATAGGCTGTCCAACGTGGTCACAAATTCCTGGTATGCACTATCTTTTGGGAATTTCTTTTTCTCATGTCACTGTAATCCTTTAACCTCTCACTTCAAATATTGCCTAAGCAACAGTCAGTTCTCACTCCTGTTGACAGGACCTGTTTCCCACTTTGGAGGCTGTAATGCCATAGACTCCAGTTCTCATTCTCCTTTGCACCTAGGGCAGAGTCATGTGACCCACTCCTACCTATGAGATGTGAGGCTTTTAGGAAGGGTATTCTTCTCTTTAAAAATTAAATTTAAAAAGAAGTAATTAACAATCAGAAACAAATAATAAAATACTTTAAAATACTGAAATGATGAAAAACTATGTAAAAAAAGACCTCAGTGGAAACGGCATTGTTTTCTTCACTAGAAGTTGTCATTCTGGAACTGCTACAGGCATCCTGATACTAGGCAAGAAAATACTACTTTTTTAGAGAATGACTGGCTTGTGGTGGGAAAGATAGATGGAAGCCATCTGGATCTTGATTATATTTTATTCCTTTCAAAATTATTTGGAGCCTAGAGTCTAAATTGGTCCTCAACTCATTCTCTTGATTCTTCTTCATCCTTCAAACAACCCTACATATTGCTGCTAAATAGAACTCTTCAGACCTCCCATTTTTTATGTCATAATCCTGATTAAATGCCTTTAACAGTTTTCAGTTTCTGTAATGGTGGTCTTCAAATGGATGGGGTAGGCAGGATAACACAATGGAGTCATGTGAAGAAACCATTAGAAATTACATATAAATAAGATAAATTAAACTTTGCTAGTATTTTCTATGTTGGTTATCAATGGATTTCTCACTAGTCCATTTATCTGGATGGTCACATATCAGGCACGAGGAAGGAATTCTACACAGGGAAATCTATTGACAACATACCCTCCCCTTTCAATTGCTTTTAGCATAATTTGAGATATTCAGTGTAACCTGAGCTTGATTAAATGGATTTGAGGATTATATAATTTGGCTTTTTTCTAACCTCTAAAAAAGTGGTTTAGAGAGATTTCTGTTCAGCTATGCTACCTGAAGACAGCATAGCTATGCAGGCCTGCTTCTGCTATTCAGTGTGTAAGCTCTTTGTTAATCAACCATCCCTTGTTAATCTTTCAACAAGGGATGGTTGAATAATCATCACCAACATGAATCGGTCAAAAAATTCAGAATTATCAAGAAGGCAATTTAAAATATGGGTTTATAGTCACTATTAATTATACCACCTGTTGGGAAGAGAACACTGTGGTAGAAGAATAGTCTACAATATAATATATATATGTGTGTGTGTACATTGGAGGCACAAACTCAAGACTGTTTCTCTAGTTCAGATTTATATGAGAGTAAATTGGACACCTGTACCTCTAGGACAATATTTTTCTTTTGCTAATGAGCTAACTCCTGCTTTTTCTTCAGTATTACAAAATAATTATAAATAAGTGCTCTCACTTATTTAAAGTGCCATTGTATGCTTGGCACTGTGCTAAGCCCTATTCCTCATAGTGTTTATTTCATTCAATATTCCTTGTAAACAATTTTGCAAACTAAATATTATTCCCCAGTCTTACAGATGAAGAAATTAAGATGTTAAAAACCTTCCCAAAGTTACCCTGCTAATAAGTTAGAGAACTGGGATCCAGTCTACAGTTAAGCCCTACCTAGTGCTTTAAATTACTCTTTATTTTATCTCAACTCTCATAGTAAAAAGAAAGTAAGGAGATAAAACTAAGCATATGCTATGTATTAGAGAGCATGGTAGGTATTCAAAACACTTTATAATAAGCATTTTCAGTCACCCTCTTAGCTAGCTGGCATTATCCCTTATTTTTTTCTAATTAAGAAGCTGCTATGTCTTCCATCCCACTATAATCTCACCTCCTTCTGAAATTTATGCACAAACAGTGCCTACCACTTTTTTGGCGTTTGATTATCTCCTTCCTTGTGACATGGTTTCAGTACCTAGTTTTACTCATCAAATCCGGTATAATATAATGGGGGAAAATGTATTTGGTTCCAGGTGGACCTGATATCTAATCTTGATGTCTCACACAAATAAGTCATGTTGGGTAAGAAACCACGGTTCCTTCACCTGTAGAATGGACAAAATAACACACTTCAGATGAAGAAACACCTAGCATAGTGAACTTGCATATATTCATGGGAATGTCATTTTCTCACCTGGTAGGTATATCTCATCTTCAACTAGATTGCAAATTCCTTGAGGTTGAAGTGTAGATGCTTTGGTGTTTTGTTTCTCTCACAATATTATAAACATAAGTATGCTTGGTACATGTTGATACAACACAGTCACTAGCTCCTGGATTCCTCAAATTTCCAAACATTGTGAAGCAGAACAATATACCCAGCTTTTGTCCCTTTGACCAGCACATGATTATTGCTGTTAAGATTTTCATCAAAATGTTATCTAGGTGTTTTTGTTGTTGTTGATACCACACACAGTATTTCTAAGAAAGGGCTCAACTAGAATGGACCATTCTGAGGTTAAATAATGGAAGTAGCTGCTCTGAAATAAAGACAGCCTATTTATCTAGCCACCATGTGTCTGTCCAGTGCTAGCATCATCACTGGCATACTGTAGGTATCTTGAACTTGTGTCCATTTCTATCTGGGTAATTTTCAGTCAATACGCTGCTTCTGAAATGCAGAAGTTAAATTCACTTTGTCAACAAGAAAACAGTATTATCATGTCATCAGCAAAGGGGAAAGAGGCTTATCTGGATTCCTTCAAAATAGGGATCACACTCTTCAAACTTCTCAAATGATAGATTTGAAATATAATATAAGCCTCAAATATGCTATATGTCTCAAAGTTCCACTATGTTATCATAGTTGTACCAAAACAGGGAGCTCCATCTTGAAAAGCAACAACAAAAGAAGAATTCAATGGTTAGGCAGTAACATGGTCTAGGCATTCTTCTAAAGCTAGGAATTGGTTTCACCAGCAAGACTGAAAGTTCTTACTCGGAAGGGAGTCTCAAGTTTAAATGAACAGAACTCCAATCAAGATCTTTTATATTTAAAGGAAGCACTGTACAGGGGCACCTGGATGGCTCCATTGGTTGAAAGTCCGACTCTTGGTTTCAGCTCAGGTCATGATCTCAGGGTAATGGAATCGAGATGCAGGTCAGGCTCCGTGCTCAGCAGGGAGTCTGCTTGAGATTCTTTTTCTCCCTCTACCCCTCTCCCCACTCTCTCTCTCTCTAAAATAAATAAATAAACCTTCAAAAAAAAACCACTGTACAAAATAACTCTCAGCATCCAGAAAATATGTGAACTTGGACATCTCCCCATCTTGCAGTTCGGTTCAGGTGTATATATTGTGGCTTTACCTTGAAAATTATGATCAGTTTCTTTGCATATCTAATAACTGCCTGATAAGTTATATAAAAGGAAAAAAGCAAGTAGAGCTGAGTTTTTGAAGGCAAGGAGCAGTTTGATGACTTTCTACAATTTCGTTATACTTTCTTTGATAACTGACTGTTCACCAGATCTCTACACTGGCAGTTGTAAGATGAGAATAATCAGGGTGGCAGTGGGTACCTCTAAAGTTATCCAAGCATTTACTTCCTTTCTTGAGTTTTCCATTCAACGCAGAGTTTTCTTTTCCCACACAAAGACATATCTGTCAATCTTGGAGGTTTGTGGGAGAAACCTGTGGGAGTCAGGTAAAGTCAAGCTTCAGGAAACCAACAAAATAAACCATAGCAGTATGATGCCTGAGTTGGGACAGGGTAAAACCCAGTAGTTGAGTTTACTGGCAACGTTTTATTTTGTGCAATACGTCATGGATCCTTTCCTTAGAGAGAAGCATCATCTTTTCTTTGGAATGTTCTGTTATAGGAGTTAAGCATAATGGACTTTTGTTGTTCTTGCTGTTCTCTGTGGGGGTGGGGGGGCAGAGAGAGGGACAGAGAGAGAGTTCATTGGAGAGTGGAATTCCTACTGAGAGATAATAGTTTATCTATTGCTAACTATTCCCAGACCACCACCAGCAAATCAAATATTCTTCCTCATGTAGCAGAAAATTAGAATGACTTAATAATAATATCTAAACTTAATAGGGAATTTTATATCTCATGCTCTTAGGTATTTAATTTAAGAATAATTGCTCTGGCGTTCCAGGATTTAGAACCACAAAGAGAGCACCAGCTCCTCTTAGAACCATAGCTTCCTGCCTAGGAGTGGGCCAGTTGGAATACAGTTACCCCCTTAAGTGCTTGTTTTCCCTATTGTATATTCTGCATTATGGCTACATTTCAGCTGTTAGTTTTCCCCGAGGAAAAAGCAGCAAGCAAAGAATATGAATAAATAAATGCTCAACATCTTGCATGTCCAAACTTTATTATAATTTCTTGCAATGATGATAGACATTTTGCAAGCTTTATTTAGGGAGATTTTGTCATTCCTTGGCATAACCATATGCTATAGCGGATATTTGAAGGTGCCTCTATTCCTGCTGGGATATGGCTTGAATACTAACTTAAATAATGATTGTGCATTTCATAAACTGACTTAAAAATATGATTCTTTAAATGGAATTTCACTAGTCATGTACTCAATGAAAATTTACAAAAATAAAGTTCAAAACAGTAACATTTGTCATGTTATCTTTTAATCAGTAATTACTTTAGTTTTTGTATTTTTTTCTCCACAGGTCACATGGTGTACTGTAGCTTCAAATTAATCTCTTTGTTTCTATTTAAAACTCAATTCCATTTTATTTCTCTACTTCCTTTGAAATGTATTAATCTGTAGATACCAAAAATTATTGCTAAGGTATTAAACTCTTTTGATTGTATACTTCCCAATGCGTAAAGATTACAATCAGGTGTTTTTATTACTATGGGATATGGCTCAGGAGATCAAAATGTATAATACATTTCAAATACATTTATTCTACGATCAACTTTATAAAGCAGTGTGTTTCAATGGGGGAAAATTTAACTTCCACATTTGGACAAGCCTGTGCTAGAATCCTGATGCTGGAACTCCCCCACGAAGGCTGCTTTTTTTAAATCTTGGGCAAGATATATGAAATGTGTGACCCCCTATTTCTCATAGCGATACTTAGACGCAGATATCTTTATATCTATTCTTTTTTCATGTTATGAATTCCCTTTATTATACTTAAAAAGAAAAAATGGGGGGTGATGGGATATGGAATTAGAAGGTTCAGGTTTGAGTCCAAGTTTTAATATCTTCTAGATATGCACAATCGTGCATAGCATAGTTCATAGCAGGCCTGGGACCACTGCCCTTTGAAAGTCTGGCTTGAAATGTTGCCTTTGGCTGGCCTATTGGAACTTGGATTTCAGAAGGGTTCCCACCACCCTAAATGATAAGAGTGGCTGGCTGTGCCGAGAGTGTTTGTATAAACAATGTGGTTTATGCTAAACACCTGCTTTCCTTCAGGGACTCTGGTGTCTCGGTATATGCCAGGCGAAGGATGGCTACATAACCTGCCCCACTGAAGACCCTGGGTGCTGAATCTCTCCTGACCTTTCCCGGAAGACAATGTGTCGCATGTGTTGTCACAGCTCCCAGGGAAAATTAAACATATACCATATGATAGCACTGGGAGAGAACTCTTGGAAGCTTGCACCTGGTTTCCTCCACATTTCCCATGTGTCTTTTCCTTTGATGCTTTTGCTCTGTGTCCCATCACTGTAAAAATCAGCCATGAGTATGATGAACTACTGAGTCCTGGTAGTCCTAGCAAATCACTGAACTGAGGGTGGTCTGGAGACCCCCGCCACAGTGATCTTGAGCAAGTCAGTAAATCTCTCTGGGTTTTTCCCCTCTTCTGTTAGACGTGTATGATGCTGACACATCTCCCTTTCAGGGTGGCTGTGAAATTAAAATGTACATCTGCAAAGTATTGTATGTATGTGAGTTGCTCCTCCTCTTCCTCTCCTTTTCTTCTTCTTCTCCTTCTCTTCCTCCCTCTCTTCCCTCCTCTTCCTAATCTCTTCCTCCTCCTCCCTTCCTCCTTCTCCTTTTTCCTCTTCTTGGCATTGTTGTCATTATATCCTTTATGTTAGACCTCTTTCTGGTGCTTTGGGATATACTTGCTTGATGCAGTATGAGGGAAGAAGAGAAGCATTCAGGTCACTCCCTTTTCTCAGCATGGCCCTGCTATGATTCCATAATTAGCCTGTAAGAGACTATGATAAAGCGAAAAGGACTTACACAGAATGCAACCACTTCTCCCCCACTAGCATCTAGAACTGTTCTGTTGTTTTGGGGTTTTTTTGTTTTGTTTTTGCCTGCTTAACAGGCCATAAGTACCATCCTCATTTCCACTGATCAGAAGCCTGATTATTTTTTGTGGAGAGAATAATACTGCTTAATCTCAAGAAAGATAGGTTTCTACCTTCATCCTCAGTCCAGAGGATGGATCTGATTGGTCATAACAAATCACGATAAAAGAATCTCATTCCCCTTGACCTATGATGGGTAGAAGAGTTGATATGTGACTGTGTTGTGATTTTATAAGATGGAAGAGTTAAGCTTGCCAAAGAATGTTTTTTTTTTTTTCCTCCATAAGAAGATAAAGCCTCAAGAGGCAAAAGCCTTTCCCCCCTTGACTCTTTCTTCTTTCCTATCAAGAACATGAATATGGAGGCATGGTGGCCATTTTGTGTCCATGTGAAGACAGAAATCAGGAAGTAAGGATGTCAGAGCAGAAGGATGGAAAGACCTTTGCTTTTAATGGAGCCATGGAGTCATGATGTTTCCTTACAAAGACACAATGTCCAAAATGTGACAGGCACTCCAATAAGAAGAAACTTAAAAAATATTGCTTTATTGATATTAGATACATGCAACCGTATTTATAATATATCAGCAATATATAAAGCCTGTTAATAAGTATCCCTGTGAATCAATGAACATGTCAAATCCAAAGCAAACATTTGTATCTGTGGGCATCTGAGCCTTGCTGTAAAACTGTTCTTGTTCTGAGTCCCAAAACAGACTTCCTTTTGGATTGTTACAAGGAAAAGAAACACTTTTAGAACAATAGTAACAAACTGTATTCTAGAATAAAGCCTTTAATAGAAATACTTATTCTGTTTATATCGTTTCTGGTTATAAACTACTATTACCATTGTGTGTTTGGGGTCAATTTTTTTCAGGCATAAATGGTGATGACAGAAAGCACTTTTTTTTTCTTTGCGAAAACTGGGGAGAAGATCACATGGTGTCTATAATAAGAAACTTTAGGTGACTCACTTCAAACTCATATCTTCAGTAGCTGCAGTAAACACCTGCTGTCATATTTGACACTGCTTGTTAATCAGTGGAAAATTTTTAAAGTATCTATATCTTAGCATAACTGCTTAGCTGGCTTAGAATTCGTGAATAATTGATGGCAATTTTGAGTTGAAATATATCGATGGTGCACAGTGGCATAGTTGGCTTTACACTATCCTCTTTCCAAAGTATTCATCTTCGTGTCTCATTAACTTCCGAAGAACCAAATGCCACTTCTCTTTCACTAAATTGATTGATTAATGGATAACTGTAAGCTACATTTTCCAAAGGAATCCCAAGTGTCCTGTGGTCCTTTATGAGTTTTGCTGAAGAATGTAGCAGAGAGTTCGGGTATACCCTTAATTTCCAGAAACATCATCTTTGAGATAGACAACCAGTGGCTGAGGGCCAGTTAGCATTGCACGAGGTCAGTATTGGTGACCTTGGCACTTCCAACATAAATGTGCTCATGTGTCTTTTCTTTTCATGGCTCTTTCATTGTCAATTTTTCTCCTTTTCCTTCCATCCTTGGTCAATGTTTGCAAATTGTGGCAGTTGAGAGTGAAGAGGTAGCTGATTCCTGTTACATTATAATTCAAACTATTCAGCACTTGACAAATTTAAGTAGTAGGCACTGAAAATTAGCAGTGGGTGTAAAATGCTCTGAAGAGTTACAAGGGCCAAGCAAGATGGAACTGAAGATGCTACCCTTTTAGGGAAGACAATTTGTCCTTGAAGCCAACTCCTCATTACTTTTTAAAAATAAGCTTTCATTTTAGAATACTGTTAAGTTTACAGAAAAATTGGGAAGATAATATAGAGTCCCCAAATATCCCACACTGAGTTTCATTTTTAATTAGTACCTTATGTTAGTATGGTCTCTTTGTCATAATTCACAAACCAGTATCGGTACATTATTATTAACTGAAGTTCATACTTTATTCAAATTTCTTAGTTTGTATCCCATGTTCTTTTTATGTTCCAGAATCCCATCCATGGTAGCATATTCCATTTAGTAGTTGTGTCTTCTTAGGCTCTTCTTGGCTGTGACTGTTTCTCAAAGTCTTTGTTTTTGATGACTTTAAAAGTTTAAGGAGCACTGCTTAGGTATACTGTAGAGTGTCCCTCAACTGGAGTTCTCTGGTGTCTTTTTCATGAATACACTGAAGTTATGGGTTTAGGGAGGAAGACCACAGAGGGTTAAGTGTGTTTCTCCTCATGTCAGATCAAGGGTATACACTCCCAATTTGGCTTATCACAAGCCAAATTGATACTAATCTCAAATGAGCTAATGTTTATCAAGTTTTCACTGTTGATTTCATTATGTCAGGCTACCCCCACCTTTCCACTTAAGGCGTGGGGAGTTATGCTCCACCTCCTGAAGGGTGGGTACCTACAAAAATTATTTGAAATTCTTTTTTTTTTTAAGATTTTATTTATTTATTAGAGAGAGAGCACATGTGCATCTGCATGAATTGGGGGACGGGCAGAGAGAGGGACAAGCAGACTCCCCACTGAGCAGGGAGCCTGATGCAGGGCTGGATCCCAAAACCCTGAGATCATGATACTGAACTGAAGGCAGACACTTGACTGAGCCACCCAGGCACCCCTATTTGAAATTCTTCTACACATGGGATTTCTCTTTTACCCTACTTATTTCTTTGGACCCATGGACATTTATTTTGTACTTTAGATTATAAGCCAATACTGCTTTATTTTGTCCCATCTTTGGCCATCAGGATCTTTCCCAACTGGCTCTTGTGTTCCTTAAACATACCTACATCATTGTGGGTAATTTTGAGCACTTCCTTAGTTTCTGGCACTCCAAGATTATCCAAGGTCACCCACCATATATGCTACCCCAACCTTAGAGTAGGGCATTTCTCTGATAATCTCTGGTTCTTTTTACTAGCACCAAGATCTAGGTGCTAAGTATGCTTGTTACCATGATGTTTCTGCTTCTAGGCCTTCCTTGCAGACAGAGCAAGGAAATAGATGTATGTATACTAACACCTCTATATACCTATATCTATAAACATTCCTACATGTAAGATCCTATATCTATATTAAATTAAACTTGAGTTCATTCTAATGTCTCCACCTCTAATCCATTTTCACATGGTTCATACTAACTTTCTCCTCTTTCTCATCTGTAATCTCCTACTTCAACAGTGAGAAATATGCCTCCCAACATCTGTCATCCATTTATTTAATTGTTCATTTAAGGTATACATGCATGGTGGTCCCAGAAGTGATAACCCATGTTCCCTTAGGAAACAACATTATCCAGTGTAGTTCAGTGCATATGTCCCCTTCCATCCTCTTCAGAAACCCTGGCCTTCACCATCTGCATTAGTTTGCCTATTCCTTAATGTCATATAACTGGAATCATATAGTGTGTAAGACTGACTTCTTTTTTTCAGCAGTAGCATGTAATATTGATCCACAGCTCTGCATGGTTTGATAGCTCATTCCTTTTTAGCACAGAATATTATTCTACTCTATGGATGTACCACAGCTTGATTATTCACCAATTGAGGGCCATTTGGTTTTGGTGATTATGAATGAAGCTTCTATAAATACTGCAAGGTTGTGCAAGTTCATGGGGACATGGGTTTCCAATCAATTAGATAAATAGCAAGGAGGACAATTAGTAGATCATATGATAAAACCATCCTTAGCTTCAAAAAAAAAAAAAAGCCAAAATGATGTTGAGAGTGGTTGTACCATTTAGTATTTTTACCAGCAATTAAGTAAACTTCCTGTTGCTTTGTGTACTCCTCAACAATTGTTAGTGTTCTTTTTTTTTTTTTTAATTTTAGCCATTCTAATAGGTGTGAGATTTCTTATCATTGTTTGAATTTGCATCTTAGTTATTTAAAAAAATGTTGTTGTGCATATTTTCAGATGACTGTTTTCCATCTGGATATCTTCTATGATAAGGTATTATTTTAGATCTTTTGTTTGTTTTAAAATAGTTGATTTTTTGTTTGTTTTTGCTGATAGTGGTATATATAAAAACTCATCATCAAATCCAAGACCACACAAATTTTCCCCTATGTTTTCTCCTGGAAGTTTTATAGTTTTGTATTTTACACTAAGGTGTTTGATACATTTTGAGTTAATTTTGATTAAGATCTCTATCTAGATTTATTTATTTGCATATGGATGTTCCAACACTGTTTGCTGAGAGAACCATTCTTTCTCCATTGAATAGCCTTTGCAACTTTGTTAAATATCAAAGACTGTATCTGTGAGTCTATTTATGGATTCTCTATTCCTGTCCATTAATCTATGTGTCTGTTCTTGCACCAATACCACCATTTCTTGAATATTGTAGTTTCATACTAACTCTTGAAATCGGATTGTGTGAGTCCTACAAATTTGTTCTTCTTCAATATTGTACTGGCTATTCTAGGTCTTTCACCTTTCTACATAAACTTTAGATTTTGTATAAATAAATACAAAATATCTTGCTATAATTTTAATTGGAATTATGTTGAATGTGAAGATCAAATTTGGAAGAATTGATATTGAGTCTTCTAATCAATGAACATGGAACATCTTTTTATTTATTTAGATATCTGATTTCTTTTTTTTCCTCTGTGATTTTTTTTTTAATTTATTTTTTATTGGTGTTCAATTTACCAACATACAGAATAACCCCCAGTGCCTGTCACCCAATCACTCCCACCCCCCGCCCTCCTCCCCTTCTACCACCCCTAGTTCGTTTCCCAGAGTTAGCAGTCTTTACGTTCTGTCTCCCTTTCTGATATTTCCCACACATTTCTTCCCCCTTCCCTTATATTCCCTTTCACTATTATTTATATTCCCCACATGAATGAGAACATATAATGTTTGTCCTTCTCTGACTGACTTACTTCACTCAGCATAATACCCTCCAGTTCCATCCACGTTGAAGCAAATGGTGGGTATTTGTCATTTCTAATAGCTGAGTAATATTCCATTGTATACATAAACCACATCTTCTTTATCCATTCATCTTTCGATGGACACCGAGGCTCCTTCCACAGTTTGGCTATCGTGGCCATTGCTGCTATAAACATCGGGGTGCAGGTGTCCCGGCGTTTCATTGCATTTGTATCTTTGGGGTAAATCCCCAACAGTGCAATTGCTGGGTCGTAGGGCAGGTCTATTTTTAACTCTTTGAGGAACCTCCACACAGTGTTCCAGAGTGGCTGCACCAGTTCACATTCCCACCAACAGTGTAAGAGGGTTCCCTTTTCTCTGCATCCTCTCCAACATTTGTGGTTTCCTGCCTTGTTAATTTGCCCCATTCTCACTGGTGTGAGGTGGTATCTCATTGTGGTTTTGGTTTGTATTTCCCTGATGGGAAGTGATGCAGAGCATTTTCTCATGTGCATGTTTCTCATGTCTATGTCAACCTACAGAATGGGAGAAGATATTTGCCAATGACATATCAGATAAAGGGCTAGTTTCCAAGATCTATAAAGAACTTATTAAACTCAACACCAAAGAAACAAACAATCCAATCATGAAATGGGCAAAAGACATGAAGAGAAATCTCACAGATATCTGATTTCTTTCATTGTCATTGTCCACATACGGAAAGCTTGTACATATTAGATTTATATCTCATCATTTTAATTTTGGGTGCTATTACAAATGTCTGTTATAAATATATTATTTTATTTTTATAATTTCTAATTCCAATTATTTAAAAGCCATTGCTTTTATCTAGGAAAGCAATTTACTTTGTACTCGATGACTTTGCTATGCTTATTTATTCATTCAAGAAGTTTTCTGGTAAAATCTTTGGAATTTTCTATATAGACAATTATGTCATCCATGAATAAAGACTGTTTTGTTTCTTCCTTTCATGACTTTTTAAAATCAGAAAATTAAGAAGTCTGAGAATATAATTAAAAATACAAAAGATCTTTTTTGAATTCTTTCTTGTGTTTCCTCTGAAGTCCTTTTTGTTCAAAAATTCAGCACAACTACATTTAAACTTTGTACTAGGTACTAGGTACATTGCAAGAGGAAAAAGTTGTCATATATTTACATATATTTATTTAAGAAATATTTCTTAAACAGAAATTTCTTAAGAGGAGATGAAAATTAAAGAAACCTGTCATCAGTCTTCCCGAGTTGGTCGAATATTCCAAATTCTGCCCCTTGACGGACAAACAGCTATCTTTTTATAATATAATTTTAATTCTAAAATTCTTACAAAAGATGCATTACAGTTTTGTTTTTAAGAACAAAATTGAACATTATAAATGTGCCGTTAGTATTTGTATGCCTATAGTCCAGTTGTAGAACATCCCTTTTTCAAGGGCAAAGTAATAATCTCTGATGTGTTATGCTTTAGCTTCGAGTTGTTGACTCCTGCAGGAATGCACAAGTAGATCTTGCAATGAAATTAATGTATACCCATTACACAAAGACATGCTGATTACACACTGATAGTATATTGATTACAGATCTAAGCAGAAGAGGAATGGATATCACCACCCAAAGCATGAATTGAGCCATTAGGTGGATTGCAACATGCTAAAATAAGATCCACAAACACTGACCTGAAATGTACAGAAATTAATTTAATAGCAAACCAGACTAAGATAATGTGGGCAAGTAAATGCATCATCAGTCTGAATTTCTAACTGTAAGCAGTAGCAATATAAGAATTCCTTACTGTGGAACAAATAGCTTAGCAAGTAGGATTCATTTAGGCCAAGTTGTATTTATTCATTTAGCATAAATGTGTGCATTGTATGCAAGGCATGGTGACAAATCAAGAGAGAGTGGTTAAATGATAGAAACAAATGAACTTGATTTTGCCTTCTTAATTGAATTAGACTCCTAGGTCAAGCCTTAGTCATTTGCGGGGACAGGCTTCAATAGAAGAACTTTACTTGATAGGAGTGTCTTATGCCATAAGAGTGAGAGTGAAAAAGGGCCTCAGGAAGCCTGTGGAGGCATGATCTATGGCACTGAATAATACAGCAAGTTCTCCTCCTCTGCCTGTCATCTTTGACTTTCCTATATAAACATTTTATGCTTATCTTTAGCTTCAGACCTTCCTTTTCTGCTCTCTTGTTCACATAATAAAAAACAGTGCTCATTTATACATCCAACAAATATTTATGGAATGCTCATCATTCCAATCCTTTTTTGTTGTTGTTGTTGTTGTTGTTTAAGATTTATTTGTTTGAGAGAGAGAGAGAGAGAGAGAGAGAGTGTGTGTGTGTGTGAGCAAGGGGAGAGGCCTCCTGGAGAGAGGGAGAGAAAGAATCTTGAGCAGACTCCACACATAGTGGAGCCAAACTCGGGGCTCAATTGCAGGACCATGAGATCATGACCTGAGCTGAAATGAAGAGTTAGATACTTAACTGACTGTACCACCCCTGCACTGTTCCCCCCTGCCCCCCGCCCACCAAGCCCTGTTTTAACTGCTTGAATATAGACAGCAATGAAGAAGGGACAAAACACCTGCCCTCTTTGAGCTTATACCCTCGTGTATAGACATAGACAATAAACAATAAACATCAGAAATAAGGAAAATGTACAAAGTGTTAAGTGCCAAAGGGAGACTATGTGGGCTGCAAATACAGCAGAGAGGTTGCAACTTTAGACAGGATGTCAGAATAGGCCTCATGGATAGGATAATATTTGCAGAAAGACTGGAAGAGGTGTGAGATTTGGCCACACAGGTATCTGGGGGAACAGTGTTATGGGCAGAAGGAATGATCTGGGTAAAGGTCTCAAGGTGGAACATGCAGCAGGTGTTGCCAGTGTGCCTGGAGCAGAGAACTCAAGGATGGAGAGGTGCACAAGTAGATCTTGCAATGAAATTAATGTATACCCATTACAAGCAAACTCCTACTTCTTCTTCTCAGTCTCCGTGAGGTCACAAACCCACTCCAGGCCAATGTTGCTTCCCAAGGAACTGTGTCTCAATAGGTGAGCCAGGTTGCTGGGGTATATTTGCTTCCTCAGAAACCTGTACCTGAGAGATGGGGTGGTAGGATGGGAGAACTTTTCAGAAAGTGAGGACCAGTTAGAGGAAAGAGTGTGAAGAGGGTGGCAACCTCTTACCTATTAGTTGCTAACCTCATGTCAGTTACAATCTAACGGAATAAAAGGTGTTTATAAATATTTTTCCTCATATTACAACTGCCTGTAATAAGAAGAATATTGATAAAGTATGAAAGGAGATTGAGAGAGGCAAAATCATTTTTATGTGGGTCATTAAAGCACTTGAATTTGAAAGACAGTTTGGATTTGGCCATATGGAAATGGGAATGGAGGCAGGGGTGGAAGAAGAGATCATTTAATATAGAAAAAAACATTATGGGCAAGAAGCCTTGAATGTTTCCTCCCCCAGGCAGGGGTAGGTAAAGTACTGCAGACAGTATTTTATGCACAAATTATGCATGAGTTTACTCAGGAGACCTCTAGAGCTACTCAGCAATAATGGGTAATTGTCTTAGCAAACGCGTCCTCCTCTAGCTTGTGCACCCCAACAAATAATAAAAGGAAAAGATATTGAAAAGATATTAAGAACAAATGTCAGTGCAAAACATATTTCTATGAATATGATTGTTGCACAGCGCTCCTCTAGTAAAAAGTCTATAGACACATTGATTAAAGTAGTAGGAAATTTTCTTTCCTAAACTTCTTCCCTTTGGATACTTAAACTTGAACACTAGTGTTGGTGATATACTGTGGTCCAAATTCCATAAGAAATACCAGAAGCACTTAAAGAAAATGATCTATTTTAAGCCAGAGAGGGATCCTCTGGGTAGTTAACATCTCTGGAATACTGAATTTGTTCCCCCAAAGTTATTATTCCAAAATATAGTTCTGTTTACTTAATTTTTTTGACTCCCAAAGATTCTGTAGGACTTTTTTTTTTTACTAAAAATAATGAACACTTTCTTCCATGGAGGGATATTGAAATTCTAAAGAACAATTATCTTTTTAGCTTTTCTATTTTGAACAAAATATGTAAAATATTCTACCTCAGAATTTGCTGCCAAAACTATACAGGGATTCTTTTCTTTTTTTCTTTTCTTTTCTTTTTTTTTCTTTTCTTTTCTTTTCTTTTCTTTTCTTTTCTTTTCTTTTCTTTCTTTTCTTTCTTTTCTTTTCTTTTTTTCTTTTCTTCTTTTCTTTTCTTTCTTTCTTTCTTTCTTTCTTTCTTTCTTTCTTTCTTTCTTCTTTTCAGTGCTATTGTTTTCTAAGATCTGGGTTTATTTCTTAATATGTATGTAAGTAGGTTATCATATGGGAAATATCATTAGTCTATTATGACACAATGAGCTAAGAACTATTTATGAAAGACAATCCCATATGCAACATTTTCCACCATTTCTTCGTTCAAACTCAAAGTTTCAAAACTAATTATAAATATAAAATTGTTTTATAATGTGTCATACCAGCTATTCATTCATTTGTTCATTCAAATTCAAAGAGCCTTCCTCATTAAACTTTTGTTCAAGAGAGGAGGTAGAAAATAAATGTAAAATATGTAAATAAATTAAAGTATTTGCAAATATTGAGACATGCTATGAAGAAAATAATGTAAGATAATGAAATCAGGAATACTATGCGATGGGTGGGCTAATTTAGAATGTTAGGAGGCAGTTAGGAATGGTATTTTAAGGAGGTGACAGTGATTAGAGACCTGAATGATCAGAAAGATCCAGTCTTGCAAAGATGTAGATAAAGAGTAGTTTAGGCAGAGGGTAGAGTCAAGAAAGCCCCTAAAGTTGAAATTACTTTGATGTATTGAAGGTCAATAAAAGAGCTTGAGTAGTGTTGTCATAGTGCTCATAGTGTAATACCTAAAATATATCCTATTTCAGGTTTGTGAATAATTTATGATATCCCTTTTAATTAGGACAGCATGTAAAATCATACCCTGAGGATGGATGTGAATTTCAGGAATAAAAATATATTCCCAACATAAAAGTGGGAAAAATGGGAAAATGGCAAGGGGAGTTAACATCAATCATTCCTCTAATTCGAAAACCAAGAGAAAGATTCTAAGAATAAGTTTCTAAGTTGGCATATAGAGGATGAAAAAGAAACCCTAAATTTTATGAACAAATACTAGGCTAGAGCTTATCTTCTTTAATGATAAATAATCAGAAGAAAAAATATATGGGCTTTTTGCAAGGTTCTGTAGCAGAAAACGTGGAGAACATGGTATTTGAGGCAGAGAATAATGATACATTTCAAAAATGTTTTAAAATCAACAGAAAC
Organism: Canis lupus baileyi; assembly: GCF_048164855.1. Lineage (NCBI taxonomy): Eukaryota > Metazoa > Chordata > Mammalia > Carnivora > Canidae > Canis > Canis lupus. The sequence continues at coordinate 23,090,544 of NC_132856.1, read as the reverse complement.
ACCTCTGTTTCCAGGAAGATGGAATAGATGCACTTTGCCTTATTCCTTCTGCTAAGTGCGACTAAACCTCCTAGAACTATCCTTTTTTAAAAGCCTGAGAAAAGTGGGGGAAAACAGAGGGAAGACTGGCTAAAGATCGAGGGAGCTGAGAACAACACGGGGATGAGTTCCTAGGTTCTCTTTGTATTTCCTATATCATAGAGTTGAAGGTGAAGAAGCTAGCCTCTGAGAAATGCTAATAGGTAAAGACACACTCAAACACATAAACACATACACTCGCACAAGCACATACACACAAACACACATACATACAAAAGCACACATACACATCCACACACATCCTAACAAAAGCCTGCTCTCTGTAACCAACTGACCAGAAAGGAAAACCTAGCAAGGCAAAATATTTTAGACAATAGCCGTTTTGTTCTAGCAACACAATGCAGAAAAACAATGAGTCCATCTCCCCCTCCTGCCAGCAAAGGCTCAAAATGGAGTCTAGACTTCCTCACTTACCAGGCTGTAACAAGGTTCTCCAGCTGGGTTACAGGATGATAGAAATAATTTCATCTAAACAACAGAGAGAAAAGACAAAAAAGAAAAAAAATTAACAGTACTTTAAGGATCTTTGGGACCATGACAAAAGATTGAATGTTCATGTCTTTGGAGTTCTGGACAGAGAGAAAAAATTGACAGGGATGAAAAATGGTCAAAGAAACAATGACCCAGCTTCCTGGTTTGTGAGGTTATGCATCTACAGGTTCAAGAAGCTGAGGAAACCCCAAACAAGAAACCCAAAGAAGTGTAGGCCAAGAAACATCATAGCCAAACCTCTGAAAGCTAAAGAAGAAGAAGAAGAAGAAGAAGAAGAAGAAGAAGAAGAAGAAGAAGAAGAAGAAGAAGAAGAAGAAGAAGAAGAAGAAGAAGAAGAAGAAGAAGAAGAAGAAGAAGAAGAAGAAGAAGAAGAAGAAAAACAAAACTCTTGAAAGCAGTGAAAGAAATGACACCTGCTCTGTAGAGGGACTACAATTCAAATGACAGAAGATTTCTCAGGATAAACCATACATGCCAGAATAAGTGGCACATTTTTCAAGTACTGAAAGAATTGTCCACTTAGAGTTCTATAACTAGCAAAAATATCCCATAGGGATGAAGAGGAAATCAAGATATTCTCAGGTAAAGGAAACTTAAGAGACTTTGTCCCCAGAAGACTAACCACAGGTGGATAAAGGGAAGCCCCTGAATAGATAAATAAATAAATAAAAGAAGCTACCTGGAAGTCCAGGAAAGAAGAATGTGGCAAGGAAAAATATGGGTAAATATAATTGATTTTCCATCTTAAGTTTTTGAAATGTGCTTAACAGTTGAGCAAATATCTTAACACTGATGTGATTCTAAATGTATGGACAGGAAGTGATTTTAAAAACTATACTATAAACACAACTTCATAGATACAGACAAAAGTGCTTTAAAATTATTTTCAAAATTTAAAAAGAATAGAACAGCTTTGAAAAAGAATGAGTTCATCCCAATTCAAGATGTATTATTTAACCACAGATATCAAAACTGTATGGTTTCAGTGAAGAAAGAGATACATAGGTTAATGGAACAAGATAAACAACCGAGAAATAGACTCACACAAAGATATTCAACTGATTTCTGAAAAATGTGCAAAACCAATTCAATGGAAGAAATATAATTTTCAACCAATGGTACTAGAGCAGTCAGCTATCCACAGTTTTAAAACAAAGAACCCTATTTAAGTTTTACACCTTATACTAAATTATCTAAAATAATTATCTAAACTAAAATTATCTTAAAATAGATCATGAACTTTAAAGTAAAACAAACCTTTGGACAAAGAATTCTTAGCCTTGATACCAAAAGCAAAATCCATAAAGGGAAAAATTAATCATCAAAACACCAACTTTTCTTTGTGAAAGACTCCATGAAAGAATGAAAAGTTAAGCTACTGGCTACGTGAAAATATTTGCATCACATCTCTGATAAAGTGCTAGCATCTAGAATATGGAAAGAAAAGGAACTCAGCATTAAATAAACAATCTGGTAAAAAATGTGCAAAAGGTATGAACAGACATTTCGCTGATGGGGACATACAGATGGCAAATGATCACAGGAAAAGGTGTTCATTAGTAATTAGGGAAATACCAATCCACAGTGAGATATCACGACACTATACACCTCTCAGAATGATTAAAATAAAAAATAATGACAGATTATAGTAGAAGATCAGGAAGACAGGATCAGCCATGCATTGCTTGTGGGAATGGAAATTGGTATAGTCACTCTGAAACAGTTTTGTAGTTTCCTTAATAGCTGAATATACCCCTAAACTAAGATCCAGTAATAACATTCTTGGCCATTTATCAGAGAGAAGTGAAAACTGTTGTTTATACAAATCCTGTAGATGACTGTTTATAGCAGCTTTATTTATTATAACTCCAAATTGAATGTCCTTCAAGGGGTGACTGATTACGTGAACAGTGGTACATCTATACTGGAATACAACTCAAAAAGGAACAACCTTAATGAATCTTCAGAAATACATTCTAAGTGATACAAGATTAATTTGAAAAGGTTATATACTGTATAACTCCATTTATACGGCGTTCTGCAAATGATATTATAGAAATGGAGAACAGAGTAAAGTTGCCAGGGTTAGAGAGGCAGTGGGAGTAAGACAGGTAAGTGTGGCTGGCTGTACGAGGGCTAAATGGAGGGTCCTTATGATGATGGAAATATTTTATATCTTGACTATATTAGTATAAATATCCTGAGTGTGATATTGTACTATGGTTTTATGAGATGTTACCATCAGAGGGACCTGAGTTAAGGATACACTGCTCTGTATCATGTTTTATGCCTGTGGTTGAATCTACAACAAACTCAAATAAAAGTTTGATTAGAAAAAGACAGAAGTCAAATTTAGAAAATTTTGGCTTTACTGGGGTGCTTGGGTGGCTCAGTCGGTTAAGTATCTGTTCTAAACAAAAGATTCACGGCAGCGTTAATCTGAAGGGGAAAAAAACCCACTTCATTGATATTATAAAAACCTAATAGAAACAGAAAGAAGAAAAGGGAAATCTACACATAGATGAAGGCAATAGTAAGCAGTAAAGGAGAATGAGACAGCATTACATCAAATCATGTACTTAGATCATCCAATGTCATTAGCTGGGGAAGCCTGATGGAGACAGCCAGGCTAGAGTCCCTGTGGAGAGGCCTGGGCAGAGCATCTTCCACTCTGCCCAGGTGAGACTTCCAGCTGACCATCCCCATAAGGGCTGTATTTATAGGGCAGATGATGGGATCTGAAATTAAACATCTGTTTGCCTACGTGTGGTTTGGAGCAGGCTGCATTCCTATGTTATCATGTCTTTACATATTCAAGGAGCCTAGGTTAGGTGTGCTTGTCTCCCTTCCTGGACTCTGTTCTGGAGGGGAGAGGTGGGCAGCCCCAGACTGGAGCTGGAGGCAGTGCAAGGCAAAACTTACAGTTGGCGTCTAGACTAGAAGGGCCAGTTCTGATGTGGAGGTCAGCTAATGTCAACTAACCAAGCTTCTGAGGTCACTCATGCTGCATAAATCTTACAAACAGCATTCTTTAGCTTGTCTGCACACGTGCACGTGTGCAGGTCAGGGTGGTCAGTTATGCAGGACAAAGCACAGAAACCTGCATCCATACAGTAGAGTCTGACTCTTGATTTTGGCTCAAGTCAGGATCTTATGGTCCTGAGATGAAGACCTGCACGGGCTCCATGCCCACTGGGGAGTCTACTTGAGATTCTCTTCTTCTCCCCCTCCCTCTAACCCTCCTTCAGTCACACACACACACACACACACACCTCTTTCTCTTTGCAATAAATAAATATTTAACAAGAAAAAGAAAATAGTGGCTTTACACTCAAAATTCAAGAAAAAAAATAGACCTGAAAAAATTTAAAGATGAGATCAAATGAATATAAAACTGGAAACTGAAGAATGTCAAAGGCTAGAAATAATTTAAAGACAGTAAAATATAGTCATGGAATTAAACTCATCAACAGAAGCAGTTAAATAGCAGCATCAACCATTCAGGAAAGAATGTAGACAATCGAGGTGGAAATGGCCATGAAAACTTAAACTTCAGACCTCCAACTTCAGGAAATGGAACTAACCAGGAATCCCCGCTGTGGGACTGGGAAAGCATCTGTACATGAGGCTGTGTTGCTCACAGGCTGCTTTGAGCCAATGACTTCAGCATGAAGAAAGACACAGAACTTCTGAATTTGTCTCTCCCACCAGCCTTGTCAAAATTTCTTCGGGCTGTCTACATTTCTAGAATGCTTCTGCTCAATCTTCTTTCCCTCTCCTTCACTGGGTGTCAGCCTTGCCTCCTGGTCTGACAGCTTTCCCTTTCTTACCAAACCCTCCCTCCATTTTCTCTCCTACAAGTGTTTTCCGTCATAAAAATCCTTGGACTTTCAACCTCACCTTGGCTTCTGCTCCTTGGACAACCTGAGCTAACACAAAGTCTTACCAAGACAGATGATAAAGGACTGGAATACAGTAAATATAACTGAAGACAGAGACCAAAAACAAGAAAATAAAATCTCAGACTTAAAAATAAGTCACCTACCTCTGACTGATGCAAAGAACGCCGACAACCAGATCTCCTCCTCAGGCAGGAGACCTTGGGATTCTCTCTCTCTCTCTCTCTCTCTCTCTTTTTTTAGATTTTATTTATTTATTCATGAGAGACACACAGAGAGAGGCAGATATATAGACAGAGGGAGAAGCAGACTCCCTGCAAGGAGCCTGATGTGGGACTTGATCCCAGCACTCTGGGATCACACCCTGAGCAGTAGGCAGATGCTCAACCACTGAGCCACCCAGGCATCCCAAACCTGGGATTCCTTTCTGGATCAGCTGAACAGCTAGGAAGAAAAGATATGTACATACTGACACTGGAGATCTGCTCGGGATCATGGCACTCCTTGCCTAACAGTCAACAAGCCCTGCTGAATTTCAAGTCAGTTTCTCATAGCTTATTATTAAATACTAATGGACTAAGTACCACCAACTATTGGGGAAAACCTCAAAGGAAGAAAGATACTGAAATGAATAAATGGAAAGAGCCAACTGGATATATAAAACTATATACAGATAGAAGATACATACAGAGAATAAAAACAAGGGGAATAAAACACGTAAAAAGAAAAACTAGTAGGAGTCCTCAAAGACTGGGGCACCTGGCTGGCTCAGTCAGTTAAGCATCTACCCTTTGGCTCAGGTCAGGGTCCCAGGGTCCTGGAATCGAGCCCCAAGTCGGGATCCCTGCTCAGCGGGGAATCTGCTTCTCCTTCTCCCTGCTCATGCTCAGGCTTTCTCTCTCTCTCAAACGAATAAATTTTTTAAAAAATTAAAGGGGACATGTGGGTGGCTCAGTGGTTGAATGTCTGCCTTCTGCTCAGGGCGTGATCCCCGGGTCCTGGGATCCTCCCTCCCCACAGGGAGCCTGTTTCTCCCTCTGTCTGTGTCTCTGCCTCTCTCTCTGTGTCTCTCATATAAGAATAAATAAAATCTTTTTTAAAAATTAGAGGAAAAAAAAGGGTCCTCAAAGATATACATGACATTGCTTCCACAAAACAAAATCAGGATACTGTTTATTAAACTAAATAACCAAAAATCAAAAGAAAGCTCTTAGGAAATAAAAGAAAAATACTTGCAGGGAAATCAATTTTAAAATCAGAAGATGAAGTCAGAAATATTTTCTAAAAGTAGAAGAGAAAAAGGAGGGAAATGGAAAAATGAGAGAAAAAAGTGAGAAAAAATTCTTAGGATTGTTTAAAGAGTAACTTTAAATAGAGGTGAGAGAAAAGTACAGGGCAAGAAATGATTAAATAAATAAATAGCACAAGAATAATTTTCCAGACCTGATAGACATACTGCAAACTGAAACTATTCACCAGGTGCCCAGCATGAGGAATAGTGGGAAAGGAGAGTGGTAAACACTACATCAGGGCACATTGTTGTGAAATTCCTGCAAACCAGCAAGAGAATATCTTAAAGTCTTACAATTACAGAACCATAGAATCATATCATTTTATTGGTGCTTAAAATACCCTGAGGGGAGATAATGTATAGAAAATGGAAAGCTATGGGATAAAAAGAAGAGATTCTTCAAATGTATAGATGGTTCAGGAACCATTTGATGTGTTTTGTAAGTTTTTGTATAATATGCATTGGTTTAGGGAGAGTCAGAGCTTTAAGAAGCTTCCTCAATGAGCCTGTGATGGATGAACGGATTCATGGATGGCTGCGTGGATGGATGGATAGATGAGTGGATGGAGAGATAGATCAGACACAAGTGAAAGACCACAGTTAGGAAATATGAATATCCTTCAAATCATATGTATCTAAGATTTATATTATTTGGTTTTTGCTTTTTAACTCAACTATGGCATTTGGGTTTTCCTGGACATTGCTAAAGCTGGGGAAAATATTATTAAGACCTCACTTATCTCAGGAGCTTAATCTGACAATGTCTTCTATTGCCAACACTCTCAGAAATATAGAAATGACAGTTGGAGAGTTTTAGAGCTGAACTAAATATATGGTAATACTAATAAACATTGACATTGTTTTTATGGTAGTGTTTATAAATTACATTCAGAGCCATGATTTTATTTGTGCCTTCAATAATCTTTTGAGTTATGTAATTCAGGTTTTCTTACTACATTTGTTTTACAATGCCTCACATGCTCTAAGAAAAACTCTACAGAAAAGTATTCAGCAAACAAAGAATGACCCCAAAAAACTGCCCTAATCTTTAATAAATTTGTCATAATAATTAAGAATAAGTTTAAGTCAGGGTGCCTGGGTGGCTCAGTCAGTTAAGCATCTACTTTCAGCTCGGGTCATGATCCCAGGGTCCTGGGATTGAGCCCCACATTGGGCTCCCTGCTTAGAGGGGAGCCTGTTTCTCCCTCTCCCTCTGCCTACTACTCCCTCTGCTTGTGCTCACTCTCTCTCTCTAAAAAAAGAAAAAGAAAAAAAAAAGAAAAAAGAAGTTTAGGTTAATGTTCATCATGAGAAAAGTAAAGAAATTATTTGCTCCTTATGTTTATATGAATCTGAATTACTAACAATTGAAGATCTAACAGTAATGACTCAGTAACATTAGTGGAAGGAGATGCTATTTTTAGCCAAAGTTTCTGAAGAAGTGAGGTTGTTTCCCTAAAAGAATTTTTAAAAAAATATACATTGTTTTCTCTTATGGATCACAAAACACATGTTTTTTTTTTTGGGGTCACAGAAAACAACAAAAAAATCACCCATAATTCCACATCCAGAAATAGTAACTATTAAGATTATGGCATATTATTTTTCCAGTTTTTTTCTAGGCCTACCTACAAAGGAATATTATCAAATTGTGTATATATTAACCAGCTTTAATGAGTTTAAACATGTCAATAAAGAGATTTACAGGATTGCTATATACTAACCTACTAAATAAACAGATAATTGAATATATTATAAATTTCTCTTGCTAATTCTGAGTCCTGGTTGCAAGTCCCAATTGTTGCTTAATGACATTCTCAGAATCTACCGAGAGATATCAGTTCCTTGCTCTGGCATTGGACAATTCGTCACTACTCTTCCTTCGAAAACACCTGACCATGATTTTGTTTTGTACGGCTTGTTTTCTCATGAATGGTCGACATTAATTAATGTTTCTTTCTGCCCTAAGAGTACTAATCCCATGTAGTGTCTGCTTCTAATTTAATGCTTTTAGTTTGCTGTGTACTAGGAAACCACATAGCTAAGTGTATTAATAGTCATGACTCCACCCAAAGCAGCAAGTATAGCTAGCATTTTTTGGAGCTCTTACTTTCACCCCAGGCAATTAATGTGGTACGTGCATTTAATCTTCATAATAACTGAGCAGGAAACCCTGGATTAGGCAAATATTAAGTAATTTGCCCCAATTCACACAAGAACACTGACTTGAAGTAGAATTGATAGACCTGACATCTAGAGAAAGCAAATTGTACGGGGTTAAGCCCACATGAGTGGTAGAATGGTTGTGGTATTAAGAACAAGGAATATGCACCCCTAGTGGAAGGTGAGATGATTTTTAGGGTACACCCTAAAGGATTTTAAGCATAAGGATGTAGACAAGAAAATTAACAACAGTGAATTGCATAGTGAGATTAATTCAGCTTCAATTTTTTTGATTATGTCAAGGATAAAGTCTCAATGAGTGCTAATGTGTTTTTAACACCTTGTTAAAACTCGCTAGAGTATTTTTTGATAAACATGCCTTAGATATAAAGCTTATGGTAAACAGTAGTATCTAATTATAATTTATGGCCCATTTGCTTTCATCATTTATTTATAGGGCTAATGCCAATTTATAAAAATATGATAATGATTTCTCCTTTGTAGATGTGAGATTTTTCTTTTTAAATAAGATTATTGAAATTTTAAAAGTTGAGTTGATTTTTTTTGGTTAAATAATAACAGATGTCCACAGATATGGCAGGAAAAAAACCATGAGTGTGTCATATAAATTATTAAATACAAAAATATGTGCCTAGTGGGAGAAAAAATAATCATCAAAGAGGATAATCTGGTTCATACCAGGTCCCAAGAGTTGAATTTTCAGTAATTTTGTGAGCTAGTTGTTAATATCTTTTTTTTTAAATTTTTATTTATTTATGATAGTCACAGAGAGAGAGAGAGAGAGAGGCAGAGACATAGGCAGAGGGAGAAGCAGGCTCCATGCACCGGGAGCCCGACGTGGGATTCGATCCCGGGTCTCCAGGATCGCACCCTGGGCCAAAGACAGGCGCCAAACCTCTGCACCACCCAGGGATCCCTGTGAGCTAGTTGTTAAACATGGCCATTAAATTATACAAAGTTACAATTAAATTAGTTATATTAAAAACAATGGTAATAAATCCTCAAAACTCATCACTTCCTATTTTGCAACATTTTACTATTTTCTTTGCTCTTGAAGTTTTTTATGGCTACTGTGTCTATAGATTGGAAATATAATCTAATGGTGTCATACTGATACTGTGCACCTCTTCCCAGGTCCATGTTCAGTGAATTCGTGGTAGTCGTTCAAAATCAACCATGGTGGGAGTATTCACAGTACAGAAATTGGCAAAAGCTATGAATTAGCACTTTTTCCTCCCGTAGAGGTAGTTGTCAGCCACTTACCAGCACACCACTGAATATAAGAATAAATGGAAATGAATTCCTATTTCCCTGGCCAGTGATTCCTGGTGCAATGCTTTTAGTTGGTAGAGGAAGCCTTCCTTGAAAAGGAATAGATGTAAGTAATCGAGAACACTTTGGCCAAGGACGGTATGGAGTTGTCAATCATGTGACAACTAAACATTTTGTGAATGAGAAACTCTGCCTCCTGTATCCTAAAGAGGCATAGAGAATATATCCTATAATTCTTTTTCTTGTGAAAACTAAATCCACCCTACTTTTGTTTATGCTATTTTAATTAAAATGTGTTTCAATAATTTCTTGATAAGTCATATTCTTCAAAATTTGGTTACTTTCCTCAACGATGTGAACTTATCCTTAAAATCCATAAAACGTAAAAGAAGCCAAAGTAGAGTGATAAAAATGTCAGTTGTAGTAACAGAATTTATGGCTTTGGTTTTAATACGAGGAGTGTTTTGAAAATATCTTGTCTCTTATCTTGTGCACACAGTGGCTCTTATTCAGCTGAGGAAGAGGTTAAGTGAGAAATGAGTTGGCTCGCCAAGGATACATTTGTCCCACCCACCGTCAGCCCCCAACACACATATATACTCACACACACATACTCTGATGTTAATTTGATTTGAAAAAATATCAGGAAACATCATCATCAATTTCTCCTTTTGCAAAAGTGATTATTCTTGCTTGACTGCCCTCTGCTGGAATTCCAGAAATATACACTTTGCCTCTACTTACAGGGACAAGTTGTAGGCGGTATGTAACTTAATAATGTGAGCAATCTTTTCAAAGCATATTATGTGCAGAAGCCCAGGTAGGCAAGATTAGAAATGAAACTGAGTTAAGCATTAAATGCAGTGGTCAAGCGTTGATTTAATTAGCCATGAAAAATAGCCAGGTTTGAATGGATCAAAGAAAACAATTATACATAATGGGTGAGCTGAAAACAATGGACTATTACTGAAAAAGAGGAATGCTTTAATTAAACTAAAAGATATACCTAATGTTAAATGAGGTGGTTACAAAAGCTCCACAAATAAAGCTTCTTAACTACTGAGTATAATATGAGAGATCAGAAGGAGTATTTAAATATACCTAATAAAAATATACAACCTTATTAAAATTGTATTTCTATTATTTAAAACTATAGTGAGAGTTTTCTCTGGTCTGCAAGCTAAGCAGCATTTAAGAATATTTGTTTACTTGTTTCAAATATTTGGGCTTCTCATTTATGATTAATTCCGTTACAAAGATACTGTTTTTGTGTACTTCGCAAGAATATGTTTTTATGATATTTAGAGAGAATGGTGATTGTGGCATATCGGACCTTATAATGTACTAGTTTAGCATATACTTATCTCTGCATTTGCAAGGCTTTCCAAAGTCAGAGGAATACACATCAACCGTCAGATAAGTTAAGTTGGTGGTGGAATTGGCGCTGTAGAATTCACATTTGAACAGTATCAACGTGGACCAGTTTTGCTATAAAGATCAATCCTTCATCTAAGGAATTTGAGCTCATAAACAGAACAGATTGCTATCAGTGCATTTGCTGTTCAGAGTGAGAGCCTCTATTTCCTTCACCATATTCCTTTTGTGTTGTTGTCAATATAAGAAGTGAACAAGGTGATTAGAGAGCAGTAGGAGAAGAGAGGGTGAGAAAAGGCAGAGAACAGGAAGAAGACAAAAGATCCGTTCTCTTCGCACACCATTTTATTTGATTCTTGTCCCTCCTGTGGATTAGACTCTGTAAAGTTATGCTTGTAAAAAGCCAAGTTTTCCAAATTCAAAACATAGGTTCTGCATCATTGAACATTATGGTTTAATGTACAATAAGGACAGGACCTTCTTGGAAACCATGCTAATCAAGTGGTTATGGATGTTAATTCTTTTGCAGTAAAAACTGACAACGATGCAAGTAGGTCATTTTTCCTATTGTGGAAATGACAGTTATGTACTTTAAACTAGTCAGCAGAAGGAAAGGAGGTTATAGGGACTTGTTCACTTCACCAGACTAAATGCACTCTGTTCCACTGTCCCCACCCCTGATCACATACCTAGTAGGTTCCCGATACTTATTTGAAACGAAAACCTGAAGGCAGAGTAGGATTGTAGACATGGAATTTGATTTAACTTTCTGAGTGTCATAAGCTGAACTCAGTCATTGAATTGAATGGGGCCAAACAATCTAACAGTTTTCAGAGAAAGATCATATAAAACCTCATAATATAAATGGGGGGGGGCGGAAATCCAGATTTTTTGGGAAAGTTTGTGTGTGCTAAGCTTTTTTCTGGAATTATGCATTCATATTCAAGGTTAAAATGTCAAAATATTGTATAATCTGATGTTATTTTAAATGAAGAAGTAAACCCTCTTTTATTCAAAGGAGAAATATTAGTAGGACATAAATATAAAGGATAGCTACAATGTATTGCATTTTTAAATGTTCTGTTGTCACTGTGCTAATCATTTTAGTAGCATCACATCCTTAGATTCTTTAAAAATGCCACTATGAGGTAGGTTCTTAATCATGCCCATATTACAGATTGAAAAACTCAGGCTCAGAGGCCCAAGGTCACAGAGACACCATGTACTAAATACCAGAACTCTAATCCTGGTATTTCTGACTCTGAGGGCAAAGCTCTTTAACACAAAGTGCCTCAGTGATGTCATCATTCCTTCTTTGAAAAGGCCTGTACTGCCCTGATGGGTCACTACCCTGGTGAGAGACGAAGGTTATGCAGAGCTCTCATGTCTTCACATACTTGGGAAATGAAGGTGCTCTGGTTCTTTTGAAAACTACAAGCAACCACCTACGACATTTCTAGATTACCAATTTTCAAAGAATTTTAAGAAATCATACACAATACTAAAGCGCCATGGAAGAGAATTTTCATCCTCTTTGGATAAATTTCCGTTGTCTACGGGCCATCATCTTTGTTCGTGTTTCCAGAAACCTATTCTGGGGAAGGGATCTGACAGACAGCCGGCTCCCAGAGCAGCACGCCCCTTTCTCCACTCTCGTCTCTCTGCAGCATCTGCATTGGGCATGAGCCCGGATCCATATTTACGAGACATATGTAGACACTTTTCCCTTTCTTGGCAAATGCATAAATAGAATCCTAATGTCTGCATGTAGGTACTATATAAATACAAAGTTGTGCATACTCTGTGGATGTCATGCATCATTTATCTGTGTATTTTTAGCGTCACCAACACATTTACATATGCTGTCATGTTTCAGACTGCACCTCAATATAGTGCCTTTTTCAACATGAACTCGGCAGCAGGCAACATCATTCTTCGAACATTTTCATCACAAATGAAGGTCAGAAAGCAGGAAAACAAATCCAAAAATAGAAGACAAATTTTAAATGGGTGACACTTTCCTAATATGTTCTGAAGATGCTGTAGAATTATCTAGAGCAGAGGACGGAATTTTTTCCTGTATACTTAGAGTCATGCAATCATTTTATTGTACCTTATTATGCCAGGATTTCCTAAGGTGAATGTTTACACCTTGGCCATTGTCTAGAGGGGATATAGATATGTAAAGCATCATTTGCAATTTTGTATTAAACACCTGTAAGGTATATTAGCAAAAAAAGGAAACACTCTCTAGAGATGACTGAAGAAGTCAGGGAATATTCACTTGGGATATGATATTTGAATTGATTCTTGGAGAAGGAGGAAAGGTTTGGATTTTCTTTTGTATGAAGTATTAGAAGAGCTAGAGGTCAGTTGACCACAAGATCAAGTCTAAGATCAAATATAAGAAATTAATTGATCTAAGAGATAAAATCGAAGATGCTTGGATTTCTTATCAGGGATCAATCTTAAATTGCAGAAAACAAGAATTGGTCAGGTGATTTTGTCTTTCTTCTTTTATGGAAGCTGTAACCTGTCTCTCTTTGACCTTCTATTTCTGTGTACTGTGGATATGGCAAATCAGTTTAGGAGGTTTGTGGTAGATCCATACCAATGACTTTTCAAGCCTTCTCCTTGAGAAGAAGAACATTTCATTAAACGAAATATTTCATAGAATATGAAGTATGCAACAGTTAAAAGCAGAGAGCTTGTCTAATTGAAGTGAAGGACAGGGCAAAAAGATCACTTACATGATATTGTTTGAAAAATCCCTGAACTTGGTAGAAAAGTGTGTGATTCCTTTAAGTCCTTAAATCATGTTAATTGCTTTTTTACCCTCAAATTGCATCTAAAGAACTGACTCTAACCCAATATGCAATCCCATTCTGTGGAATTTCACAGACCAGGGAACGACCTGTTCTGTCCATCTTTAATCTCTTTCTTCCAATGGATATTTCAGTGGAAAATGTTACATGTTGACTTTAACAGTGGTTCTCAGAGTGCAGTGTGAGCAGTAATCACCCAGGAAACATGATAGATGCAGATCCCTGGCCCATTTCCAATGATACCGATACCTCTCGGTCTGGGGTGGATGTCTAGGTCTCTCTGTGGATGTCACTGCACTCCAGATAATTCTGAGGCAGTGATTGATCAGATGTATGGGCTAACATATAGATGGCAGTGGGGACAAAAGGATGACAAAATAAAATAATAAATTGAAAGGAAGAGACGAGTAGGAAAGAGAGAAAAGGAGAGCATATGTTAATTGCAAAATGCCAACAGAAATTGCCTAGCAGGCCACGTGGTGAAATGGATGCCAATTTGCAACTTCTGCCTTAGAACAATAATTAGAAGAAACTTATAGAGGTCTTTAGGTATGCTTTTCTAAATTACCAACATTTAGTTAGGCTGTATGCACCTCTCCCCACCTCTGTTCCTTCGATTCCTCCACCTACTTATTTCTTTTTATAAAAAAAGATATATTTATTTGAGGTGGAGAGGAGAGGGAGGAGTCTCAAGCAGATTGCCCACTAAGCACAGAGCCCCGGGTGGGCTTGATCCCATGGCCCGTGAGATCATGACCTGAGCTGAAATCAAGAATCTAAACACTTGAACAATTGAGCCACCCAAATTTAACAGCTGAGACAACCCAACCCCTGGGACTTGTTTTTTTTTAAATGTCTTTTAAAAGATATTACCAAGTTTTATAAAGAAGATTCTGCAAAATCTTTGGTAAATGTATTCTGGAGTTTTAGTGCTAAAACTTTTGTCAGATGTTTTTATGTTGCAGCAATCATAGAATACATCTGTATGTCTTTGATATATGCCTGCTTTATTATTTCATAAGCTTTTCTATATTGTGATGTATCTTCTTATGGTACCTATTATGGTACCAAAGAAGTACAAGGATTAACATATTCAGTGCATGTAAAGCTCAATAGAATGAATGTCATACAATTAGTGTTCATTAAATTATAGCATTGTTGTATGCCCTTTACTAAGCTCAGATTTTTATAGATGCCCAGAAGAAGAGTTACTGGGTCAGTGTGTATGAACATTCTTTTTGCAAAAACATTTGAAGGTCTTAGTACAAGATCTCTGTATGTGTATATGTGACCCATTGCTTTTCAGAGTCATTTTAATTTGCAATGCCACTAGCACTGTTTGTGACTGTCCATTTCATTGGCCCTTGTTAGCATGTGTAATTTTATCTTTTTTTTTTATTTTTTTATTTTTTTATTTTTTTCTAAGATTTTATTTTTTTATTATTATTTTTTTATTGGTGTTCAATTTACTAACATACAGAATAACCCCCAGTGCCCGTCACCCATTCACTCCCACCCCCTGCCCTCCTCCCCTTCCAACACCCCTAGTTCGTTTCCCAGAGTTAGCAGTCTTTACGTTCTGTCTCCCTTTCTGATATTTCCCACACATTTCTTCCCCCTTCCCTTATATTCCCTTTCACTATTATTTATATTCCCCAAATGAATGAGAACATATAATGTTTGTCCTTCTCCGACTGGCTTACTTCACTCAGCATAATACCCTCCAGTTCCATCCACGTTGAAGCAAATGGTGGGTATTTGTCATTTCTAATAGCTGAGTAATATTCCATTGTATACATAAACCACATCTTCTTTATCCATTCATCTTTCGTTGGACACCGAGGCTCCTTCCACAGTTTGGCTATCGTGGCCATTGCTGCTATAAACATCGGGGTGCAGGTGTCCCGGCGTTTCATTGCATTTGTATCTTTGGGGTAAATCCCCAACAGTGCAATTGCTGGGTCATAGGGCAGGTATATTTTTAACTGTTTGAGGAACCTCCACACAGTTTTCCAGAGTGGCTGCACCAGTTCACATTCCCACCAACAGTGTATGAGGGTTCCCTTTTCTCCACATCCTCTCCAACATTTGTGGTTTCCTGCCTTGTTAATTTTCCCCGTTCTCACTGGTGTGAGGTGGTATCTCATTGTGGTTTTGATTTGTATTTCCCTGATGGCAAGTGATGCAGAGCATTTTCTCATGTGCATGTTGGCCATGTCTATGTCTTCCTCTGTGAGATTTCTGTTCATGTCTTTTGCCCATTTCATGATTGGATTGTTTGTTTCTTTGGTGTTGAGTTTAATAAGTTCTTTATAGATCTTGGAAACTAGCCCTTTATCTGATAGGTCATTTGCAAATATCTTCTCCCATTCTGTAGGTTGTCTTTGAGTTTTGTTGACTGTATCCTTTGCTGTGCAAAAGCTTCTAACTTCTTGCAAGATACATCCACGAAGGCAAAAAAAAACAAAAGCAAAAATGAACTATTGGGACTTAATCAAGATAAGAAGCTTTTGCACAGCAAAGGATAATTTTATCATTTTTAAAAAGCTGATATTTTTAAATTACATTATTACATTGTGTATGTGTGTGTGTGTGAGAGAGAGAGAGGGAGTGAGGAAGATAGGGGTTTGTCTGTCACCTGTTCCCATATATTTTTTGAAGATTTAGTATTTTCTTATTGTTTTACATGGGCCATGTAATATACTATGAGCTGCACATATATTTCTAGGGTTTTTTTTTCCTATTTATTTTGCTATGGGTTTTTTTAAAATGCATCATAAATGTTTCTCTTTGTCTTGAGATCCAGTCTGTTGATATCTCAACCGCCCCCACACTTTCATCCCTAATACTTATATCTGCCATTTCTACTTTGCAGAGTATATAACATTTATGATTAATTTCAATATTCATTTCCGTTTTTTAAAGATTCATTTATTTTTAGAGAGAGAGAGAGAGAGAGCAGTGCTTGGGGGAGGGCCAGAGGGAGAGAGAGAATCTCAAGCAAACTCTCACTGAGCATAGCGCCCAACACAGAGCTCGATCTTACAACCCTGAGATCATGACTTGAGCCAAAACCAAGAGTCAGCCACTCAACTGACTGTGCCACCCAAGAGCCCCTTCATTTCCATCTTATTTCTATAGTTAAACCTATTCAATGCCCACTAGTGTCTTTTTTGTCATAGTTTCTCCAATTATCCCTTTGTTAGAGGAAGTTTGTCCTCAGATAGTTTTATCAAGAAGAGCTTATGGGGAAAATCATCTGAGTTCTTCAGTGTTCAAAACTGTGTGGGCATGTGTGTGTATTTTATTTTATTATTTTTTTATTTTATTTTATTTTATTTTATTTTATTTTATTTTATTTTATTTATTTTATTTTATGTGTGTATTTTATTAGCATTATTCTTTAAGGACAGTGAGGAGGGATATAAAATATAAAGTCTTTGCATAATCCTTTACTTTCCTATCTTGTAGATGTTGCTTGACTCTCTTCTGATGTTAAAAATGTCATTGTGAAGAGATTTTGAGGCCAACGTCATTTCTTTCCACTTTAACAAGTGGCTCAACTTTTTGTCTTACTTTCCACCAAAATTCCTTTTTTTCAAAAGTTTATCACTAAGGTTCAAAAGTTTACAAAAATATGATTCAAAAACTGTACAAAGAAGGATCTTGATGTTGACTGCTTCTGGCCAGTTATCTATGGCTCATGGTGTATCCTTTCTTTTAGGAGACTCAAGTCTTATTCTGTCCAGGATATTTTTCTTGCATCAAACCTTTAAGTGTATTAATTTTCCATTGCTCTGATATTCTTCTGAAGACTCCAGTAATAGAGATGTCATATCTCTTTTTCCTACATTCTATAGCTATTATTTTTCTAATGAAAACTTGTCTTTTCCTTATTTTGTGTGTGTTTTCCTCTCTATTCTCCATACCTTCTTCCATGCTTTCCATGGCAACTATTCTTATATTCTTTGTAATGTTTTGCTTATTGCTTTTGTAATTTGGGTGTTTGTAAGAGTTTCTTTTTATATTAAACTTTTCATTTTGAAATAGCTGTAGATTCATATACAAGCTATACAAACTGTAGTACAATACAACACCACAGTATGATACCACACAATATCACACTCAAAATATTAACTTGGATACAGTTAAGATATAAGAAGTTTCCGTCACCACCAAAATCCTTGAAATTGATCTTTGATAGACATACCCACTTCATTCTTGACCACCAAGCCCCCCTACCAATAATAACCCTGGCAATCCCTCATCTCCTATTGGTCTCTATAATTTTATCATTTCTAGAATGTTATGGAAATGAAATTATACAGTATGTAAACTTTTAAGATTTTTTTTAGATGGATAAAAAGTGTGTGTGTGTGTACATGAATGGGGGGAGGGGAAGAGGAAGAGGAAGAGAAAGAATCTTAAGCAGGCTTCACACTTAGTACTGAGCCTGATGAGGGGCTTGATCTCATAACCATGAGATCATGACCCGAGCCAAAATCAAGAGTCAGACGCTTAGCTGACTGAGCCACCCAGGTGCCTCAAGATTGGACTTTTTTTTTTTTAAATATTTTTATTTATTTATTTATTTATTTATTTATTTATTTATTTATTTATGATAGTCATACAGAGAGAGAGAGAGAGGCAGAGACACAGGCAGAGGGAGAAGCAGGCTCCATGCACCAGGAGCCCGATGTGGGATTCAATCCCCGGTCTCCAGGATCGCGCCCTGGGCCAAAGGCAGGCGCCAAACCGCTGTGCCACTCAGGGATCCCAAGATCGGACTTTTTGACTCAGCTTTATTCTCTGGAGATCTCTCTAAAATGTTGCACATATTAGTAGTTTCTTCCTCTTTAATGCTGATTCTGATGCAAGGATACAGTCTTATTGCAGTTTACTTAATCATCTACCTACTGAGGGACATCTGAGTTGTTTCCAGTTTTTGGCTATTAAAAATAAAGATCCTAAGCATTATTTACAATAATCAATATATGGAAACACCCAAGTGTCTATTGATAGATAAATAGATAAGGAAGATGTGGTATACATATGCAATGGAATATTATACAGGCACAAAAAGGATGAGATCTTGCTATTTATGACAATGTAGATGAACTTGGAATTATACCAAGTGAAATAAGTCAGATGGAGAAAGTAAAATACCATATGATTTCACTCACATGTGAAATCTAAAAAAATTTAACAAAGGAATGAATAAACAACTCTCCCCCCAAGAATCGCACCTATAAATACAGAAAACAAACTGATGACTGCCAGAGGGAGAGGAGGGTAGAGGAATTGGCAAAATGGGTGAAGGTGAGTGGGAGGTACAGGCTTCCAATTATGGAATGAATAGTCATAGAATAAAGAATACAGCATAGGGAATATAGTCAGTGGTACTGTAAAAGGGTTGTATGGTGACAGATGGTACCTACACTTGTGATGAGCAGAGAATAACATACAGAGAAGCTGAATCACTGTATTGTACACCTGAAACTAATGTAGCATTGTGTGTCAACTATACTGAAAGTGAAAAAAAAATAAGCTGCTAAAAATATTTGTGTATTCACTTTTCCAGGATAAATGCCCAGTAGTGCAATTGCTGGGTCTTATGGTATTTGCATTTTTCATTTCTTTCTTTTTTTTTTTTCTTTTTGGAGGGGATGCCCTGGGCTCATGTTGTATGTTTCCTACCTGAGTTCTAGAATCAGCTATTTCTCCAAAGATCCCTGGTTCTTCTGTTGGAGAATAGTTTTAAAAAACAAGATCTGGGAGTTATATGTGCTCTTTGCTACTGGTTTTTTTTTTTAAGATTTTATTTATTTATTCATGAGAGACACAGAAGGGCGGGGAGGGCAGAGACACAGGCAGAGGGAGAAGCAGGCACCATACAGGGAGCCTGACGTGGGACTCGATCCCGGGACTCCAGGATCACACCCTGAGCTGAAGGCAGGCACTTAACCGCTGAACCACCCAGGCGTCCTGCTACTGGAGTATTGTTTCTAAGTCCTCTCAGCTTACAAACCAAGGAAATACATATGTGTACACTAATGCCTGTACGTAAATATATATCAAGATATTTATACATATAAGTATTTCTATCTATATTCGACCAAACATGAATTGACACTGTGTCCAATTTTAATTCATTATCACACATATCATTAGAGCTTCCTTCCCTTCCTTATCTCTAAAATATCCTTCTAGCAGTAGGAGACCTGACTCCCATCATTTGCCATCCATTTACCTTATTGTTATTTCCAGCAAACGTTTATAAGGTATTGGAATTGTTAACCAGTGCCTGTGTAGGAAATAACTTTATTAACTAGAGTTTAGTATTTATATATGGGTTCTCTTGTCTTTCATCTTAAAGAGTCCACTCATTTCTGGTTACCTAGATCAGTTCCTTTCAGCAACCCTTTCCCTGAGTTGTATACACTTGGCAATCCACTCAGATTGTTTTGTCACACTCTTCATTCTATTCTGTGATTTACTGGCCTGAATGTTTTTTTATTTATGTGTAATAAGGTTCATTCTTTGTGCTGTAAAGTTCTATGTATTCTGAAAAATATACTCTGTCGTATATCTACTATTATACTCTCTTACACAATAGTTTTGCTGGCCTAAGAATACCATGTGCTTTTGCAACCCACTCTGCTTCCCATTGAATACCTGGCAGGCTGTAGGAGTGCTGACAACACTGACTCTATCTTTGGCCCTCCATCTTATTCAAGCTAGTTCAATGACTTCCCTTGGGGCTATATGTTCCAGGCCCCTTAGAGGATAATGTATGCCCAGGTGGGAATGTGGGGAGGCTTCTTCTGATCTTCCCTAAAAAAGATGAAGGCTCCAATTTAAATAACTAGTAGAGATAAAACTCACATACAGGTGGCATCCCTTTAGATAACTACATTCTGACCTCACCACAATGCCCGTTGCTCTATAAAACCTGTGGATTGATGTCAGCATGGGTGGTGGAGGATACTTCTGTTGTGCCTGGATCACTTACTTGTCTCATCTCCCATCAATAAGTTACTGTGAATAAAATTGTGTCAACAGTATGGAGTAGCTTCCTTCATTTTCCCAGTCTCAAAGTGCCTTCTCCATCTGGAGAATAGTTTACTGTCACAATTCCAACAATTCCAATTCTACCTTCTTTTTTTCTTTTTCCTTTTTTTTTTTTAAAGATTTTATTTATTTATTTAGAGAAAGCATGTGTGTATAATCAAGGGGAGGGACAGAGAGAGAGAGAGAGAGAGAGAATCTCTAGTGAACTTCCCTGCTCAATGCAGAGCCCAATGGGGGACACCATCTCATGACCCTGAGATAATGACCTGAGCCAAAATCAAGAGTCAGATGCTCAACCGACTAGGCCACTCAGGTGCCCCCCTCCTCCACCTTCTAACACAAACTCTGATCTTTTAAATGTTTTTGGCTTTTCCTAAAGCATCATATAATTGCAGTCATGACTTATGTAGAATTTTCATAGGCTTTGTTCATTTAACAAAATATACTTATGATTCATCCATGTCCTTGTTTTGTTTTGTTTTGTTTTTGCCCTAGCTCATTTCTTTTCATCACAGAATAATATACTAGAGTGTGGATATACCACAGCTTGTTTATTCAACTGTTGTCCTTCAACTGTTGAAGACATTTAGGTTGCTTCTACTTATGGATAGTTATGAGTAAATCTGCCATAAATATTCATGTGCACGCTTTTGTGAGGACATAATTTTTAAAATCCGTTAGGTA
Source organism: Canis lupus baileyi (assembly GCF_048164855.1). Classification (NCBI taxonomy): domain Eukaryota; kingdom Metazoa; phylum Chordata; class Mammalia; order Carnivora; family Canidae; genus Canis; species Canis lupus. The sequence continues at coordinate 23,069,353 of NC_132856.1, read as the reverse complement.
AATACCTAGGAGTACAATCACTGGATTCTAAGTTAAGACTGTTTTAGTTTATAAGAAACTGCCAAACTATCTTTCAAAGTGACTGTATCATTTTGCTTTCCCACCACTGATGAAGTAGAGTTCCTGTCACTCCACATCCTCACCAATTGGTATTGTCAATTTGAACCAAATATATGTGTTTCATATCAGTATTTTAATTTGCATTTCCCTAATGACAAATGATGCTGAGTACATTTTCATATTTTCATATTCTTATTTGCCATCTGAATGTCTGCTTTAGTGAGGTGTCTGTATTGTGATTTTGCCCACTTTCAAATGGAGTTGTTTCTTATTGTTAAATGTTAAGAGTTCTTTGTATATTTTGAATACAAGTTCTTTATCATGTTTTCTGCAAATATTTCTCTCAGCCATAACTTCTGTTTTAATGTTAAGAAAATTAAGGGGCACCTGGGTGACTCAGTGGGTTAAGCATCTGCCTTCGGTTCAGGTCATGATCCCAGGGTCCTGGGATGGAGCCCCACATCAGGTTCTCTGCTCAGCAGGAAGTCTGCTTCTCCTTTTCCCTCTCTCCCTCTCTCTCAAATAAATAAATGAAATCTAACAAATAAAAACAAAAGTGTCTTTTGCAGAGCAGAAGTTTTTAATTTTAATAAGAATGAATATCTTATCAAAATTTTTCCACATGGATTATGCTTTTGGTGTTCCATCTAAAACCTTATTACCAAACCCAAGAGCACACAGATGTAAAACTTCTAAAAGCTTTACAGTTATGGATTTTACATTTAGGTACATAATACCTTTTTAGTTAATTTTTGTGTAAATTTAAGATCTGCATCTAGCTTTATCATCATCATTATTATTTTTCGCATGTGGACCTCCATTTTGCTACTATCATTTGTTGAAAATAGTATCCCTTCTCCATTGATGTGCCTTTGTACTTTTGTCAAATACCAATTGACTATACCTGTGTGAGTCTAGTTCTAGACTCCTTCCTATTTTACTGATCTACTGAATCAGTTCATTCACCAACACCATACTGTATTGATCATTGCAGCTTTATATCAGGTCTTGAAAGAGTATAGTGTGAGTCATCTAGCTTTGTTGTTCTCCAATATTGTATTGGTTTTTCTAGGTGTTTGTCTTTTTATAAATACGAATATAAGTTTGTCAATATCTACATATATTACATATATATAATTTCCAGAGTTTTAAGTTGTAATTAGTGAGAAGAATAATGAAAGACACATCTACTTCTTCTTGCCATAAGCAAAAGACCCTCCTAATTTATTTTTTTTGTGTTCTACTTCTAAGTACCATCCACGCACACCACATTTTATATCTTTGTTTTTATATCTCAGTGTCTCCCATTTTTATATCTTCTTTTTTATATTTCATTGTTTCCCCTAAATTCTTGCTTTTATGCTTTGATAATGTTCTTGCATTCATGCAGGTGTTCTTGCATTTTTCTTTATGGTCTTCTTAGAAGCGAGTGCTACCTCACATTTTCAGAACACTCAATGATATTTTTGGTTGGAATTATTTTCTGCTTCCTGGCAGTATTTTATGGTAAATGTATTTTTACCTCTTGAACTGTTTGCTGTTCTTTGCCACCAATTTCATGTTACATTTTTGTGTTGATACTGTTCTAGAATTTTTCTTATCGCTCCTAATGGACTGAGTGGTTATTTGCAGGGGATTTGCCATGGTGTGAGAGTTTAGGACGGGGAAGAGCTCAGGACAACCTCCAGGCTGAGAACCAGAAAGCTCTCTCCTCTGTTACCACAGAGACAAATATGTAAATATACCCTTCCTAAAAGCATCACACATCAGTGTGATTATTTGTAGAGGCCCACCTCATCTACTTCTCTGAACCAAACTAAGTCAGAATTGTTCTATTGCCCGTCCTGTCTATCTACTTCATTTTCTGCTCACTTGCTGCTCATATAGTATATGGAACTTTTTCACTGCAGGTGAGGCTCTCCTTTTCAGGAAATGTATTATTGTTAACTCTTTCTGATAGTTACTTTTGCCAGGTTCTCTCAACAAACTTTTTTTTTTTTTTTTAATTCTCTTCACCCTTTCCCACTCTAAGCTGTCTTTGGCAGATCATCTCTATGTCTCAGGGTTATATCTATATCTTAGCTTCATTGTAATTGGAGTTTGCAGACATTTCCCCCTTTTCTTTGTGTTGCTGTTATACGGTTTCTAAGAAGAGAAGGTAAAAAAAAGTGCTGACTTAAGTAGACATTTTCAGAGTGGAAAAATTTAACCTGCATTTATTGAGTACCTAATGTTTCAATCTTTCATTTTCATACTTCAAAAGAATCAAAAGAAGACGTATATTGGAAGATGAGACAACAAAGAACATGTTGATAGGGTTTGTTCAGGGGTAACAATTTTCAATTGGCAATTTAGCCTTCATCAAAATATTTTCTCAAGAATTCACAGAAATTTTTTTTTGAGTTAACTAGGCGTTGTCTCCAGTTTATTCTTCGACTAGTTGGTGATTTCAGGTAAAGTGCCTTCAAAATTTCCACATGAAGCGTTTATTATATGTTGGAATGAAGTTATAAATGCCCTATACACTAATTGCTATTACTTCTCATGAACTCCAACATAATGCTTATGTTGGAAGACTGAACTGGTGTGCTTATTTTAGAGTTTCTGTTTTATAAGGAAAGAAACGTTCTACACATATAATGGTGCTATGTAATTTGACTGAATCCATCAGACACCTTGTCATAGAGGGTTTTTTATAGGTCCTTCTGTGACAAAATGGGACTTTGGCACACAGCAAGAGGTGCTACTTATTTTTCACTATTGATTCTAGGATTCCTACTTCACTACCTCTTTCAGGAGGCAAAATAAAAGAGTTTATATGCTTTTTTCATTCAGAAACATGCTCTGGGTCCAAACCACTGCTAAAAGTTTGGAAGCTATAGAAAATTATACATGGTAGATAAAGATCATCTACAGATTTTTTTCCTCAGATATTCCACATTGTTAACGTTTTAGAATATTTCCTGTCAGTCTTTTTTTGCACATTCGAACTTAATTGGCAGCATGCTTTCCATATAATTTTTATTTGTTTGTTTTTATTTGCTTTAATAGTAAATGTTATTAAGTCCTTTTTAAAATCTTTACAAACATCATTCTAATAACTGAATAATATTCTTATTCAATCTTGTTGAAAACACAAACCTAGACAACAAGAAAGCAAAGGCATGCCATTCTTGGATAGCAAGATGTATCATAAAAATGTCAATCATCTAAAACTTAATGTGTAAGTATATTTCTATCTGTATTAGAAGTCCAGAGGTTCCTTTAAAGTATTTTTGAAAAGAGTGAAGGAAGAAGGTAAAATGCTCTATTATCCACGTGGAAGAATAAATGTTCAAAATATCTAAAAATTATATTAAAATGGAATAAGGTGATTAATTTCTAGAAATTAAAATATACTGTAATTTAACATGCTACTCAAAATATTAAGGGATTAGCATTAGAACAGACAAATATATCCGTGGAAAAATATGTTTGTGTATACTTGGAAAATTAAAATATAATGAAGATGGTACTTTGAATTCAGTAGAGAAAGAGTGGTTTATTTACTAACTGTGCTTTCACAACTGGCTATCCATCTAGATAAACGGCAATATAAGACCCTCACCTCACCCAATAAACAGAAATAAATTACAGATGGGTCAAAAAGCTAAATGCTTTTTTTAAAAAAATCGAAAACCTGATTTAGAAAGAAAATTTAGGAAAATGTTTTTATAACTTCAGGGTGAAAGAAGATAATTTAAGCAAGACAGAAAATCCAGCCCCTCCTCCCAAAACCTGTAAATCCATAAAGGTATTTTGCATGTTAAAGTACACCCCAAACCAAGTCAAAAGACAAATTATAAGCTGGAGGAAAATGTTGTAACACATAGGACAGAAGAAGAATATTAGCCATAATATTATAAAATACCTATGATTATATGAGCAAAAGTAAGTGCCCCAATAGGAAAATGATCATGGAATATAAATAAGCAATTAACAGAAGAGGAAAATCAAAAGGCCCATAAACATATGAAAGAACACTTTATTTCATCAGTAACAATAAGATGCTACTTTTTTACCCCATCAGACTGGCAAAAAATTTAGTAAAGTATATGGGATGAGGACATTTTCATCCCTTGCTGGTGGGAATGTTTACTGGTATGGACTTTTATTTTTTTTTTAAGATTTCATTTATTTACTCATGAGAGCCAGAGAGAGAGGCAGAGACATACTCAGAGGGAGAAGCAGGCTCCCTGCAGGGAGCCGGATGTGGGACTTGATCCCTGGAACTGAGATCATGCCCTGAGCCAAAGGCAGATGCTCAACCACTGAGATACCCAGGCAGCCCTGGTATAGGGACCTTTTAAAAAAGTAATATGAAAATAAGCATTTCAAGTTAAAACAGCATCCCCCTTTGCCCCAGCAATTCCACTTCTGGGAATCCTTTCTATCTAAAACACTCAGTGTAGTCATATGTATAGGGATGTGTATTTAGCATAGAATGGCAAAAAACAAAACAAAACAAAAACACCTCTCCATTCCCCCAGACCTTGCAATCATCCTGAATGCCAATAAATGAGAAAATGGTTAAAATAAAGTATGTTTCAATGCTTTAGGAAATATAATTCAGCTAACAAAGCAAAAGAAGGATTTAGAATGATATCTGATGGCCCCCAATGATGACCTTGACATATGCTATTCAGTCAGACAAGCTACTTACTGAGACATGTCTAAAGAATGATCACATTTATGTAAAAATAAGCAATGACCAAAATGTTCTCTGTATGTGAATTTATGCATATAACTTAGGTGAGTAAGGAAGAAGGTGAGGAAGGGAGGATACAAACCCATCAACAAGTAAGCTAATCTTGATGGGGTGAGAATGAGGTAAGAAATACCAAGGCAGTAACAATATGGAAACATATTGATTGTATGTTTTGTAAAATGCAAACTACCAAATTCTATGTTATTGTAACTTTGTACAAGTTGCATATACATGCAGCAGCACTAAAGTTTTCTTCATACAAATGGAAATTGTGGATGGGTGATGAAATTCCAGAGAATTTTCCTTTGGGTTGTCACTGTTATTTTGATAGCAGGTTTGAGTTAAATTATTTAAAAATAATATTCATTCTTATAACCGCACAGCATTTTTTACTTGTGTCCAAAATTTGTGCTATGAACAACTTTGCATATAAATCATCCACATTTCAGACCATTTTCCTAGAAATGATTTTAAGAGCATAGGTATAAGACTAAAATACACAAACACTTTGAAATTTCCTAATATCTCTTGCCAAATACGTTTTAGAAATTACTTCTACCATACTATTCAGGTTTTTAGAGAATAATGCTTCCAACTTCTGTCTGCTTTTTCTCCCCTATTATTTCTAACTTGATTATGTTTTTTAAAAAATTTTTGGAGAGTTTCTCATTTTTAAAATGCAAACAATAATATATAAACAAACACTTAAAAATAGTAATAATTTTAAACATGCAATGCATTAGAAAAAAAAAGACTCTGTAGTAAGAGTGATCAATAACCCTCTGATCCAGAGAAAAGCAATGCTAACATTTTTATCTCTATCTTTTCCACCATACCATGTTGGCACAACCCTCATCAAGGGGAATGGGCAGTATTTAATAAAATTGCATACTTGCTCTTGATGTGGCAATCCTATTTGGGAGAATGTACCCCGAAGTGCAATGGTACAAGTACAAAATGATATTTAATTTAAGGACTACAGGCTATATTTTTAAAAGATTTCATTTATTTATTCATGAGAGACACACAGAGAGAGGCAGGGACACAGGTAGAGGGAGAAGCAGACTCCCTGCAGGGAGCCTGTCACAGGACTCGATCCCAGGACTCTGGGATCACAACTGAGCCAAAAACAGTTATTCAACCACAGAGCCACGCAGGTGCTCCATGACTACAAAACATCTTAAACTTCATTATTACTGGTGCTATTATTTGAGACTATAATACATATATTGCAGGATAAAGAATTATGCTAATTTTCAAAACTTGAATTTTCAGTGTAAGAAAAAGGGAGACACAATTACTAAAATCAAAGAATTTAAGTAAATATTCTGCAACATTATATTTGAAATGGAAATATCAGAATGACTCATTAATTTTTTTCCCTCGTACCCTGTTCCTACAGATCCATGTACCTAAAAGCACTTAGTTCTGTGCACTGCAAAGCCCCAGAAAAATGGGACACCCTAGGTGCCATGTGTACTAACTGCTCAGATTGTGGTCTCTAAGTACCATTCTTTTCTAAAAGGAATTTGGAGCTCCTTGAAGAATATCAGAGAGTATATGAGAAAGTAAGGTATTTTTCAAAAATTAATGTGGTTGTGTTAAGAGGATAAGAAACCAAATCTTTACTTTGAATGTGGGAAGTAAAGCATTTTTTTTCCAGTCTTTTCCCCATGAACTAGATTTTAGTTCATATTTACAGTTTTTGATATAAAGTATATAGATTTTGAAGCTTTTTCTTTTGCAAGACTTGAGAGGGATTGATTTGAAAGAAAATTAGAGAGAACATATGAGAAAAGAGTATTTCAGTCATTCTCTAGTTTATAAAATAAAGGTGGTTGCTGATGTTTTTGTTGGCTTATTTTTTACTTCTCAGTAAGTGAAAATTGATCCTTTCTGCCTTTTCCTATTTTCTTCATACCCATCCCCTCTTTTCCATGCTTATTCTCTAATAGGTAACCTCCCTTGATAATCCTTTTTCAGTAGAAGATTAGACAGGAGGAATCCCAAAGCATAAATCTACTATGTTTTAAATATTTTTTTAAGATTTAAAATTTTTAAAATTTATTTGAGAGAGAGCAAGAGAGCACAAGCAGGGGGGAGTGGCAGAGGGAAAGTGAGAAGGAAAGGGAAAAGCAGGCTCCCCACTGAGCAGGGAGCCCGATGTGGGGCTCCATCTCAAGACCCTGAGATCACAACCAAAGCAGAAGACAGATGTTCAACCACCTGAGCCACCCAGGTGTCCCTTAAATAGTTTTCATTAACATTTTTTTACATTTAATTTGTATACTTCTCTGAAGATCATAAACTAACAAAATAATCAATTATATACAAAGCTACATCACTCTTCCTAGCAGGGCTTAATGTACATTTGTTACATCTATTGACCATTCTGCATGGTTTAAAGTGTAGGTGTATTTTTATAATTGTTTTCCCTTAAAAAAAAAAAAAAAAAAGAAAAGAGAGAAAGAGAGAGAGAGAGAAATCCTTATGGTCCTCTCAATGAGCCTAACAGGTAAAAGCGAGAAGTCATATTGGGAAATAGCTTTCATTTTTAAATAAATGCTATAATTAATCATTTGAGGAATAAAACTATGGCAGTGACCCCTCCTGTTCTTTAAAGCTTCCACACCTACTTTCTATATGAGTTGGGGTGTTAAGTCCTGGTGTCAATGCCAATTCTAACTTAGAAATTACATTCTTCCCACTCAGAAATTCCTCCTGGAGTTTCAACAGGAGAAATTATTCTTCATTTTCCCTCCTGAAAACTGTTGTGTAATGTTGCTGGCAGAGGGAGGATGTTTGGTTCCACCCCAAAGGTAGCTGGATTTCAGCAGTGTTTGAAACGGTATCTATATATAGAATGCAAAAAGCCTTAGGCTAACCGTAGATGAAAAGCACTCTAGATATGTAAGGTATTATTACTACTAAAGCATTATTATTTTAACTTTGCTACAAGTTACAACGAGCCTATAAAATCTGCCCAACAGTATTACAGCAAGACATGCCTTTTGCTTTAGGTTCTTCACTTCTAACCAGTTATTTCTCTTGTATCAACACTACCTGTCAATTTTTATTAAGCAACATCATTTGAGGCATTTTGAGGTGTTTTTGGTTTTGTTTTGTTTTGTTTTTACTCTAGATGTCCTTGGTGAGGAGTGAAATGACCAATAAAACCCTTGGTTAAAGTTGCACCACTTGAGTGCCATTGAATAAAGGGGAGATAGCAAGCCTTGCCAGATTAAAAAAAGGCTGGGGGTTTGGTGGGGGCGGGGAACCTGGGTGGCTCGGATGGTTAATCTTCTGCCTTTGGCTCAGATCATGGACCCCACATAGGACTGCTCAGCAGGGAGCCTGCTTCTCCCTCTGCCAGCTTCTGGCTTTGCCTGCTGCTCCCCTTGCTTGTGCTCTTTCCGTGTCAAATAAATAAAATCTTAAAAAAATAATAAAAATTAAAAACACAACAGGAAAAGACCCTAGGAATAAAATAATTGACTCCAGTCATACTGAGTCTTAAACACGATTCTGTTGCTACCTGCTGATTTGATCAATCCTTTTCAGTTAAAAAATAGAAACGAGAGTGAAATATACTTGATGAAAAATTTTAATAAAACACATTGGAATTTTGTTTTTCTTAATGGAAAATAAAAATGATCTGAAGGTGGCTAGTGCACCTTTTAAGACTTCCTGAAAGGGGCACCTGGGTGGCTCAGTTAGTTGAGCATCTGACTCGTGATCTCAGCTGGGGTCTTGATCTCAGGGTCATGGGTCAAGTCCCGTGTTGGGCACCACATTGAGCATGCAGCCTACTTAAAAGTAATTAATAATAATAATAAATAAAACCTCCTGAACAAGGAAAACCAAATAGTATGAATGAATCAAAGCCTACTTGCAGTTCTATATATTTATTAAAATACAGAAATGTTGGGTGCTTTCCTCCTTGCAATCAGAGAGATAAATATGGTTCAATCTGATAACCTGCAGCCAGTTGTTTCTTTGAGGCGTTTTGATCTTGATCTTCAAAACAATCAAATAGTTTGTTTCTCTGGACACAAAACCAATCAGCTCACTCTCAAACTGGAAGCAGGGGGCAGAAAAAAAGGGCCTGGGTACAAATTATTGTTAAGTCCCTTTCCGTTGTCACCAACAGGGAGAGTCTCTTACACTTCTGACCAGCAGCCGGCTGGCAATAACTGTAAACAAAAGACACATTTTCATTAATAGATCCAAATAAGAAGGCCGAATAAAGAACAAACTGACTAAAAATTACCTTTTGTCTCTCACCGAAAAGTGGTAGAATGTGGATTTTTTTTCTCAGAGTCCTAGGAACTAAGGGTTTATTTTCTACTAAGTAGTTGCGATCTGATACAACTTCCTCTGCTGCTGGAACTGTTCTATCCCCAGGGAGGTCAGTGCTGTCCACATGTGGCTAGTGAGCACTTCTGAAGTGAATTTTATGCAATTCCAGTTCATCTTAATTGCCACACACAATTTTAATAGTGGCCAACATATGGGAAGACACGTGGAGGCTGCAGGGAATGAGTTAGCCAAAGTGGCAGACATCTCCAGCCAAGAACGTATCCATCCCTTCTAAGGAAAGGCTGGGCCATGCATGCACCCTGATAGGCAAAGTGATATACAAGTAAGAGCAAGGGGGTAATGGAGTCTGAGCGTTTAGGTTCCAGTCCTGACATTCCACCCTTCGTACAACTTTTTCTTCAAGCATGGATTTCTGTAAAAATAAGAAAAATAACACTTACTTTGTTAATCCATGCTGAAGATTAATGGAGAAAACGTTCTTAGGACCACTAGAAAAAAGCCTGCCATCTACGAGGTGCTAATCAAATATTAATACTTCCTCAAAATCATTACAAATATGTTCATGATGGAAGACCTAGGCCTAAATTGGGCACAGCCATTAGCCAAAGAGCATTTAATTGGTGTAGGTGTGGGTGGGTTCCTGGGAAACTGGCCAAAATGTGTAAACTCATTCAGAGGTTAGATTTATTCCATTCATTCACTTAATATATAGTCAGTGCCAGGCTGCACACAGCCCTCCGGTAGGCACTGCGAGAGTGACGAGGAGAGTGTTACCAGCTCTTGAGTTGTTGGGGTATGTAGGTTAGGACAGTCTGTGATTATGTGAGTTGGGAGGCCACAGCAATGGTTTGTCAATCGTGAAAATTTTGACTAATGGCATGACCTACGTGATGACGGGTGTCAAAACCAGAGCTACCTCATTAGCTGCAGTAACTCAATATCTTCTTTCTCCTCACTGTTGTCCATTATTGATTTTAAGCTCCTAAAGGACAGACACATTGTCTTAACTTGATTTACATAGTGGCAGAGTTCACGTTCTGTTTTTTGAAAAATTCTTATGGATAATGGTAAAGATTAAAAAGTGTCAAACAACGCTGGAAGGACACCATTAATAGTCTCTTTTCAGCAGTGTTTTTCCATCATGAGTTTTGAACTAGCAGTGTGATGCCCAGAACAAATGAGGTAAGCTTTTGAACAAACATCCAGACAGGGTCACAAATCTGCGAGAGTTAGGAAGGTTATTCACGGTGGAGAATCACACTGGCTGCTTGCCTCGGTGCTTGGGGAGCAGGACCGCACAATACTATTGGCAAGAGAGTTTTGAAGCAGCCTGGAAAACGTGAGTGAAAATCTCAGCCTTATGCTATCAGGTCAACAATTTAAATTCAAGCCAGACATAAAATGACAGAAGTTCCACTGATTGTCAAGGTCCCTGGCATGCCCTGTCTCCCATTTCAAAGTCAACAGCTCTGTCTGGCTCTCTGATTTCAAGAGGGGAGTTAGGTTATCAGCCACTATTACCCCCCTAAGTGGTTTACTTGAGGCAAATGGAAACAGAAAACATGTGATGTTAAGACTATATCCCATTTGTGAAGGGATTTAACTTCATTTTTAAGTATGTAAAATGAAAAAAAAAATAAAGCCACTTGAACTCTAATAGAATATGTGATAAGTGAGAAACAAACCAAAGAAATAAAGATTATATATTACAACCCGTTATCGATTACTTTAACCAGGAGTATTGCAGGAATTTGACTATGATTCATCTCATGTTAAGTTTTTGGCAGATGGGGAATTTGGAGGTGTCAGTTAAGCCCAATGTAATTAAAAAAATGATTTCTGAAATTTGGAGTAGCAATGGCTATTAACTGATTCAGATGCTAAATTCCCATGTAAAGTCCTAGTGCAGATGCATGAGGGAAGTATCATATCCTGGATCTTTGTAGCAGATTCACGAAGGTAAAGGGAGGTAGCTTGGAAGGAAATGTCCAAAGGAGTTTTTTTAGTTAATGAAAAAAATTGACACACAAAAAATCCAGGCATGAGGCACTTGATTTCTCAGTTGGGATGTATTTCAGGAAAAGATGGCATCGTGCCTTCCCCATCAGGATTTGGTAACCATTCCACTATTCATGAACAGATGCCTTGGTCAGATCCCCAAGTGTAAGTGAATTCATTAAAAGATCTAGGGAATTGGGGTATTAATTCTAAATCATTACATATTATAGATTTTCTGGAAACAAGTAGGGGGACATGGCAAGGAGAGGAAATAGTGGAGATTGTAGCTAACTCTCAGCCAGAAGTTGGTCTCATGAGATCACCAAAAGAGCTCTTTTTAGCATAAGAATTAAACTCTTTAAAAAAAAAAAGATTTGCGCAGTTATTGTCACAGTGTAGAAGGTTGATATAAGACAAAATAGAATCATGAATGCTGCCTGCCATATATGGGAAATAATCTATTGGATAGAGGCATGTGCACAAATCATTTTGTTTTTTGCATACTTCAAAAAGAAACTCTTCTGCTATAATTTTTATAAAGGAGACTGTCCGGGAGAATGCTTGAAATGATGCTGTTTGTAATAGTAAGTAGTGTTCTAAATATATTGTGACATATTTTGTATTGGGGCTTAGTTGCTCTCTTTCCAGATTTTTATTTTTTCACTCAGACAGTTTGGCACTGGTTGATGTGTAGGTGGATATATTTTTCTCACCTGCACAATTAACTTGAAGTTATTTTTGGAGTCGTTTTCCTTTTCAGCTATTATGATGATACCATACTTGGGAAAATTCTGCTGAGTTTAAGAGATTCTGACTAACTAGGGGCAAAATGTAACAATCAGGTCACATGGAGAACTTCAAAATAGCACTGAGATTGTTTTATCAAGGATGATGTTTTTTGAGTACACAATTTTCAGGAATATGCTCTTTCTTGTATTATGGGTATAGGTCCATCGTAACAGTCCTGCAGGGGCTCTATGAGATGCTTCTACTTGCCTCTCAAATGACTTAATATCATCAAGATACAAGAGTTACTTGAAGAGCTTACATGAAATTTTATGATCAAAATGTATTTTTAAAAAAGGCCGTCTTTTCTTGTAATGAAATCCTGATTTTACATTAGTTCCATTTAAGCCTATTCCTGTTTGTTTGCTTTGTTATTGGTTGTTTGTTAATTCCCTACTGACAAAAGCAATGAGGTGATGAATGCTTTCATGGCACGTTGGTCACAAATAGAAGGGTGGTTCTTAGTGACTTTGTGGGCCACTGAGTAGAGGCATAGGACTCTGAGAATGTAGTCGGTTGGGCACTATCTTTGTTAAAATTGGTGTTTTAAAGCAGGAGTGAGCAAATAGTGACCCAAGGGCCAAATCCAGCCCACCACTTGCTTTTGTAAGTAAAATTTCATTGGAACACAGGCCCATTGGTTTACATGTTGTCCATAATTTTTGCACTACTGTGGCAAAGTTGAGAAATTTGGGCAGAAATATATGACCTTCAAAGTATTAAATATTTCTTATCTAGGACTCTACAGAAGAACATTCCTGACTCATGCTACAAAAGACAAATTTTTATTTGTATCTTTTTATTTTGTTTTGGGGGATTTCTTTTAAATGGATATTACTATAGATTCACAAATGCAAAAACTAGTCCAACTCTCCTCTCCACTGCTGTCTCTAAAATGTAGTCTGAAAAATTTTATTTACTTGCTTTTTAATTTCTTTTATAGTTAAATGCAGCTGTGTGACTCAGGTCTAGTCCTTGATATTTGAATGAAAGGTGGCTGTGGAATTCTGAGGAACAACCATGGCTAACAACATCCCATGCTCACTCGTTTGCCTTGAATGTGAACATAAAACCTTCACTTGGAGCAGCTATGTTGATCCACATGGGAATGCCTAAGGAAATAGCAAAAGTACCAGTCCTGATATTTTATATTTTTGTTAATCAGTCATAAGTAAGCCTATCTAATATAAAATGATAACTTGAAATCTTGTAAATCTTATTTTGGGGGGTACAAAAACAAAAATGGGGAGGAAGTGTTGCCACAAATTCAGACTAAAATAAAATAGTCTTCATTATAAGCATATAACACTAAATTATGACTATTTTATTTAAATGGGACATAGTTCCCTTTGTCTCCTCTTATTCCCTTTTCTTTCATCCACTTATTTAACTGCTATTTATTCTTGAGGTCTATGCTCTTGTCTCCAAAGATGGCTATCCACAACTCCTTCCCTCCCGGTGCACTTATATAGTGAAGTCTATATTCCCTTCCCTTGAATCTAGACTGGTCTTTGTGACTTGCTTTAACCAACTAAATGCAGCATATTTGACATTCCGGGACATCCGAGGCCCAGGCCATAAAAGGATTGACAAATTTTTCTAGAAGCCAAGAGAACAAACTGATTCAAAGAGGAAGGAATTAAACAACTGTGTCAAATGCTGCTGAGAGATCCGGTAGGTTGATGACCAGGAACTGATCACTGGATGCAATCAGGTGGATATCATACATGACATGGACTGTAGCAGTGTATGGGGAGCATTTGTAGCCATGTCCTGATAGAAGTGTATTCAAGAAAAAATGGGAAGAAAGAAATGAGCACAAATAAGTACAAATAACTCTTTCATCTCTTCTAAAAATCCAAGAGCAACAACTGAAGGAGGGATGATGATATGTGAAGAACAATTTTTAAGGGGGAGAAATAGAGTCAACTTATCTAAATCCTCTAATATAATTCTTAGACTTAACCTACAATTTAGGAGAGTACGGCCTTATTGTAAAAAACAGGATTCCTAAAAGCAAGGTTAATGCTTGGTGCATGATATCTTGGCAAATTATCTTCCTTGTATTTCAGTTTATTCATTTGTAAAATGAATACAAATGATCATTTTATAGAGTAATTGCTCTGATAAAATTTCTTCATTTGTGCTTTTAAGTTTGATGGTTCTCATTGTTACAGATTGTTCTATTCGAACTTGGTAGAAGATACAAAAGTTGATGTCAAGAAACATTATTTTAATAAATACAATTTTTCTGTATGTAAGAGAAACCAAATAAAAAGTAATTCTTCACTCTTGTGATTTCTCCTAATTTTGGAGTAATATATAAGTTAAAAAATGGGGGAAGGAGAATACGTAGGAGATGAAAATATTATAAACAAAATTATAAAAGCATTTATCGCTATATTAAGATATCCTGTTAATAAGTTTTTATTAAATTGACCTAATTGTGCCCCTGCAATTTGCAAAAAGTGCTACTGTATTTTATCATGGTCAGGCCATATCTTAGGTAGAATCGTTGGTGGTAGAGAAAGGCTGAGTGCTAATACAAAAGAAGAATCCTCACCTCTACAGTTTGATCTATATACCCTAGGAATTAACATGTTTGCATGCTCTTTTATTTGATTTGAGATCACATCTGAAGACAGTAGTTTAGAAAAGTAAATTGCCACCACTCTTTTGACAAAACTGTATTAAAATAGGAATGGATAAGTGAGTAGAATATTTTGAACTTAAAAGATTCAAATTAACTGAATAAATATTTATAATCATTTTGATACATTCTTTAGAGTTATGCCCTTTTTGGCATAATATTTTGTAATATTTTGTGTACAATTTCAGGTTCATTTCATGTTGGCACCTGTTATGGGTTCTCAATGGCACAACATGTGTTTTAGGCAAGTGCCAGTAATGTGTGTCTTTCATGGTATTCGTAGGGATATTCTTCTTATAATTGCAAGGCGGAAGTTGTCTGTAGTCCAATGATATGTGCATAATTGTCTGTGTTCATTATAGCCAAAGTTTGATTGTCAGCAGTATTGAGGGTTATGTTGTGGTTCCTTTTTATTTTAATAATTAATTGCATTTCCTGATAAAGGGGGTTTGGAACAGAGAATCATGTTTTCTTCGAGCTTGCTTGTTTCAGTTTCAGTTTCAGGGTATTAAGCTAAAATGTATCCCCTTAAAAGAATGGGACTTTTAACTGTATCAATTAATATAATATTGCTCTTTATTTTTGTTACAGGAAGGCAACCTCACCAATCATGACAAATATATGTGGCAAGAATTTGACAAATTCTATATAAAATAATAATGCCTTCTCAGTTATCAATAGACCCATGAAACAAAATTTATAAGATTTACTGGTTAGCTTTTACTATATGCCAAATATTCTCCTGTTATATCAGAAGAACCCTACTATTTCTCTCCATGAGTGCTAAGCCCATCTGCTCACAAATACCAAGCTTCTTCTGTCCAGTGATAAAAGAAGTGGGTACGTCACCACCTAGGCAAGCTCTAGACATATTGCCAGTAGATGCAATTTTATCATGGAAATTTGTCTTCTTTCTGAAAATTTAAATAGAAGACAGAAAAATGTTAAAGATCTTAATCATAATAGGGCTCTGATTTTTGAACACTTACTCTGTGACAAGCACCATATGATGGTTTTCCATCTTTTAACTCCCTCAGAATCTCACCATCCTGAAGAGAGGAGGGTACTATTTTATCTTTATGAATTTGAGACTCAGAGAGGTTATGTAACTGAGCCAGGGTCACACAGATAGAAAGTTGCAAAAGACACAAGCCTATGGTTACCTGACTTCAAAATCTGTAAGTAAATAATGTGTCCATGGCCCTCCCTGTAGGGAAGATTCACTAATGGCAGACATTCAGGGCTCTGCAGCCTGATGGGACTCATGCCAGACTAGGCTTGCTTTGCAAGATCGTGGTTTTGCCCCCACATGGTGTCACAGAACCACCCTGAAGAATATTCAAAGAGTTACAAGCTGAGGCTCTGGCATAGTTATACCCACATTTGAATTCTGACTTATTACCAGCTTCATGACTTGACTAAAAAACTCAATTCCCATTACCTCATCTGTAGAGTGGAAATAGTGATAATATATACCTCAGAGGGTTGTCGTGGAATGAAAGGAGATCAAACTTGTGTTAATTCTGACTCATGCCAGGTGATGATGGGGCCATACCAGGTGAATGCAATATGAACAAATTGAGGATTCAGGTAGTGGAAACCACAGGAGCATGGGATGGTGGGAAGCCAGGGGCTTCGGGGTCAGGCTGATTTTAATTCCCACCACGTTAATTTTGCACATTTTGGGATCTCCACTGAAGATTTTGCTTAGAATAGGTAATTCCTATCTCTTTTTGAAGAAATGTGATTCAAGCAGGAACAGTGTAGAGACTGAGTAGAATGTTTTTGGAAAAAGCTTGAATATCTGAATATTATTGTAATAGATTCTTCAGTAGTATGCCATTTTATGATCTGTGCTGTGAATATCTGTGGTAAATTTTTATGTTCACTTGGTATTGATATGTTTTCTGGGTTCCAAAATACTGACACACCGGTTTTTAATTCACATTACAAAGCTCAACTTCACATGTTTTCGGCTTTGGGCGAGTCCATAAAACTCTATGAGCCTCTGTTTTTTCACATTAAATTGGGACATTAATATGAGATGGTATATGTAAAGTGCTCTGTGCAGTGTTTGGCACTCAGTTGATTGCAACAAATGGTGGCTGTTTTACTCCTTTTCATAAAACCTTTGTCACTTGTTTGTCATTGTTTCAACAAGTTGTTTGAGTACCTACTGTATGCCATAAGCAATGCTAAAGGGTGAGGAGAAAGCCATCCCTGAAGGAGTGGCACTTATTTTCAAGGGTAGAGAAAAATAAATATATAAGCCATTAAACAGAATGATATAAGTACAAGTGTGTGATAAGAACTTCTTAAAAAAATAAGATGTGAAAGAACTTGGTGCCCTTCTCTAAAGAGATGATACCTAGGCAGAGGTTGGAGAGATGGAAAGGAGTGAGCCAGGTACAGAGCAAGGGGAACAGCAGATGCAAAGGTCTGGAGGTAGGAACAGGTGTCACTGTTCTGTCTTTAAGCAAAGGAAGAAACCTAAGAAACCTAAGACAGAGGTGGAGATGAGCTCAGAGACGTGGGCTAGGCCAGGCTGCCCAAGGTTTGCTGAAGAGTTGGATTTATTCAATGTATGTAGAACAGCCACTCATAAGTTTTAAGCTGGGTAGTGACACGATTCAGTATTTCTTTCTTTATTTAAAAAAATATTTTATTTATTTATTCATGAGAGACAAA
This sequence comes from Canis lupus baileyi, assembly GCF_048164855.1. Lineage (NCBI taxonomy): Eukaryota > Metazoa > Chordata > Mammalia > Carnivora > Canidae > Canis > Canis lupus. The sequence goes on along the minus strand of NC_132856.1, from coordinate 23,052,104 downwards.
GAGAGAGAGGCAGAGACAGGCAGAGGGAGAAGCAGGTTCCCTGTAGGGAGCCCGATGTGGGACTCGATCCCAAGACTCTGGGATCATAACCTGAGCCAAAGGCAGATGCTCAACCACTGAAACACCCAGGCATCCCCAATTCAGTATTTCTTAAAGATGGCTTTGGTAGCTGTATACAGAACGGATTGGGAAAGGTATGTGTACAAGGGCTGAGAGGGGAAGCATCTGAAAGTGAGTGCAGGTACAGCATGGTGATGGCTTGGGTTCAAACAATAGCAGTGGTGCCTGTCAGAAAACTTTGAGTCTTTGAAAGTTGAACCCATGGGAAATCTTGATGGATCAGGTGTGTCGATGTGAAGGTGTAACAGCCTGAACTACTAAGCCTGAGACTCTTTTCTGGTCATAGGTTTTGCTACCTATAGAAGAGATGGCTCTGTAATATCACTTAAGAGAAATGTGTAAGTTTCTAGCGTGCTGGGTCAATTATGTGTGGAAAGTGGAGGTTTTGTTTGGTTACTTTATTTGGATGAATCCTAGCCTTTTTCCAGGATTGCCCAGAATATCCTGATGACTGACTAGAAGTGACACATGCAAAGAAAAGCAGGTAATAGCCTGCAATTTCCTTTGCAGTGTTTTGCCAAGTCTATTTGAGCCAAAAAGAAGTATGCTTGCTCCCATATATATGTATCAAAACATATTCTCATATTTTGAACCAAATGGAGGATGTTAATAAAAGCTCAACAACCAAACAACAGTATATAGCAGCTACTAGGATTGGGGGAGGGAGAAAATGGGGAGTTCATGTTTAATGGGTGTAGGGTTTCAGTGCGGAAAGTTGAAAAAGTGCTGGAGATGGATGGTGGTGGTGGTGGTTGCATGAATGTGTATATATATATATATATGCAGTTCAATTCAATTGTATATTGAATTCAATATACACATTCAATTATTTGAGAGACACAGAGATGTGAGCACATGGAGAGGGAGGGGCAGAGGGAGAAGCAGACTCTCTGCTGAGCAGGTAACCTGACTTAGGGCTCAATCACAGGACCCCAAGATCATGACCTGAGGTGAAAGATGTTTAACTGACTGAGCCCCCCAAGCACCCAGTGTGTGTGTGTGTGTGTGTGTATCGCCACAATTTAAAAAATTTCTCCAAGAGAAGCTATATAAAGGCTAGTGTTGTCCAGTCTTTCCAACCTCAGTGCCAATCCTTTATAAACACACCAATCAGGGGACACAGCAGCAGTTAGAGGCCAGGAACCACAGGGTGATTGAAATTGATGGTTCCTCTTGCATAATAACCACAGCTGTAAAACAAACAGCCAACAACAGTTGATCTTTACTCAATATTTTGATGTTTTGTTCATCATTGGTTTTCTGCATTAATTTTTGTTTGAGATCATGCATTCTGATATTATTTATTTTGAATATTGGGGTTTAGGGACTCCCATAACTGTTGTGCCCAAGCCCAAGACTTCATTCACTTGTTTCTTTGTTTATGGTGTGAGAATCATCACCTAGTTGCTTAGTGGTCTTGCTGTGGACTAAGGGTCTCTCAGAAACATGACCTTTCTCTGGCTCACTCTGGGGGACAGGACACAGTGGTCCCTATTGCTATCAAACCTCCCTAATCCTGTTAGGGATTATGTTATTGCCCCTGGATTCTGTTCTTCTCTCTCCCCAGGACAAAAGCTAAAGTGGGAAGGGGTTAAAACCCATTGCCTGCATCAAAGTTCTCCTCTGTCTTTTTGCTACTATCCACTCCTGTGCCTCTAACCTGCACAGGACTTCGCTCTTATCTGTGTATGGCAAGAAAGTAATTTCACAAAACCCACAGTCTATGGTTTGAATTCTGTGCTTTGGGACCTCTATAGTTGTGATATTATTATTTTAAACCAAGCTGTAGGAATGCCAGCAAAACTCTTCTGTTTTCTCCCTAAAAGTACTTGGCTCCTGGATTATGATCTTCTGTTTTAGGTTCACAAAATCCATCCAGAAACATATTTGATGGTTTTGTTGTAGGCTTTCTGTGACTTCCTCTGAAGCAACTAAATGGTTAGGAAAATACAATGGGTTCAGGGAACCTGGAGTGGCAGAGACAGCCACATAATAGCTCAAATATCATAATCCCACTAAATAAAATTAAGTAAACTTGTGGTGAAGTGTAAAGGGCCTCAGGTCAGGAGTCAGCAGTCTGATTTCTCGCTGTGATAAGCACAGTAAAGGGCCGAGTTCTTCCCTTGGAGATTGCATTGCATGGTGTTTAAAGGCATGAGCATGGGAATCAAATGACCTGGGTCTGAATCTTGGCTCATCCAGCCTCCCCTCTCACTGGCATGTTATTTCATCTCTCTAAGTTTGTTTTCTCCTCTTTAAACTTCCTAATGATTATAATCCCCAGCTTATAAGGCACGTTGCTCATGAGGATACTAAGCTTATTCAAGCTTGTTTCCTCATCTTTAAAAGATGTTATTTAGCACCAAGGATTAAACATGATCAAGCATTCCAAGCACAAAGCATAGTGCCTGGCATACAGTAGGTGTTTAATAAATGAAGGTTATTACTATTTTATCCATTTATGACAGGAAATAAGGTTATATACTGTGGCTGATTCATAGTTTGTTGAAAGACTGATGAAAAAAATATGAAGTGTATATTATAAGGTACATTATAAAGGGTTAGGCCAAAATAGGGGATTATTTTGCAGTGATTTTCAGGGATCACTCAGTGACTAATAACCATAATTGTAGTGTACTCAATAAATCAAATCCTTTAAAGATCCTTGGCCATGTAGAGGTGCTCTGTGACTATTGCAGGAGCTCATAGGCCCTTGGGGTGATAATTCTGGTATTTATCCATCCAGCAAACATTTAATGAGCATCTACTGTGTCCACAGTACAGTTTAGGCATTCTTTTAGGGATATCCGGCATGTGTAAACCACAACCTGAGTATTTTAGGCTTTGGATAGAGTAACTGAAAAGCCTATAGATAATCTAATTTAAGGTTTGAAGTGGACAGCTGGTTATGTGTTTCTAGAGTTGTAGAAAGAAACCTGGCTTAGGAACATAAATTCAGGAATAATCAGAGTGTACTTTTATGCAAAGTCAATATTCAGAACATGAAAGCAAAGGGATCATCTCTTATTCTTACCCTTTACTGCTAGGGGAGAGAGGGCAGATTTTGGGGAAAGAAAAAGGAAGTCAGGAGGACTCAAGAAGATAATCTAAAGGAAAATGGTACTACTTGCTTATCTTTTAAATTTTAATTTGGCTTTGAATGGAAAAATATTTCATAAATTTAGCAAATACTTAATGAGTCCTTTATTTGGACTATGGTCCATTACATGAAAACAGACAACAGAAGCATTCCAAATTATTATATGTATATACTCTTTAGTATTTAATGTGATGAAGAAGAAAAGGGCAAAACACCACAAATCTCACCATTAAGAGATTTTCAGCATCATGTCGATGTATTTCCTCACAGTTCGTTTATTTTTAAAGATGTTATTTATTGACTTGATAGAGAGAATGAGCATTGGGGAAGGCCAGAGAGACAGAGAGAGAGAAGCAGACTCCCTGCTGAGTAGAAAGCCTGATGTGGGGCTCGATCCCAGCACCCAGTGAACATGACCTGAGCCAAAGGCAGGTGCTTTTTTTTTTTTTATTGAAGTTTGATTTGCCAATATATAGTATAACACCCAGTGCTCATCCCATCAAGTGTCCCCCTCAGTGCCTGTCACTCAGTTACCCCAACCCCCTGCCCACTTCCCCTTGCACAACCCTTTGTTCATTTCCCACAGTTACGAGTGTCTCATGGTTTGTTTCCCTCTCTGTTTTTCCCACTTATTTCCCCTCCTTTCCCTTATAATCCCTTTCACTATTTCTTATATTCCCTGTGTGAGTGAAGGCGGGTGCCTGAGCAATTGAGCCACGCAGGCGCCCCCACAGTTCATTTTTCATGAGCAAAATCTACAATTTTTAATCAAGACTTTGAGTATTGCTACACGTTTAGTATTCCATTTTTAGCTGATTGTTATATCAAAAGATTTTTCATATATCAAAAGATTTTTCATTTGTTCTCTTATCTTTTAGGAAAATGATTTTTAATGTTTGGTAAATGGAGGGATATAGAATGATTATTTCTCAGTTATTGAAAATCAACTTTTTGATTAATGTGCATGAATATATATAGTCATAATGAAATATAATTATAATGTGATTATAATAATATATATTTAACTTCATTTAATTTTCTTAGAAAAAAATCCTAAAGGTAAAATTATTGGATCAAAGGTATAAATATACTAATATTTATGATCTAATTACCCTGAGAAAGATGATATTATTTACGTTCTCAACATTGGGAAAGAGAAAGCTCATCTCACAGTACCCACACCAGTGTATTTGGTTTTATTTCCTAATAGGTTAGGCAAAATACAATATCACAACTTCTTTGTACTTTTTGTTGTGCATAATGTGGAATAGGCTTTTTAGTTCTGATTTTCTTAGCTTTTCTAACATCTTAGCAAATATTTATGATTTTATCTCCTCATTTCTAATAGTTACATATTATATTTTTCCTAACTGAATTATCTAGAATTTCCAAAACAGAGTTAAGTAACAACAGTCATAGTGACCAGTGTTTAGAAGCAAAATGTCTGGAAGCAAATTTATGGGACACAATGATTACACTAGAGCAACTTAGAAAAAAAATTCCATGAGCTATAGAGCTGATATTTAAAAGAAAAATGTAAAATCACCTATTGTATGAGTGTATTGTATGAGTGGTTTGAATATGTTTGTCATTTGAAAAGAATGTGAGGTAGTTACTCATATTATGAGTACTAGAATCATTTACTGATCTCATTTGAGAGTTAACAAGATTTTCTGTATATTTTGGACTAAATAAAATTAAAGACTTTCCATCTGAAATGGATTCAAAATAATTTTGTAGATCATATCTTAACGTGTATCTCCAACATGTATTCCTACATTTCCATAATTTACAAATTTGTTTTTTTAAACAAACGGAGAGAAATTTCTAAAGCAATGTATTTTTTTAACAATGCAAATAAAAATAGCACATTCTTGGTACTAATTTCTTTTTCAATAGGATGCATCTTTGTGATCCTTAACTAAACCATTTTTTTGACCAGTTTATGTAAATAACAGATGTTTCTGAAGCATTTGTTAAATATTAAAAGAACACAGTACAAAATAGCTTTTATATATAATGACCTGAAGTTACTCTTCATAATTTGTGGAATCCTAAAGATGTCCTGTAAATTTTATACTCATCTCTTCAAATTTGACTTTTCACTTCATCAACAACATAGGGAGTGTGTGGTAGAAAATGTAAATGCTCGATGCTCTGCTGAGACTCACATAAATATAGATTTGTTGGAATTACTACAGCTATCTGTCAGCCTCATGGCTTTTGGGAGCCAAAATTTCCTAACTCCAGAATTATGAGCATGTGACAAAATATGATTTATATTGCTTTGTGAAACTAAGGCCTCCATATAAATAAGTTAATAGACTGAAAAAAATAGACTTGGGCTAATGAGAAATATACCTTAATTCATCTTTTAATGATCATTTGAAAATGTGAGGCTTAGATGAATTCTGTTTTAGAGCTAGACACATCTGAAAGACAATATATGAATCTTGCGACTTCAGTCTTAGAGAAATTTACAATGGAAATAGAGACGGAAATGTTTTTACTTGTAATAAGCAGCCGAACTCCTATTCCATGACATCCTCATTGTCTTAGTTTTTAGAGGGAGACTTTGTAATAAGATAGATAATGGGTAAATTTCAGTTGATTAGTTCTAAGCAAAGTGCTTAAATTCTTTAAACCCATTTTTTTTCATCTGTAAAATACAGCAGGGGACAGGGCAGGGGGAACAGCAGGGAGGAGGTACCAAAACCACTGAGTTATCATGTGAATAAACTGTAGTTTAGTCAAAAGCCTGATAAAATGCCAGTAAATATGATAGTGGATAATAAAAGGAGCTGATTATTCTTTACTGTTAGATTTCCCCCAGGCTGTAGACTAACTAAAGGTCCATGCAATTAAAAAAGTATGTTTATTGATATTATTTTAGCAAAATGTTCTGTAATTATAAAAACATTTTCATGTATGTCAGTTTTCTCATCAATTCAAAGTATACATTTCTAATATAAGTAGTTTTTCTTTAAGTGGGGGGTAAGCAGAGTATATGATGATTTTATGTGATGATATTGATAAGCATTTTTAATAATACTATTTTTATTTTAATATGTATTCAAAATATTACCAGAACACCAACACCTTCATTTCATGGTGATATTAAGTTTTCTTTTAATCCATTTAATCCAGAAAAAAATCAGGTTGATTACAATTAGTAGACTTTGCATACAAACATGGTGAGAATCATGAACTTGATACATGAGTCATTGTGATTTGGAAAACATTAACCTAGCAGAATGTTGGAGAGTTAGAGATGATTGCCATTAAGAAACTCTAAATATATAATTTTATATTACAGTTAAGGATTAACGTCAAAATAGGGCCCACCAGTGTTGTAAGCAGTTTTATTACTTTTTTTTCTTTTTCTTTTACATTTGTTCCTTTCATTTTTTTTTAAGATTTTATTATTTTATTTTATTTACTCATGAGAGACACAGAGCGAGAGGCAGAGAGACAGGCAGAGGGAGAAGCAGGCTCCATGCAGGGAGCCCGACGTGCGACTCCATCCAGGGTCTCCAGGATCACGCCCCGGGCTGCAGGCAGCACTAAACTGCGGCGCCACCAGGGCTGCCCTGTTCCTTTCATTTTTAAGGCCAAATTCTTTCCTTGTTCACACTCATAATTTATATAAAGATATTTGTATTTTCCCCATGGGAAAATCATTTGTCTTCTATTAGAAATTAGAAATGAACAAAAAAATTTTTGATAGTCTTCATATCAATATATACCTCAAGTCGGGAAAGCCAGAATGAAGATCTAACCACTCATTATCTAGATTAGGCCATAATTTAGGTAAATCCTAAACTCCGTGATGCTTGAGAAATTCTAGACAATCTCAAAATGCATGTTTCAGTGTAGGCTCTTGCCCTACTCCCACAAAAGGCAGTCTTAAGTGCTTTGGGTTAAAGGAGTCTCATTAATATTCTTTGAATAAAAGATAATCCTTAGGAATTTGGATAAAATAACTCAGTCATACATTTATTGTGTACTGTTTTCCCAGAATAATATGAAAATGAAATAGAAGCACAGATCAGTTTATTTTTCAAAAAGATTTTTTTTTTTTTTTTTTTTTTTTTTTGCTAATTCTCAATGCTAATTTTTCCATAATTTTGTTCCAATTTTTTCTGGAATTTTTTTTCCTATTTATTTTCACTTTTTTTTGCAATTCAAAAACATTATTGAAAATGTGGTTAAGATTTAGTCTGAGGATCTATTTCTTGCTAAAAGAAATATACCTTTTTAGCTTAGGTTTCCTTTTTGAAAAGCTCAAAGCAAATTCATTGGCAAAAAAATCTTCCTTTTGCCTAAGGCAAAAACAAGTGAAATTATGCCATATGAAAGAGATTATTAAATATTTTATTTTTGCCTTTTTGAAGAAAGTCATGAGCAAACATTTACAAGGTTCTTCTTTATACTGAAGTTTATTTTTATAAACTTTGGCTAAAGCACTTCTTGTTCTCCTTTTTCTAATCGTATTTCTTTAGTATGTCTTTAGTGCTCACGAACATTCAACAGATAATTAACCAGCCCCCTTTTTCCGGGTTACATAAAAGCACAACCCTGTACACTCTGCTTAAGTCTTGGTCTATTATGTGCTTGTCTTTCAATGTGATCCATCATCTCAGACCTGTTCTGTAGAGGTAACATGTATATTTATATACAGTGCCTTCTAGGGGAATGTGTGGCTATTGCCAATGTCTTGGTTCCTTATAATTGTAGTTGTTAGTCCTTCTAGAGTAATCGAACTTGAATTGAGGAATAATAAAACACATATTTCTTACTAAAACATCATTTGAAAATATACATTTCTTTTAACAAATTGAATTAGTTATTGAGATAACTCAATTGAGATATTTTTTCCTGTGTCTGATACGTTACAGTAATGGAAGTAGTTTTGAATGCCGACCATATGACATATATTGTCCTGGACAATTTATATATTGTCTTAATTAAAATTTCACAACTCATTGTTTTATGAAGCTCATCACACATGGATTAGGTTGGCATATTTTTCAGAAGGCTGTAAATAACAAAACTGGTGGAGTTTTCTACATATTCTACATATTCTCTTAAAAGTATTCTACATATTCTACATACATATTCTACATATTCTCTTAAAAGTATTTATTTCAAAATTACAAACCATGTGCATGATGGACGTTTTCCCCTAACCAACCTGGCCTAAGCCATAACTTCTGATTTATAGTCACAGATGCCCAGTTCATAAGTCATTTTCATTTTGCTTCTGAAGTTAGTTTAGGGAGGCACAGAAAAAAAAAGAAATGGTTTGGATTACATTATTCTGCAGAATAATCTGTGAAATTAAAATAAGAGTCTTAAGAGTCCATGTGCCCACCCCACCTTACTCTAGGTAGATTCACCCAAGGTTTAGGACACAGATAAAATAGCATTTGAAAAAAAAAAAATCACATTTGAGTTTTCTGCCTCAAGCACTCCAGAGCAGAAAAAGCCAGAGAAGAGAGACCCAGTCAAAAATTTTTTTCTAGAAAATTGCTGGAGAGACCAAACAAATATCCAAAGCCAGGAGTGGGGGCCAAAAAGGAAAATGGAAACAAGCACACAAATGGATTGAAATGTGAACAGATAGATACGCATCTGGGTTGATTTCTAGCCCTTCAATGTTACCAATTCCATATTGTGCTTACACAAGAGATGGGCACAGAACTTTGTCTTAATGGTTCAAAGCTGACTCTACATAAGGCATCTATCTTCAAGTGACTTTAGGACTTTTGGTTCTCTTGTACTATATAGATCACTAATTGGCAAACTATTACTCACAAGCCAAAACTGGCTCACCACCTTTTGTGTAAATAAAGTTTGATTGGAACACTGCCCCACCCACTCATTTCCTTATTTTTTATGGCTGCTTTCCCACTACAATGGCAGAGTTGAGCACTTGTGACAAAGTCTAAAATATTCATGATAGAGTTCTTTACATAAAATGTTTGCTGACTCCTGCTGTAAAGAAATCTTGTAATAGGATACCAAATGTCCTCATTTGGATCCTCTGATCATAGATAAAGATATATAGATAAATGTACACATATGTGTATGTATGTGTATGTAATGCATATGTGTGTGTGTATTTTAGTAGAAACTTCCTTACATTTGCTAAAAGATTTTTCTTGACCCAGAACAGCTACTATGCATTCTATCAAATTTCACTTTTAGTGTCTATAAAAAATTTCCAGATTTTGACAAATAGCTTATAGTTTTCAAAATATAAGGTCCATGTTTGGAAGCAGTATCAAATGTTTTTTTCATTAACTTTCAAAATAGTGATTTTATTGAAACATTCATGAGTTGTGAATGAATTTTTTGGTTATATCTTAAATATCTGAGGGATTAAAACTTTTTACTGCTATTACCTTAAAGCTGATTTAGCATGCAGTCATCATGGACATTATATAGTGTCTTATTTTCCTGATTTCATTACCATCATTATCACAATGCTTCCTTATATTTTTTTTGGGGGGGGTTGTTGATATTTAAAGTCATGCAATTGAGAAATGACTCATTATCCATGACTTTGAGACCAAAGAATGTTGTGCATCAAATTTAACCCATATAAGACATTAATGAACCTTATATTGACCTAGACCCTTGTAGATACACTTCCATATGGCAGTTTTGATCTTGTCAAGATTCAGAGATACCCGGTAGACAGAGAAGACCAGATGGGAAGGAGCTATGCTGACTTGATATAATTAATCTTCTTGGGATTCAAGCACAAGAATAAAAACCATAGTAATGATTGTATATAGTTTGAATTAGTTTAGATATTCTATTATTAAATAAGTATGATTCTCCTCTGCTTCTAAGTATGGTAGAGTGGTGGTACTAGATTTGTACTCCAGTCATAAACCAGATCTGAACAAAATATAAGAAATGAAACTAGATAAAATGCAGCACAAGACTTTGATCCCTAAGAGAACGTGGGGAAAGGCAACAAGCCCTATGATTGCCCTGGATTTCTGTATGAGACACTTTCTAGACAACAGTGTAGGGAGGGAGCCTAGGCAAAGCACAACAGTCTCCCTTAGTTGAGGACACAAGTTTCAGAGTTTGGTGAACTTGAAACATCTGGAATTTGATGAGCAGAATACAGGAGAGAAGGGAAGCTATGCTGAGAAAGAGCTCCAGAAATCTATAAAGGGTCACCTTGCCTCTTTGGCAAAATAAAAAAATAAACTGTTCATGTGTAAGGTGAGACTCACTGAGGCCAGCAAAAGAAAAAAAATACTGATTAAAGAATAGCTGCCAGGTGGTTTTAAATGGAACAATTGCCGGAGCTCTCACAGGCTGAGAGACATCCAAATTCCAAACGAGTAAAGTGACAAAACCTCATTAAAACTGTGACATTTAGTAGATATCAAAGAAGGGTCAAACCATAGTAGTAGATAAACTAAACAAGCCCTAAATCAAAGATTATTCTAGACCTGCCCTAGCAAAATTTTGAAATAAGAACCATAGGATAAACCTTAATGCTGGCCTGAAAAAAAAAAAGAAAAATCCTTGCTTCTTTTTAAAAGAAGTAAAAATCCAAACACTCAACAAAATTTTAAAATTACCAGACTCTGATCAAAAATTACTTCACACACATGGTCTAGTAAAAAGAATAGGAAAAGTGTAATCCATGACCAGAAGAAAGGCATTCAATAAAAACAGACCCAGAAATAACAGAGATGAGAGGACTTGGAGATAGCTGTCATGAATATGATGAGAGGCTTAAAGGAAAATATGAGCATAAAAGTAGATAAATGGAATTTATGAAAGGATAGCTAGATGTACCTTCTAGAAATAAAAATAAAATAACTAATATAGAAAATTCACTGATTGTGCTTAGTAACAGATTAGATGCTAGGGAGAAAGAAGCTGATAAGCTTGAAGACATTGCAGTAGAATAGAAAGGATCCAAAACTTAGGCACAAAGAAAAGGTAAGGAAAATAATGAATGGAGTCAGTGATTTGTAGAGCAGTATCAAGCAGTCTAGCATACATGTTGGAGTTCAGAAGGTAAGGGAGAAAGAAGTGGCAGAAAAATATACTTGAAGGAACTGTGTCCAAAATTCGTCCACATTTTGTCAAGTTATAAATTCAAAGAGCCAAGAAGTTCAATGAACTACAAGCAGGATTTTTTTTTTAAAAAAGACTTTATTTATTTATTCATGAGAAACCAGAGAGAGGCAGAGACAGAGGCAGAGGGATAAGCAGGCTCCATGCAGGGAGCCCAATGTGGGACTTGAGCCCGGGACTCCAGGATCACGCCCTGAGCCAAAGGCAGATGCTTAACTACTGAGGCACCCAGGGATCCCTACAAGCAGGATTAATGCAAAACTGTACCCAGGCACATGATAATAAAATTTAAGAAGCCAATTATGAAGAAAAAAAGAACTTTAAAGCAGACATAAAGGTGTATTAAACATAGGAGAGCAAAGATAAGACTTGCTACTAATGAGAAGTTAGTAATAATTCTAACCAGAAGACAAAGGCACAACATCATTAAAGTGCTGAAAGAAATACACAATTGAGTTAGAATTCTATATCCACTGAAGACATTCTTAAAAATAAAAGTACTGTAACTTTTTAGACGGATGAAATCTGAGAGAATCTATTGCCAACAGACATGTACTTAAAGCAATATTGGAGGATCCCAGAAATGGTATCTATGTGAAGCAAATGTAAAACGCTTTGCTTTACTGGTTTTAAAAATTCCTTCAAAGGTAATTGCTTAAAGACAGTGATAATGTATTAAGAAAACTTGAACTTATATAGAAATAAAATTTATGATAGCAAGAACCCCAAGGATCAGAGAAGAAAAATGGAAGACTTTATATTATACATGATATAATGGTGGCTGGTGATAAGTTATATATGCACACTGTCACCCTAGAGCAGCAACTAAGAAATAAAGCAAATAAGTATATCTAAAAAAGCCAAGAAGCTGATAGAAGAGATTAATTGGAATCTAAAAAAAAAACAAAAAAACAAAACACAAAACACAAAACAACAAAACAACAACAAAAAACTCAGTTCAGTAGAAAACAGGAAAAGAAGAAAAAGAGAACAAAGAATAGATGTGATGAGCAAAATACATTAAGATGACAGACCACGTACAATATTAAGATTATATGTAAATGTTCAGATGATTGAGAATCTTGCTGTGAGCCCACATTCCTTTTTTTAAGATTTTATTTATGAGAGACACATGGAGAGAGGCAGGGACATAGGCAGAGAGAGAAACAGGCTCCCTGTGAGGATTCTGATGCAGGACTTGGTCCCATGACCCCAGGATCAGGACCTGACCACTGAGCCACCCAGATGCCCCTGAGCCCACATTCTGATGAGCCAATATAATTCTTGGTATCAACCACTATTTGTGACATTTCCTTGAAAATAGATTTTGTGATACATTATTGGCATTATAAATATTTGGGAATGAAGTTTTAATTTTCTTGGGGATTAATTTCATGAAATACAATTAAATTTTAAATATAACATGTAGCAAATTTTGCTCCACCCAAAACAGAAATAACTTAAAAGAGAAAAAAGTTCTCGAAGACTAAGATTTTTTTCCCATTGGAAAAGAAGAAAAATTTAAAATATTTTAGTGCTGACCATGGAAGATCTAGGCCTGTATTCTGGTTATAAAATGGTCCCTAAATAACCGTGTGACTTTGTCTGTTTCATTTCACCTTCCTGGCATTTAGTTTCCTCTTCTGTAAAATGAGGGGGTGGTCTGTGTTACTAAGATGCTTTGGGACCACAGATCATTTTAAGGCACAATTAACACATCAGTAATCTAATATTTTTAAAATATTATCCTCCTCTTATTATCCATTTTGACTTTAGGAATTAGAAGAAGAAAGTCTCACAGAGTGAGATATGTTTAATTCTGGTGTCATTATGTCCTTCAGAGACTTGGCTTTTGGTACTGAAGCATCAGGATTTTGAATTCAGAACTCTTTTCTCCCTGAATTATTCTCCATCTCATTTTCAAATGTCTTCCTACCTCCCATTTTCTTTGTGTTCCTCACCTCTATGTTTGACCTCCTCATTAAACCCTGCTTGTGAATTTTTCTACAACTTATCTTCTACCAAGCTAAATGCCATATTCTGATAAACCAGGTATTCTGTTTGTTTTACAGCTACAGAAAAGAGGATGACACAGCCCTCCATCCTGATGTTTAGTGTCACTCACCTCTAGTCCCTAATCCTTTTCCCAGGCTTCTCATCAGCTAGGATTTAAACAAAAAAAAAAACAGACAAACAAAAAACAACAAGACATTGACAGTCAACACTTGGAGCCTAGAAAACATAGTCCTTCTTCCAAGATGCATTTAGAACATGACTCCTAAAGGTCTAAATAGTACGTACTTGAGAAGGAGGGTCACCTGGCTAGCTCAGAGGAGCACATGACTCTTGATCTTGGGGTCAGGAGTTTGAGCCCCACATTAGGTGTAGAGATTACTCAAAAAATAAATAAATAAATTTAAAAAGAAAGAGAAGGTACTTGAGAAGGAAAAAAGGGATCCAGAACAAACAAGTTAGACACTGTGATAATAAAGGCAAAACAGATTTCTGGACTATAGGCCTTTCTAGACTCTTCCATATGGTAATAAGAATTATGAAGGGGCAATAAAATTCAAGCTCCACAGTTCTATAATTTAAAAAGTTTGGTGAAGGGGTACCTGGGTGGCTCAGTGGTTGAGTGTCTGCCTTTGGCACAGGTCATGGTCTCAGGGTCCTGGGGTTGAGTTCTTCATTGGGCTCCCTGCAGGGAGTCTGCTTCTCCCTCTGCCTATGTCTCTGCCTCTCGCTCTGTGTTTCTCATGAATAGATGATAGATAGATAGATAGATAGATAGATAGATAGATAGATAGATAGACAGATAGATAGATAATTTGGTGAAGCTCTAGCTTAGAGCAAAGCAACAAAAGAAACTTGTGAAATTATAACTTAATCTTGTACCACAAAAATAGTAACCATAATGTTAAAAATTACTACCAGACCTGTTTTTAAATGACGAGGCCAAGAATGACTTTATGAATAATAAAGTCTCTTTTCTTAGAAACTCCAAAGAAATGTCCACCTTTCATTTTCTATCTAAAATCTCTTGGTGTTGTAACCACTCCATAGCCTCTGTACTTGTTGAGGACCTGAACCCTGTCTCAGTAATTGTTGTAACTAAGAAGGCAGGGGCATTGAGATTATCACTATTGAACACTATTTGTTCACTCTTCCATCTCCCCAATTAAATTTCCTTTTCTTGGAAGGCCACCATTGATCTACCTAAAGTAGTACACTTACAGACCCAAAAGGTAGTACAACTACAGTACTTTATTTTTAAAAATTTTTATTTATTTATTCATGAGAGACACAGAGAGAGAGGCAGAGACACAGGCAGAGGGAGAAACAGGCTCCCTATGGGGAGTCTGATGTGGGACTCGACCTCAGGACCCCAGGATCACAACCTGAACCAAAGGAAGATGCTCAACCACTGAGCCACCCAGGTGCCCCAACTACAGTACTTTAAAGCCAACAGAGACCAGAATATTGCAGAATTGTTGAGACTAAAACAGAGGCAGATTAATTGAGATTCCTTGTTCATTTTCAGAGGTTTTTATATTTTGTCAGATTCAGCCTCTTTGAATGGCTTTGATTTGAGGCTGTAGGTAAGGATTTTAAAAACATGAACTAAAAAAAATAATAAAATAAATTAAAAATAAAAAAATAAAAACATGAACTAGTTCTTGATTTGTGGATAGCAAATTCATTTTATAGAAGAGTCTTCATTCAGAGGTTTCCTCTACCCACAGTAACATTAGATGAGAAACATTCAGCATGTCCATTCGTGATAATAGAATCAACAACTTTTTTTGTTAGATATTGAAAGCTTTGGTTCTTGTACTAAGTGGCTATGACAGTATATATACCATGATGGAAATGAGGAAATGATTTTGTTTATGCTTTTTAATTATGGAAAATGTATCTACCCATGAAATACCTAACAAAATGTGCTCGTGATGTTTGGAAGAAAGAAGGACATTTCCTCCTGGTTTTGAATAATTTTAATGATCTCACAATCCATTCTATTCATTTTTCCTCTCAATTTCCTTTCACATTAATGAGGGGAAGCTTTTAAAGGACTAATTCAACACTGATGAAATTAAAAGAAGCAGTTAAACTTTATGAATTGAATATGTAAAAACATATTAACCATTATGGACTTACCAAAGTTATCAGACAGATGTCTTTAAATATGTTGGAATGTAGGACTCAAACCCATAATATATGGTATATCCACCCTAGTTTAAAAATACCAGACTGACACCCTTCCTCTGATGATATGTTTACGAATTCTTATTACATGGGCACATTTAACAAAATATTTGATCATTAAAGTAGTTTTTGAAGCAAAAAAAAAAAAAAAAGGTGAACTGTCTAGATGCTCACTTTTTCCTTAAGCTTTTTTTTTTTTTTTAAGATTTTATTTATTTATTCATGAGAGACACAGAGAGAGACGCAGAGACATCAGGCAGGGAGCCTGATACAGGACTCGATTCCAGGACCCCGGGATCATGACCTGAGCCAAAAGCAGATGCTCAACCACTGAGCTACCCAGATGCCCTTTTCCTTAAACTTTAAGAAAAGTTTTGGTACATGCAAAGTGATCAAGGCAAATGAACATATAAAATATACGAAAAATTGGCAATTTCCTAAGAGATAGCATTGTGCATCCAGTCACAAATGATACCGAAATGTTTGATTTAAAATAAGGTACAACAAAGTCTGCTTCTTGGGTTCTGACAAGGACCTAAGAAGCACAGATCAGCAGTACATTCATGGTGTTTAAAAATCAGTATCTCCTTTGTCTGCAGTGACGTCAGGGAGATGACCTGCTGTGATGGCAGAGATAAAACAGAATATAGTTGGTGAGTTTGTGTCTTCCTAGACCCGATAGGGCCTCATTTATATACCTTGAGTCAAGAGGTTGGTGACATCTTACTATGCTGAATAAAGGCATTCCTGGGATCCCTGGGTGGCTCAGTGGTTTGGTGCCTGCCTTCACAGGGCATGATCCTGGAGACCCAGAATCGAGTCCCACATCAGGCTCCCTGCATGGAGCCTGCTTCTCCCTCTGCCTGTGTCTCTGCCTCTCTCTCTCTCTCTCTTTCTCTCATGAATAAATAAATAAAATCTTTAAAAAAATGAATAAAGGCATTCTTAACATATCACTGGTATGCTTGTATCTTGCTTCTCTTAGAGATTGCAAAAATAGATATATTTTATACTTAAAATGCATTACATATTTGTTGTATATATTACATATAATATATACATATATGTATATATACACACAGTTTAACCAACCACAAGATATTTTAAGCCATGAATGAGGCTCATTTCTCTTTTGTTCAGCCTCATTATTTTCCATTATTTTGTCTTCTATCTCAGTAATTCATTCCTCTGCTTCTTCCAGCCTGCTGTTCATTGCACCAGTCCTCTTTCCAATCTCATTTATTACAGTCTTCATTTCTGACTATTTTTTAACTCTTTTATCTCTGTGGTAGGGGTCTTGCTGATGTCTTCTATTCTTTTCTCCAGGCCATTGAGTATCTTTGTAATTATTACCTTAAATTCTCCATTGGGCATGTTACTTACATTCACTTAGATCTTTGGCCATGGCCTTATTTTGTTCTTTCATTTGGGGTGAATTCCTCTATCTTGGGATTTTGTCTGTCTCTGCCTCCTTCTGTGTGATTGAAAAGCCAGTTATGTCTCCTGTTCCTGAAAGTAATGGCCTTTGGAAGAAGAGGTCATGTAGTGCCCAGGGCCTGGCACTTCAGGGATTGTCTCTAGTGTGTGCTGTGGGTGCTCTCTCCTTCAGGCTAGTCATCTGCAAAGACTGTCTTTGACTACTGGGGTTGGTGTTTGTTCCCTGGCCATTTTAACTAGGTGTGCCCTGGTCTGCTTGTGAAATGAGACCTGACACCAACTTCACCAGAACTGAGGCCCTGGGACTGAGGAAGTTTGACTTAAAAGGGCAGTCCACCAGAGCACAGAGGGTGGGACTTGGTGTAAACAAGTTTAGGCCTGGAAAGCTGACTTTGGGAATGACAGCATCTTCAACTTGGCAGCTTATTTTTTTTAAAAACATAGATTCTGCATTTCTTCAGAAAATATCCTAAAAATAAGTCCTTTGAAACTTATTTTTCCTAATTTAAGTAAACTGAGAAAGAAGGAATCAAAATATCAAATAAATGGAATAAATGTCAAATATTTGGTGTTCTGAGCTTTTACCCTGAAAAATCTTTGATGCACTGTAATTCTAGATAGCCACAAATATGGATTATTTAGCCTTCTTTACTAATCTGCTCTCGTGGTCAGTCTTTCTTCAAAGATTTTACTTAATATTTGAGAGAGAAAGAGGAATGAGAAGAGGGAGGGGCAGAGAAAGAGGGACAAGCAGGCTGTCCACTGAACTGGGAGCCCAATGCAGGGCTCTATCCCAGAACCCTGAGATCATAACCTGAGCTGAATTCAGATTCCTAACTGACTGAGCCAGCCAGGTGCCCCTAGTGTCCAGTCTTTATTCTCTCCCTATATCAAGCTGAACTTTATTGCTTCAATAGAAATTTAGGCCACACTTCATTTAGCCTCGACAAATATTCCTATATCAGTTGTTCTATGTAAATAAGCTTTCTAAAAACACTCTATGTGTGATAGCACCAGTGGGTTTGTCCAAAGTCACCCTGAAAAGGACCAGAAAAAGTCCAATCAGCAGCCAACTGAAGTGCCTTATTGTAAGCCTGTCCTACAGAAGCCAAATTAATCGCAGAAGCAGAAAATGTACGCAGAGTAATCAAAATACAACATCAAATATTAAAATTACATAAAAAGAAACTGAAAGCTGAATACCCCCAAGAGGGCACAACTACTAATTTGTCCTCGAGACATTTCTGAGACAAAAGGAACCCAAATACTTCTTATAAAACATTTTGTGGAGATTCTGCTTGCCATGCAAATTCTGTATATTTTCAGAAATTGTGTGTATAAATAGCATGTCAAAAGAGGGCACTATTTAGGGAAAATAATAGGCATTAATTAAAATATGGACAATAGGGAATGAAGGTTCTTCAGTTTCTAAAATTAGAGGAAGATGATTCAATAATAAATAGCTCTGCCATTATTAGTTTGCGGTAGCTTCTGTTAATTGTACCTTTTGTTACCTTTACAGCCTGTCTAAACATAGTGTGCTTGAAAGCTCGATATTGTTTTCTAGCTCGTCCTTTATAGAAACTGCTCTGAAGCTTATCGGGCAAAGAAAAAAATGGAAGAAGGGAAAATCCAGTCTTTTGTAGCAAAGAGCTTAATAAGTAGAGTACCAGAATAGTTTTTGATATCTGTCCTACATTTGTTTTGGATACTTTTATTCTATTGAGAGCTCTCTAAAAATTTCTAGTTTCTAATCATTAGACAGTCTGTAAAGTCTTATATGAGGGGTACAAATTTTGAAAAGGGTAAGAATAATTTGCTTTGATCAATAACATGTACAAATCCATTGTCATGATGTCACTTCAGCTCATCTCAAGATGTAATCCCTGGCCCTTTTTTTTTTTTTTTTTTTGTAGATTCATACAGCTTATAAATAGAATGAGATGGTACTCTTTACCAAGGTGATTAGTTTATTTGGAGTTAGGTGGAAATGACTGACAATGAAGGTACCATTTAATGTGAAATTAAAGATGGAAATTAATATTTTTATGAGTAACCTACCTATTGTGGTTTGATACTAGAGTGGCATACCACAGGGCTATACTTGCAGTCAGCAAGACTGTCATTTACTGTGTGACCTCGGGTGAATTAATTCCCTTCTCTGAGCCTGCATTTTTTTAATCTATAATGTGGTGATAACTAATGGCTGGTTTTCCCAAGAGGTTTTGAGAGATTCAAAATCAGAGTGCAAAATACAATTGAAAACAGTTTGCTAAACACTTTTAGTGACAATGTCAATGTTAGGTATTTAATGTGACCTTGATTAAACCATGTAACCTTTCTGGATCTCAGCTTTCTCATTTATAAAATGAGGAGGTTGCTGTAGATGTACCCTGACAACTTCTAGCGTTAAAAAACGAAATCACTCAAATTGAATCCTGTGAAAACATATCTTTCAAAGAAAGAAATTTTAAAATTAAGCATGATTTTGATTAAGAGTATTTCCAGTGATTTTTTTTTTTTAACTCATGGTCCCAGTGGCAGAAACTAGACAATGGCAACTTACTTGATAACAGAAGAGAAGTAGAGAGGAGAAAAGATCCATGAATACAAAGAAAAGATGAAGTAGATGGGGTGATGTGGGTATAGACAAACTACAACAATTACTGTCAACTGTAAATGGGGAGGATCACAAGGGGGCAAAAGGAGGAAATTACACCTCTGTTGACTTCTGCCGACACAGCCCCCTTCCATTCTGTAAAACAAAGGTGAGTAAAGCGTGCCTGATAATATTTAAGATATTATGAATTCATTTTGTAGACAAAATTTAGACTGGGAATGAGGACTCATCTGTCATCTCCTCTTCTGTCAAATGCATGTTGCCCTTGGCAATGGGTCTGCTGTTACTAATTTCGTTTTTGTTTAGAAGCTTGCTTTTCCTCTTTGGTTCTCTGAGTTGCTGTGAATTAAAAAAAAAAAAAACCCTCACAAAAGAAAAATGTCTTTGATTGATTTCTGATGGTGACTTTGACACTCTTGTACTTAATGTCAGTGCCAACCTGATTGTTTGATGTTTATTACATAGGTGAGTGGGAGGAGCTCCCCCTCCTTTTTGGTTGCTGCTATTGTAAGATTGGCTCTGGTGTTTAGTTAGATCTGGCGGGGGGAAAGCAGTAGTTATTAGTCTGTGACAATGGGGAAGACCCAGTTTTGTTTTCAGCCTTTCAGTATGCTAATATTTTCTAAAAACTGTCAGGAGAGGTCAATGTCCTCATCAAATTTCAACTGTCAGAAGCTCTGAAAAAAATGTAGATTCTCCTTCTAAGATACGGAACACAGTCTTCTGAAGAGTTATCATAGAACACCCCAATCCTATTTGAAATCCTTTTGGCTAATTACCAAATATTTTGAACCAGGGTCATGTTGTTAAATGTTGGATCCTAAGCTACTCTTTATTATATAGTCTTACAAGTGACCCTTTAAAACAATCTTTCTGTATATATTTTACTTTTTTTTTTTTGCTGTTGGGTTTGGATTCTGTGTATAGCAAAATGTCTATCTTGTTCTTCTATCTATCATTATTTTGCTGTAAAGACAGCAGAAGATCTATTTTAAATTATTCATAAGCTTTGGATAGAAACCTAAGCAAATTAAAATGTAGGCCAATATAGAGGAAAATGATAATGGGCATATAAGTATTTGTAGCTACTATAGCTTCCATTGGGACAATCATAAAATTAATTTCATACCTTGCACAGTAATTTCAATGGGAACAATTTCTTAGTTCGTGGTCAAACTTGTTTCCAACACTGATGGAGATGAGCACTAGAGAAAGTATTGAATTTTCTTTCTAATTAGCTTTTTCTTATGAAATAGCTTCTTAATAATTTCCCTTCGTGTCCAGTACATAAAGGTATCTATTCCTTTTAAACTGTATGTGAATTTAATTTATATGCCAATGATGTTTAATGCATTGTCTTGTCTGCATCTCATTACTGTCATTAATAAGCACTGGAGTACATCTAGTTACAAGGTTAATTGGGACAAATCTGGACTCCTTCTTTCTACTGTAAATATGCTATATCTTAGCAGAGTATTACTCATGGATGGGTGGTAAAAGTTATGGCATTTTACATTACATTTCTCCTTCCTTTGTCATCCAAATCAATCTAAATACAATATGAAGTGATTTTTCTGCATGTATTGTGCAGAACTTGGTCAGTTTTTTTCTTTTTATTTTTTTTAACCAGACATATAGTTTTATGGCTGATTTAAATGGAATTGCTACCCTTCTGTGTGGTATATACTCTTCTCCCCAACATACACACAGATACACACACACACACACACACACATACCCCTCATCGTTTTAAACTGTTTAAAGGGATATGTTACACCAAGAAGAACTCCATTTATTTATTTATTTATTTATTTATTTATTTATTTATTTATGATTTTATTTATTTATTTATGAGAAACAGAGAGAGAGAGGCAGAAACATAGATGGAGAAGCAGGTTTCCTGCAGGGAGCCCAATGTGGGACTCAATCCCCAGACAGGGATCATGCCCTGAGCCAAAGGCTGAGCCACCCAGGCATCCCAGAACTCCTTTAAATTCAGTGAAATTCATAAGAATTTTCCATGTGAGAAAGTTACAAGCCAAGGATTAAATCTTTTTAGTTGTAATGTTTGATATTGCCCATGTAAATAAGCTAACAGAGCTATTGAATTTTTTCACTGGCCCAGGAAATTAGTGTTAGATAAGCTATTGCTCAAGGGCTCTGCTTCTGAAAATGAGACTCTACAGCCAGATCAGAATAGTGAAAACACCTGGCATAGATCCTACCATATGCCCCTCCAACTCTTGTGACAGACATCACTAATAGTCAGAGACTACTTTTCTATGGAACCCAGTTCCAGCTTCAGAATGCCTTTCTACCCATTGTTCCAGGCAGCAACCTGGAACAAAGCCATCAAATGGCTTGGCACAGGAGTAAAATCCAGCATCCTTTGCAGTATAGGATGACCTTACCCCTCAGAGTATTTGCTCCCTTTGTCAATGCCAGTCATCACTGGGCTTGGTCAACCTACTTCCTAGAACCAAGACATCAGTCAGGTGAAAATGGTTTAGGAGTAATTTGAAATTATCAAGTATTAAGGAGCCCTAAGCAGAACAAAGTGTTAAAATTCTATGAAAGTGTGTGTTACACAGTCTTTCTCTAAGGCAATGGCCAATTTGAAGCCACTGTGTATAGCTTTGTCTTCAAAATAGGACCTTGAATCCTTCTTTAATTCAGGGCTTTCCAAGTATATTTCTTAAGAGTGCTTTCCTGTAAACTTTCTGCAGGCAACTTCCTGAGTGGGAGTCTATTTCCAAGGAACCTAGTACAAGAAATGCTCAGATTTTTCAGAACATACTTTTGATATTCACCATTAAAATTTTGCAATAGGGCGTATTTTTGTCTCTCACATGGTCCAACTCAAAAGTATCCTCTTTTTTCTCTAATAATGAAAAAATACAATGGAGCTCCAAGCCCAAGATACTGATTCTTTGTTCTAACTTCTCAACTGAGGTAGTGAGGTAATGCATGAAGGTAAGAGAGCTCACTTGAGACCTTCACATGTTAACCTACTGCATAGTTGCTCCCCTCAAATGGTTCTCTTTCTGTTGGATAAGACTTCTTTGTATTGGCCAACCTGACACTGATTTTAAGAAGGGAAAGTCAATTCCAGGATATAGGTTATAAAGGTAGTGAAAACAGATTTCCTTACATGTTGAAGCCCTACCACAATTATACTTTCAATAAAATGGTATTATACCTAACAGAGCTTGTTCTTTGGCTTTGGTTTATTGTCATATTCTTCGTTGAAGAAAGTAACTAACAGTTCTCCAAAAACTTTTTGAAAGGGAAGCAGGAAAGATGGAAGAGGGGCCTAGACCCTCTATGAAGAGCCTTTCTGGGGAAAGATACCTGGATTTCATGGTTCATTGTCCATGTCCTAGGTAGCATAAGCTAACTGATTTGTAAGTAGTCATAGCCATTCCACATGTTTTCTGCTGTACTGGGTGGCTTTTGTTGTACTTTCACAGTGGTTTGCCCTGAGCATCATGGATTTCATTATAATACCCAAAGCAGGAAAGACCTGCCCATAGACATTCCAAACTCACCACAAAGTCAAAGTGGCTCACTGAATGTTTTTAGGAGAAGGAACCATTTGTTTCTGGAAGTATGCTGGTGGAGTGATGCCATGATTTGATCGTGCTATGATTAAATTGGAGGGTTACTGTCTCTTGATCTATATTTTCTCAGGTTCAATGAACAATGAGAACCACTATTTTAATATACTATTGCCAATGGTAACTAGAGTTGAATAAAATGTACAGTTAATTGCATTGACATATGATCATAATATTAAGAAAATGTTTTCTTAAAGTATTTGAACATCTCCGATAAAGTATTACAAATTGCTTGTGCTTTTTATTTTTAAAAATGTATTACAGGAGCTTCTGGCTGGCTCAGTTGGTTAAGTGTCTGACTTTGGCTCAGGTCACGATCTCCTGGGATGGAGCCCTGTGTTGGGCTCTATGCTTCTCCCCCTCCCACTGCCCTTCCCTGGCTCATGCTTGTGCTATGTCTCTCTCTCAAATAAATAAATAAAATATTTTTTAAAATATTATAAAAATAATACATGAATATAAATGCCTTTGCTATAAAAATATTTTTGTGCTAAAAATATAAAATATCTCACCTCTATCTCCAATGAGATTCATGGGATTATTATCCCTTGGTGTTGGTATTTAGGAAAATTAAAGATGGTCTAGTTCCAGAAATAAAACAGAAGAGGAAATAGTGGGAGCTTAAATACAGATAGTTGGCCATTTTCCTCACAGAAGACAGGTATTAACATTTTCCTAAAATTATTTAAGCTGCAAGCAGGCAAGACTGGGTGGAAGTAAGTGTGTGCCAGTGATGGAGAACCTAGAGGGACGACCATAAACTCAAAAACCCTCAGGCAACAAAAGCATAAACAGGGCCATATGTAAAAATAACTATTTTATTTTATTTTATTTTATTTTATTTTATTTTATTTTATTTTATTCTGTATGAGCCAGTTGATTGCTATCTAAAATAGTCAAAGTGTTTAAATATTTGGATAAACAAAAATTACAACTCTCATTTATGTCATTTATTAAGTCTCCCGGTATATACATATCTCATTTAACAATCTTAATCTCCCTCCCCCAAAACAAAAAAGATCTTACAAAGAAATGGGCGAAGTAACTGCTCAGTTTTCAGTGAGTAAAGGTATTTTTACTGTAATTCGTCCATTTATGCTAGCCATACTAGCTGACTATAGGTGTAGAAAAAACAATAAAAGACCAAATGTTGCATATGCTGAAATTAAAAAGAAATGTGTTAATCTGAGAACTGCTGTAGATATGGAAATATATCTTTATGAGTCACTTATACATAGGCTATAATTATTTGGTAATTAATGCTCCTAAATTAATCCCTTTCCTAAAGAACCTCTAGTGGTTCTTACACACCAGTTGACATAGAAAAGCTAGATCTTAGGAGGATTTCCCTCTAAATTCAGAGAATGTTCATCATCGCAAGTTTCAAAGGGCCTACAAATAAAATCTAATCAAGCAGGAAAGCAATCAGGTCCAACCAATCAGAAATCGAGCTGTGGGGCAGAAAATCAGAATTTAAATAAAAGTTGCAATTAGAACCCACAGAACTGGCGTGACACTCGTTTCAGTTCTTAGCGCTCAGAGACAGTTTGAAAATTATCTCCACAGGAGGAATAAGAAGGGCTGGTGAAGATTTTTGCCTCTTGATAGAATATTGAAAATTATCTTCATCAGTGGGTTAATTGGCTTAATTTTCCTTCAGATGGTAACTTTCAAATGCTTGGTCTTAATTAGCATGGGTAAATGAGAAATGTAGGTGATTCACACTTTTCAGTTTTCTTGTTCTCTAGAGATTTCCATTCCTTTCCCCTAAGATATTTGAAATGGCTGAGGGCTACATTGATTAAAATAAATTATGCCGGTATTTTACACCAGTAAAAATGTAGATGGAATTGACTCGTGCCTTGTCCATTAAAAAAAAAAAAAAATCCAACCCACAAATACCATAAAGGAGAAAGTCAGTGTGAACTAGAGATAAACCTTGTATTTAGTATGCTAAGAATTACAAAACTGTTCATTTTTCGGTATTGTGCTAGGTGAGGTAGAGTGTTCAACTAAGAAAGTAGAAAAAAATCCAAGGCATTTTGTGAGTTTAATAAAGTGTGTATGAGGGAAAACTACTCTGAAGGAGGGCAGTGGAATAAAAGGAGAAAAATATTGTTCATTGTTCTTAGGTTATGTTCCTTGATCCCCATTTGTTTCACTCTTGACTCTCTCAACTTGGGGCTAATAAGGAGATCATCAACACCAAGTACTGTTTTTAGAATTTGACAATAGTTTTGGTCTTCATTAACAATCACACATTATTAATTTCCCCTTTTTCTCATGTTAATCAATATTACATTCTAAACAACCTATTACTTAATAATCTCGGATAAAAAAAGGAGTCTTTCAGATTATGGAATTTGAACTGCCTGAACACAGAAGCACATCTGAATTATTTGGGCATAAATTTATTGTGTGACACTTTGTGAATTCAGAAAATGAAATAACATCCACATTGTACTGTGCATCTTACATAATAATTTCTGTAAATTACATAACAAATGGGAGACTTTCTCATTTCACTTCTGTTAGATCCACCTATTAAACTCTAATAAGGGTGATGATAAAGCTAAGGATTTATTTAAGAAAGTTTAAGACAAAATCATTTTTGAAATTTCTTCAATAGGTATGTATTTTTTCCTTCTGCTGGCACCTATATAAACAAGCAGTAATTAAAGTTTTAAAATCCTAAATTTTCATATATTCCAAAATTAGACATAAGAGCAAGCAATTATAAATTTTTTATAATTTTTAATAAAACTTTAATATAATTCATGTTTTCCTTAAAATTCATGCACCCACTTGTGATGGAGATGCAAAAATTTTTAGGGATTGGGAAAGATGTATCATTATATCAAAAAACAAGGGAAAAATTAGCTATACAACATATACTAAAAATGAAGTGTTTAAATAAATCCATGTATATAAAAAAGGGAAAACAATAGATTGTGAAAGATAAATTATATGAGGGAAAAAGAAGGAAAGAATTTTATCCTAATATATTAGCAGAGTTTATCTGTGAGCTTGGGGAATACAATTGTATTTTGTGTTCTTTGTTCTTTTCTCTGTTTTACAAATTTTCTGGCACAAATTGATTTCTCTTTTAATCAGCTTAAATGTTTGAAAAAAAATTGGCCCTTTTTTGGCTTTCCATGGAGAAATAGGACCACAGTGGTTTCATTACCTATAAGAATTTCAATTCTAGAAATACTGTTGCACCTTTCCAGGTAGGCATGCCGAGCACTCGACATGGAGATCACATTTTACCCTTCTACCTGATAGCATCTCCGTTTCCAGATTGCTCCCCAAATAAAAACAAGCATTGAACCTCCAATCAGTGATGATAATTTAATTTCCCTCTCGGCTGTAAGTACCAGAAAACAGTCAGGCAATCAGTGAGAAAAACGTGTTCTCCTGGTTTATTTTTACATTAACTAATTAACATTTTCTTCTCTACCTATAATGGGAGGTCTAAAAAGTATAGGCTCAGCTGACCTAATTGTGTAGGGCTTCTTAGCAACGGTGCTGTGTGTGTGTTAGGGGGTTAGGTGGGGCAGGATGCAGGAGTGAGATCATTAAGTAAAACCTGGAAATGACTCTGAACCCTTATAAGGGTTCTTCATAATACAGAAACTTCAGGACTGAATGAGAAATGGGCAAGAGGGATTAGTAGGTATCTTTCAGTGGAGTCCTGGGCACCCTGGAGCTCACCTTTCTGGTCTGGGATTACTAGACTCTATGGGGATATGCACCCTTGATGGGTTATTTTCTACACTAATTTACAGCTCTATTGGGATAGAGGTTAAGTTGCAATTATTTGGGTTCATAATGAAATAAATGAATTTTGTTCAGTAGAGATAAAATTTCCATTCTGTTAGGAAAGATGGCCCCAAATATTACATTTTATTGCCCAATGGAATAGTACCTAATTCTTCCATGTCAACGTTTCTAACTTTGTGTGTGTGTATTATTTGAAATCTTCTTTGAACCAGTTCTGATGTTTTACTGGTTTCCTCATTAATTACTTTGTTGACACATGTTCATTTTATATTTGTATAAAAGTCTTGTTTCATTTTTTTGAAAAATCCTACCTTAACCCCCAAAAATATATTATTTGAGGTTTATAGCAGATCAGAGCAAAAGATGGTCCACAGAACTCTGGTGCTCTGTAGAGGTAATTTAGGAATCTTAAGAATGTTTGATTTGGGTTTTACTTTTAAACACATTTTCACATATTTCTTCTATTTTTTAAAAGGATTTTATTTATTTCACGAGAGACACACACACAAATAGAGAGAGAGAGGCAGAGACACAGGCAGAGCCAGAAGCAGGCTCCATGTAGGGAGCCCGATGCGGGACTTGATCCCAGGACCCTGACATCACGCCCTGAACCAAAGGCAGATGCTCAACCGCTGAGCCACCCAGGTGTCCCTACATATTTTTTCTTTCTTTTTTTTCTATATATTTTTTTCAAATGCCAATGAAAAACAACAAATGGGCTAAAATGAGTTAAATGCCAAGTTTTTTTTACTTTGGATGTCACACATGAACTGTGGCTTCCATTGCATGACTTCATAATATGTAAAAATTATGGATTTGAGCTCATAAAATAAATATCCAATGTCCAAAAGAATACCACTTTTATTTGCGTATTAGAGTTATGCATAAGAAGTCATCAAAATATAAAAGTTCCCGCTTTTAAAAAAATACCTCAGTTATACCCACATTTAACCACTGCAGACTGTAACTAGAACAAGCTCTATCAATTTCTACATTATTGAAGTTTCAATCTGGATAATTCTTTGTTGGGGAGGAAGCTATTCTGTACATTGTAGGAGATTTACCAGCACGCCTGGCCTCTACTCAACAGGTGTCAATAATACCCCCTCCTCAGTTGTGACAACCAAAAACATCTCCATACATTGCCCCCCTGAGACACAATATTCCCCCAGTTGAGAACCCCTGAACTAAAGGAACAAGAAAGAAAAAGGAAGAGAAGGAGAAGGAAGAAAAGTAGAAAAAAGAACTTTGTGGAAGACCAATTATTAAATTAATAGTTACGCATACCCTAGGCCATAGGTCAAGAGCTCAGTGTCAAAATCACTGTCCTATTTGGAATAAGCATGGAGAATGTGATCACATCATTTAATTTTCTTGGTTTTCAGCTTATTCATTTGTCAAATAAGGATGTTACACTTAATGGCCTCCAACATATCCCTTGTAGTAGACCCTCTCTTAGGGGCACAAAAGAAATAGAATCAAGAACCTCCCTAAGAGGTCCTCAAATTTTGCTAATATACTCCCTTAACTAGCAGGCTAGTGACCAATTTCAAGTTGTCTATGTTCTATGCTAATGGGTGGAAATACCTAGGAACATTAATTGAGCAATTGGTAGGAAATGGTAAGAATTATTTCCTCTTCTTTGAGGCCTATGTGAGGACTCAGGGTGATGAGTGACCTCCAAAATGTAGTTGTACATTACTTGAAAGGAAATATTTCTCATAATTCTGTTGGGGTCAGGTCCAACAGAAATATTTTTGAAGTTATTTTTGTGCCATCTGCAGCCAGGGCTCTTTAAACTCAGTGATATTGTCAGGAACCTTTATTGGTCTAAATATATAGTTACTGTTAAAGACAGAAGCAATACTGATTGGAAAGAAAGGTTCAGAAACATCTGAGAAATTTTATTTGATAACTACTTGCTCAAACCTTCATAAATCACTCGTTAATTCAAGTAGCATCAGGTTGTTCTGTTGAACATGGAACAGTGTGACAAATAGTAAGCATCTTAGCAAGCCTGTTGTCCTGTATCATCAAACAGGCTGTTTCTCAAGGCCAAGTCCTTTGATCCTGACCATTTACTTGACAGTGAAGAGACCAAATGTGACAGCTTAGAGGAGGTTCCTGTCCCCAAATTCCTTAAACTCAACAGAGCAGATCTTTTATTGCAAACAATAGTGTATTGCAAGCAACCACTGTGATCACTGAAGCAAAGATTTGAAGAAGAACTACAGACACTAAATGATTTTGAGGAAGTGCCTCACCTTGAGGTGCTCTCCCCTGTGAAATATTTCGAAATTTGCTAGGATGCTTGGGTTGAGGATTGTAAGGCTGCTCAACTTTGTCACATAGGTGAAAAGGCTGGGATTTTGAATTTTGTTTCCCCTCCCCTCTTCTTGTCTGTCTTCTGCTTCTGACTCTTCTGCTTCCACTTCTGCTTCTCCTTAAGTGTGGCAAAGGGTACGGTCTACATTTCTTTCCCCCTATTATTTTTTATGTCAGAACATTTAGTCATTCACAGACTGAACATCTCGTAAGATAGTGGAATTATTTCTATGTCCTGAACAGCACAAATCTATTGCTTTGGGTTCTTGGCATCTTTGAAAACTTAACAGCTGAAAGTATAATAAATGTGAAAATAGGAATATGAATAAAATTGAACCTGCTTAACTAGCTGGATCATCCAGAGAAACACTCATGATCAATTGAGTAACTGATCTTGCAACCAGATCACCATTCAAAATTTCCCAAATAGGTTATATTCAGATTGTCCAAGGTAATTGTGAAATAAAATTTTTTACTTTTGCTTGAAAGGTATATATGATAAAGATATTAATAGTTTGTAGACCTTTAAATTCTTCAGAAAGCTATTCCAGTGGCCACTCAGTCCATGAAGTTTGAGACAAAAATGAAACATGTGACTCTTGTTAATCATATAGTGTGATCAGATTGAGGTAGGAAAAGCCTTCTAACATTTGAGTTTCTAAGAAGGAACAGCACATTGTAAAGTCTGTGGTAGCAGACAGTTGAGAATTTTTATGTTGAGGTTTGATTTTCCATTCATTCAAATATGAGATTTGTTAGTAGTGTCTCCTATTTGGTATTTGTATATAATTTTGAGGTTTACAATGTGTACTTAGTCCATATTTTCTCAGGCGAAAATACTGAACAAAATGTTATAGTGATACATAGCAGTAACATACAGAAGTTAATTCTCATAAAAATGCCCTAACCATCTCTATTATTCATACAAATGAAAAAATCCTGGCTTATGAAGTATCTGTGGAACCTCTTTATTTCAGTGTTAATTTGAAGGACATTTTTATCAATCAACATATACTTCTATTTGTTTACAAGATCGAGGGACGAAATATCAGTATTTGAAATAAATTGTATTTAAACATGCTAGCAATGAACAATCAGAAAATAAAATTTAAAAAGCATCATATGATTTACAATAGTATGAAAATATATGAAATACTGGGGATAAATTTGAGTAAATATGTGAGGAGTCATCACCTTGAAAGCTATAAAATATTGTTGAGGGAAATTAATAAAAACTTAAAAGAATGGAGATAGATACTTTGTTCATAAGTCAGGAGCGTCAATATTGTCAAGATCACTTCTTCCCAGATTGATCTATAGATTGGATGTAATCCATTCAAAATATCAGCAGGTTTGTGTAGAAATTTACAGCTGATTGTAAACTTCATATAGAAATGCAAAGGACATAGAATAGCCAAAAATTTTTGAAGAAGGAAGAATTAGGGAAATAAAATGATCTGATCTCAAGAATCAATAATAAAAATAGAATCAAAGGGGCTTCAAGGTAGATAAATAAATCAATGGGAAAGAATAAAGGATAGAAATCAACCCACATGTAGATAGACCACTGACTTTTGACAAAGATACAGAGGCAATGCCATGGAGAAATTTTGATAAATGGCACCAGAACCACTGGATATTTATGTGAAAAAAAAATGAACTTGGAATTTAATGGATTTGTGCTAGTGGTGATACTATAATTTAAAAATGTGATAGGTCACTAGTGTAGGATTTTGTGAGGGCTTTATATAAGTCCTCCTTTTATCTTAGGATAATTCATTTATTCATTTAACAAATATCCATTGAGTAATTAGACAATGCCACAGACTGATGCCACAGTGATGAACAAGGTAAGTGTGATCCCTACTCTTACAAACCTTGCAACAGAATAAATAATGGAGACAGGATAAATAAATCCTCACGATGCTAGTTCTCTAACTAAAATGATAGTAAGTTGAATTGAAAAATGCAAGTTGTTAAGAGAGCATTGTGACTTGATATCAATGTAGTAGAAAAGTGCAGGAGGAGGAGGGTGGGTTGAAAAAGGTTTCTTAGAAAAAGACATTGAGTTTGAGACTTGAATGGAAGTAGCCAGGCGGAGTATGCAGAAGACCATAACAGGACTCCTTGAATTGACACAATCAAAGAAGCAACACAAGTCTTAAACTGTAATCTTCTAATTTTGAATTCAGGAGAATAAAGGCCATTATTTTTATTGTTCAGAGCAGCACCAAAGACTATCCACTAGGCACAAACTCAGACAAGATTAGGTTTTAAAAATACCCTTCGTCTCATAATCATCAAGAATTTGGTTGACATCAACTATTAAATAGGGTTTTGCATTTGTGCCTATCACAGTATAGTCATAATTTCTACTCATTCTTATTTTATCTTTACATTTTGGTTTTGAGACAATTCCACCAGAATTTTCAACAAAGAGGATACCTCATTTAATTTGTTACTTGGGCTCCCGTTCAATTTTTTTCACTTGAGAATATATTTCAGCTGTTCAGTGTTTGGATATGGATGGATGATTACTGAATTTTTTCTTTAAGCTCTTGGTTACTTAGAGAATAGTTTGGACAGTCTATCGAGTTCTTTGTTGAAAAGAATAGCAACTCCCTCAAAAAAGCTCAAATGAGAAGAACAAAAAAAGTATAAAAATTATATGAAGTCCTCAGAAAAGCTCAAAATGTTTTAAATTTTTGAAATGTCCCTTTTCAGCGAAATAACCATCACTAAACTGTTGATTCTTGTGAGTTTTAAATTTCAAATGTTAAGGTAATAAATTGTTCAGAAATATGGCATTCCTAACTACAAAAGTTCATCAGATTTAGTTTGGAGTAAAATAAAATCTATGAGATACCTCATCAGGTACAATATACATTTGTCTCTTTGTAGCATTACATGATTCTCTTGGGATATCCAATTTTGCTTGTTTTAATATAGAACGAAACTCTCTCAGGATAAGAATCCTTGAGAGTAATAGGAATATAATAAAATATTTCAATCTGTCTCCAAAATGATTAGTTTGGGAACAGGGTCTGCCCAAATTCTATAGTAGGAAACATTTTAATTCATGTGAATATATTTTATTGTGCTGGCATCTGGGCATTTTTATTTAGCTATAATTAACATACTATAAAATACATAGGTCTTGAATGTTCAGTTCAATGAGTTCTGGCATTTATATACATCCATATAATGATCACCCCAAATGAGATAAAGAATGTTTCCTAGAAATTTCCTTCGTGCTCTTTCCCAGGCAATTTTCCTTGCAATGATTATCTAATTTTTTATCACAATGGGTTAGTTTTACTTGTATTTGGATTTCATATAAATGGATCTGGATCACATAATATGTGTTCTTTAGGTTCTGGCATCTTTTGCTTAACAGAATGTTTTTGATACTTTTGCATATTTCTGCATGTATAAGTAGTTCATTCATCTCATATCACTGCATGGTTATATATTGTATAGATATACCACAATGTATTCTACTTTTCACTATTGTGAATAATGCTGCTAGAAAGATTGAGATATAAATCTTTGTGGGAATATCTATATTTCTGTCTTTTGCATGAATACCAAAGGGTAGAATTACTTGATCATGGTGGTCATGAGGCAAGAATGCTTAGAAGAAATAGCCAGTTTGCCAGTGAAGTTGTATCATTTTACATTCCTATCAGCAAGATTTGAGGGTTTTGGTTTCTCCATAACTTAACAATTGGTTTTGTCAGTCTTTTTTATTTTAATCTTTCAAGTGAGTTAAAAGTGTTAACTCACTGTGGACTTCTTCTCATATAACAACTGGCCCTAATATATTTTCTTATATGAGGTATATGTTAAAAGCTTTATGCTCATTCTTTTTTATGCTATTCCTCTTTTATTGTTGATCTTTAGGAGTTCTTTGTATGCCTACGTGTGTGTGTGTGTGTGTGTGTATACATATATACATACATATATATGTATATACACATACCTGTATATGTCTTCCAAAGCAATGGTTTTATTCTGCATTCCCTCCAGTTATGAGAGTTCCTCTTGCTCTACATCCTTGCCAGCATTTGGTGTTTTCAGTGTTTTGCATTTCAGCCATTTTAATAGGTGTGTATTGGTATCTTATTATTTTAGTTTGCAATTTCCTAATGACATAAGATGTATCTTTTTGTATGTTTATTTACCATATGTATTTGCATCTTTCTTTGATAAAGTTTGTTCAGATCATTTGTCCATTTTTTAATACAATTGTTGAATTTTAAGAGTTCTTTGTATATTTTGGATACTAGTCTGTTATCAGAAAGATGGTTTGCAAAGATTTACTCCATGTCTATGACTTGATTTTTCATTCTCTTAACTGTCTTTTGCAAATAAGTTTTTAATTTTAATGAAGTCTAACCTACCAATTTTCCTTTCATGGATTGTGCCTTTGGTGTTGTATCTAAAAAGTTATTACTAACTCCAAGTTCCCCTAGATCTTCTGATCTTCTGTGTTATCTTCTGGGAGTTTTATAGTTTTGTCTTTAGTCTGTGATCCATTTGGGGTTAATTGTGAAATGTGCAAGACTTCTTTTCTTTTCTTTTCTTTTCTTTTCTTTTCTTTTCTTTTCTTTTCTTTTTTCTTTCTTTTCTTTTCCTTTCCTTTCCTTTCCTTTCCTTTCCTTTCCTTTCCTTTCCTTTCCTTTCCTTTCTTTTCTTCTTTCTTTCTTTCTTTTCTTTTCTTTCTTTTCTTTTCTTTTCTTTTTTTTCTTTTCTTTTCTTTCAGATATCCAATTTTTCCAGCACCATTTGTTGAAAAGACTATTAGATTTTATTAGAATTGCTTTGGCTCCTTTGTCAAATATCAGTTGACTAAGTTTGTGTGGGTTTTGTATTCTCTATTCTGTTCTATTGATCTGTTCTTTGACCAATACCACACTGTCTTGACTACTATAGCTTGATAGTAAGTCTTCCAAATTTGTTTTTATCTTTCAATGTTATATTGGCTATTTTGAGTCTTTTCCTTTACTATGTGAATCTTAGAATCATTTTGTAGATATCTAAAAATAACTTTCTGGGATTTTGATTGAGATTGCCTTAAATCTATAGATCAAGTTGGGAAGGACAGATCTTAACAATATTGAGTCTTCTTATTCATTGACATAGAATACTTTCCATTTATTTAGGTCTTTGACTTCTTTCATCAAAGCTTTACATTTTTCTCATGTAGGTCTTATAACATTTTTTCAGATTTATACCTAAGTATTCCCTTTTTCAGTGCTAATATAAATGGTGTTACATTTTTTTTATTTCAAATTCCAACTGTTCATAGCTGATATATAAGAAAGCAATTGATTTTTGAACATTAACATTAGATCCTGCAACTTTGTTATAATTGCTTACTAGTTCCAGAAATTTGGGGGTAGGGGGTTTGAGATTTTCTGCATGACAATTATAGCATTGGTAAACAAAGACAGTTTTATTTTTTCCTTCCAAATATGTGTACTTTTAATCGCCTTATTGCATTAGTCAGAATTTCTAGTATGATGTTGAATAGAAGTGGTGAGAGGAGATACCATTGTTCCTCATTTTAGCAGAAGAGGGTGTAGTTTTTCATCACTGAGTATAATGCTAACTGTATTTTGTAGGTGTTCTTTATCAAGTTGAGGTAGTTGCCCCTTATTCTGAGTTTACTGAAAGTTTTCATCATAAACGAGTATGGGATTTTGTCATATGTATTTCTGCATCTGATGATACTGTATGATTTTTCTCATTTAGCCTGTTGATGTGATGCTTTGTGCACTAATACAGTTTCAATTAAGCTGAGTTTCAATTGAGCAGAGATTGTATTCTTGATCAAGTACCATTTCTCTTTTTTTCTTTTATGGTTTTGGCTTTTTGTGTCCTTCTGGGCTTCTTTTTCCTTTTTTTTCTTTTTAGGCTTCTTTTAATGGGATTCTCTTTCATCATTAGATAATGAAATGGTAGTAAATAGGTTAGGACTTTTTAACAATAGTGTTTTGGAGCTGTTAAAAATTACACAGAATGAAATCTTTTATGAGCCATTATAACAAACAACTACAGCAATTGAAAAGAAACAGAACATTGACATTAAACCCTAGAACCTCTGGCAAGGCAATCAGTGAATTTTTAGCTTGTTAACCTCTCAGAGTTCATCTTAGTTTAGCGTATTATCAGCCTGGCTGAGAAACAGGTAGACCTGAAATCCAGGCTTACCTCTGCTTACCAGGCAGCTCTGCTGGAGGTAGGGGCACTATTTTCTCCTCAACCAAATGTACCATCCTTCTTATCAGCCCATTAGTGAGGCTGCACCAGTTCTGATGGGGTTTATTCAAGCCTCTTAAAATCCAGTTGTCTGGGTAAGGCTGGTTTAAATCTTAAGTTCAAAACCAATGCAAACTACAGCAGTTCTGCTATAATATTTGTTTTGAAAATGTGATTTCTTACAACATGAATAATATACAGGGGGATAGTTCAGCAAAATGTGAATTTTGCATTTGTATGTGTGTGATTTTGTCAGCAAGACATATTAGGTAAATGCCAGAAGTGCACCTTGCTAAACTGGGTCACATAGATCTATACAGAATGCACACACAGGCAAACCTTAAACATCTGCCTCAGTTTATCACATATATTATGCACACCCATTCATGGTGGTGCTACAGCATTCCAATCAGTTCCAGAGAACAGTATTTCTACCATTCACAGTAACTTACAAGCTGCAAACCTTCTCACACCCATTTTGCTTCCACAAGCAAACTTTAGTTGTTGTTTTCACTGTAAAGTGTCATGCTTATTGTCATACTTCTGTGTTTCTTAAATGTGTACAATTTTTCCATTGCTCTTATTATGTTCCTTTTGTATTTTTATGTGTCATACTGTTTTTTTTTTCTTTGTGTCACTGTTTTTGAGTGTTACACTCCTAACACTATTTTGCACATAAGCTTTGCGGTCTTTATTGTGTGAATTTGCATAATGTGGGTGATTTTTAAGTACTTCTGTGTTATATTATAGCAGAACTCATGTATTTAATTTCACCCATGTAGAAGCCATATCCCAAACATATCCTAAACCTAACATAGCAGAAATTGTCATAAGGTAGAAAAGAAGACAAGGTATATGTGTTATAGCAAGTATTTGTCACTATTCTCATCTTGTGGTAATAGGAAGGGGATTGTTTTCCTCCTCTCCCTCCTTTCTCTCTCTCATCTTGGCATCCTGAGTCTTGTTCATTTTTCAGAACTTACCTTTTGCTGCCTCAGGACTATGCTCAAGGCTCTATCTTGGCCTTTATCCCTTCTGCTTCTTATGATGGTGAGACATGTGTCCTTCTTGTACTAGGGTATAAGGGTAGAAACTCTCTTTATTTTCTGTTACAACTTGTTTTATTGTGTGAGTCCTTGAGAAATACGTTGTATGAAATTGGGAGAGCTCACACTACAAATAGAGGATCCAGAGATCACCTTAGGTGAACCAGGATAAAAGTACATGTTTAAGAAAAGTAAGGGTTTATGTTTAAAATCCAAGCGTGTTAAAACCTAACTACCAAGCACAGTGCTTGGATCATAGTATGTACTCAAAATATTTGTTGAAGAAATGAATGAATGATTATGAAGGCAATTAGTAGCCCATAGACCTGTTTAAATCATTTCAGTCCCCCAAAGAACATGGAAATTCAGAGATAATAAGAAAATCTTCAGTAAATAATACTACATATTATGGTAGTATCAATTGCAAATAATGAAACAAGAATAATATGAAAGCAATTATTTTGGCTAGTAGGGACAGGAAAAGGAAGCTATAAGAATTTTGTGTAAGTTAGGCTTTTTAAGAAAGACCTTTCTCCAGAATTTTATCTTAATCTGAAAGCAGAAGTGTTACCCTAAATAGTTTCTGATTTCCAGCTAGCTGTACTTAAGAAAAGCATTTAGGTATGTGTCAACAGTGAATGATGTTAAATTAAGCCTACATTTTTGTTTCCATCACAGTGCCACTTCTTAGACCCGGGTTTGATCTTCCCTCCTCTCTCCACCAGATTCCTGCCATCATCTCCCTATTCCATGCATCATCTCCTGACAACTTGCTCTCATGACAACACCATTTTTACATGATCTTCTCAAAGTGTTAGATGTGTGCAGGTTCCTCCCAGCTCAGCACCTGCCATCTTACTCCCTGCTCGGTCTACCATCTTACTCAGCGTGAAACACCAATATCCCTATGTTGCATTCCTCCTTCTTCCTTCTCAGACCTGCCCCATATCTCTTACCCTCTCTCCTCGACCCCAACTCTCATTTCTGCTCCAGCATTAGCATTTGCTGACCATCCTTCATTCTAGAAGCACTTTCCATCTTTTTGTGCTCAGCCTGTTTCCTCTGCTAGGAAGGGGATTATCCCCATAGATAACCAAATGGCTCCTTCCCTCACCTCCTTGGAATCTTCCTTCAGATGACCCTTTCTTAGTAATCCTTACCCAGACTACACTATTTATAGTGTGGACCTCACCCTCCCTTGCCATTCACCACCTTGGTTCTTTCTTTTTTGTTTTTCCATACCAATTTCACTTGTAACCTTCTATGTAGTTTACGTTTTACTGTATGGTAATAGCCTATCTTTCCATAAGGGCAGGGATATTTATGTGTTTTGTTCACTGATGACTTATCAGAGCTTAGGATAGAACCAAGAATATAATGGGTACTCAGTACATACTATTGAATGAATGAGACCATAAATAAATGTTACAAATCCTTTTACTGTTTCAGCTGTATAATTCCAATGATTTCAAAGTTCACTGACAACATAGCAGACTTAAAACTAGAAGCATAATGATGAAATAGAAAATAAAGGTTTTGTTTGTTTGTTTTTGAAGGGTTTTTTTGTTTGTTTTTAAACATCCAAAGTTTTAATTAAACCCAGACTTAATATTACAACCGTAGTTTTGATGATGAGAAAAAAATTTTGAATAAAATGTAAAAAGCTGTGAGTGTTATTAAGATGATGTGTAGCAAGAATACATAAAACATATCTTTTAAAATTTGAATTAGTAGGAAATGCTCATTTTTATTTGTGATGTTTTTCTCTCACTATTCTAGTAAAGATAAAAGGTATTGATTATAATAATATTGATTGACTTCTTTCAAAGGCAGAAGAAAAACTTTTAGCCTGTGTTTTTCCATTGGGATTGTGCTATTTAAAATAGTATGGCAGGAAAGCAAGTGAGCATGGCTGTTTAATTACAGTAGAACATGCTACCAATTCAACTATTGATTTTACTTCATTTGCCATCTTATAATATATTATATACTTTTTCATCCATTCTACATAATGTTCGGTATAGAATTTCATATTTATAAATTCTTTTAAATATTTAATGCCTTCCCATTTAGGTTCTTAAATCAAATGACTTCTAATAGCCTAAAATAATCAGCACCATCCTGAAAATTTAGGAAATAGATACAGAGATAGATCAAAACTTACGATACGTAAGGAGTTTTAGAAAACACAAAACCATGTATCTGAATATTAAATGTGTCAAATTATATGTATTAATTAGAATTTATGGGTTAATATAATAGAAACTCTAATGGTATGAATATAGGACAGCAGTATATAATGAAATGTAGTTCATATATGCAGGTAAGATGGAAAGTGAAATGTAAATTTATGTGATTTAATAAGGTTGTTATCGAACAATGTATAAAAATTGAACAAGAAAAAGCTTCACTTTATTAGCATACGATGCAAATTATTTTAAAAATCTTGTTTGAAACATAAATTTTACTGCCATATGTAGAAATTCTAATTCTCTTGGACAGCAGAGCCATGATATTTTAGAAAGTTCATTAACAAGTTCATTAACAATAAACTAAAGATCAATATAAATATTGCATATATTCATAAGTGTGGTGTCACATGTGTGTGCATATTGTAGAGTGTGTACTTAAGCTGACAACCAGTGAGGTTGTATGATAGTGAGTATTAAATGAACAAAACTGCCATACATAGCTACGCAAATTGGCAAGTGATATTTAGTCATTTGTTAAAAGTTGCAAACTGGAAGAAATATCTGACTTATATATGGTGGTGTTATTCAACACACCACTTTGGCCTTGTCTGCAGGTTGTTTTCTTGATCTATGAAGGCATTAGGGAATGACCACTAATTAGTGTTATAAGACCAAACGATGGTCATATTGGGTGCCACCACCCCGGCTATCTAAGTTGCTAATGTACAGTCCCATTCCAGAAGAGCTGTCACTATAAAACCAGGTCAGCATGGCAGCAGAAATCTATAAATATCGTGCCTATGTCATATCCTATCATCTCTGGAAGGAGCACGCACCCTGTCTTTTTAAAAGAGGTTTCCATATGCTGCAGAAGACATGTGTGATAAATTAAGCACTTCTTTCTAGACACTGAAAACATAATAGTGATATAATTAATTACAGTCATATTCTTGTTAAAATTGTGCAGAAAAATTACACCTTTTTCGATTAGCATGAAATATAAGTGTCAAATCCGTAATAAAACCCTGATCAATAAAACAATAATAATTGTGTTGTTAAAAGCGGACATTGAAAGGTGTTCATGGCAACATATTTTAAAGGTTAGAAACCCTTTTAAAATAAACGGATTTCATCTTTACACTATGTCATCTAAATCATTACTGTGTTTGTGTATACAATTATAATCAGACGATAAATTGCAGCTATTGAATGGATTAAGTCTGCACTTCTTGACCTCATAAATCTGAGATTGTCATAGCTTTAGAAAATGCTTGTGTAACAATCAGTTGATTACATGGCATGAGCAGCTGCGTGCATGTTAACTGGAAAATATGAAAGGGGAAGGGTAACACAGAGTTCAGTGGCAGAACTTTATAACATATTTGACACTTTCTTTTTAACACTTTCAGACTCTCCCTTTGGAATGTGCCTTACATTTTAGTAGGTTTAAGCATTTAATAGAAGGATGTGAAGAAAGTCGATGCCAACAAAACAGGGTCCAACTGAAATGTCAGTGTTCATTAAGATGGCCCCAAAATATCCATTCATGTTAAATCACCGTATTTTTTGAAAGCCTTAACAGAGCATCATAAAGAGTGCAGTGGTGATAAGTACTTCACAGTACACTCTAATTAGTGATTAAGGAAAAAAAACAAGATCTTCACCAATCCAAAATGACAACCTGTGCCTAAACACACCATTTGCAATAGGTGTGCAATGCCTCTCTGACAAAACCTCAATTTATGTGTAAGAGAAGTGAATCAAAGGATGGGTGATGCTGTACATTTTTTCAAATTTCAAAATTACAAAAGTGATTACCTCACCACTAAAGAAACTAGCATTCTCAAAGTCGCCATATACTTGTAGTTTTTGTTGGAAGGGGCTACCTGCACCTGCTATTTTATGCTTAATGCACAAAGCATTATGTGCATTTTAGATCTTCTGAGAAGTGGTTTTAACTCAAATTTATCTATTTGTATATAGCTTCCACCTTCAAAAATTTATATAGAATATGACCCAATTTTGAAAATCTCATATATTAAAATGGTATTAATCAAAGATTCAAAGAGAATTAGATTATTAATAATGAAATATTTTCATTTACTTTAATTTTCTCAGATGAAAGGAACTAAAGCGTGCTTTAAGCGTTAGTTAGGAATTTACAGCCTGCTCGTAAAAGTGGCATTTTTCTCATTTTGCATAAAAAGTTAGAGTACAGAATAGCTAAATAACTAATCCCAAGGTCACAACGAAAAGGGGAATGAGGGGCAGCTCCAAAGAAAATCCTCAATTTCAAGCTCCTAAGGAACAATTGCCTTTTTATAACCTCTATTTAATAACATTTAATGATTAAATTACCATGAAAATAAAACATCTTGTTCAAAAGGCATTCTAGTGTGGAAAAATAGAAGACAGTGATCTATGATATGCACTCAACTTCGTTAAAACAGCCTTATAACAGATTAGACCCAGCATACTCCCACCTGTCTAGAGAGCTAGCCAGCTTTCAGAAAGCTGTGTAAAGGAATGTCCTCATCCCTACACAAGATGGGATTCTTGGCTTCTATGAATCTGACCCAGATAGTTATTGATCACCAACAATTACAGAGATGTCTCATTTTGACTTCCGGCAACATATCCACACAGACTGCTAATTCATTTGATGTTGAAATGGACAGATTTGTGAGGTGACATCAAGGAGTTCCACGTCGTAGGCTGTTAACTTTGTTAACCATGAAGAGCTACTTTAGATCACCTAATCATAATGGTGAAGACTGGAGTGTCAATATTTGCATTAGATAATTTACTTATGTTGTGTCATTTCACCTTTCAAGAGATCTGCAATGGAATTATCATTGTCCTCAACCAGATTAGAAAATTAAAGAGTTAAGTGTATTGTCCAAGGTCACAGAGCTGGAAGGTGGTATAGCCAGATGTAGAACCAGATCTTTAAACTTCCAGAACTCAGATTCTTAACAGCTGGGCAATTCTACCTCCAGGTTTTACAGTTTCCAGCTCCAGTTGATGTCCCCAGAGTTGAGCTTCTGAACCTCAAAGATCAATGCCTCCCAACAGTCAGCTTAATTAGGTTCTCTGGTTTAAAAGTGACTATTTAAAAATTTTGTTCTAAAAGTGACCCATAGACTGGTATGGCTGGTTTTACTTTTTTCAACTTTCATTGACTTGACTAATTGTATGATAAAGTGTAGTTACTCCAGTTATTGGTGTTTATGGGTATTTCATTCGAGTAAAAAACACCATCAATAAAGTTTACTATTTTAGTTTCTCCTTCTCACCAGACAGAATGTTTTTCAGATAAGTACATTAAAGCAATCAAACAGCTGCTGTGAGGAATTTACTCCTTGATACAGTGCTTGTGTGTGCCAGAATGAATTGAAAGGAATTTATTCAAATTTGTCAAATCATTTTGTTGTGGTTTTTTGACATCATCAATAGAAGCAGTCAATGATTAGCTTAATTGATTAGCTACTTTTTAGGTCAAAATGCCAAATGAAATAACCCAAAATTTCATTTTGATCTCTATAGCCCTATGATATGAACACAGCCTTGCTTAACTTAGTTTTTTTCTTAATAGAATTCATACAGGTTTTTCCATCATGTTCTCCCTCATTCTCTGGATTCCTCATGTCGTCTGACTTTTGAAAGTGCTTGTCTCCACCAACACAGGACTTTTGAATATGCTCTTTCTCATGCCTGCATGAGTTTCCCTGCTTTCTTGCCCCAGCTCTTTCCCAGTTTCAATATGTCTTCAGAGCTCAATTCAGTGATTCCTTCCCTAAGAATGAGTCCCTGACCTCTGTGATTAAGTTGAAAATCCCTGCTACCAGCTGTTGGAACACATAGCTTACTTCCCTCTTTTAGCACTTGTCGGCATAATTGAGTTACATTTAACTCCCTTATAAAGGCCTGTCTTTGAATATTTGGTTCAATATCTTTGTCAACATCTCCATCCCCTAGGGAATCTCTTCACAGTTCATATATAAATCACCACATTATGCACCTTCCATATACTACAGTTATGTTTGTCAATTATACCTCAATAAAGCTAAAAAAAACCCCATATTTCCATACCCTAGAATGAAAAACAGTATTTAGACCATGTCAACCAGAGTCATAGTAGCTCTTTTCCATTAAGCCTCTGAAGCACAAAGGGAGAAATTAAATATCTCTATTTAAGGAAGAAATAAATAAATAAGGGCAACTTAAGGAAAGGTAAAAATGTCTCTCTTCTTTCTACCTGCATTTATTGCTTCTTCTCTTCATCCTCTCCTTTTCTCTTTATTCCTTTCTGTCTTCCCTTCTTCCTTCCTTTCTGCTCTCATTATTTTAATAACAAGGACGAAAACAGTACATTGATCTACTTTTTGAATTTAGAGCACCAGATAACAAATTGTTCACTAAATGTAACAATTTAAAACATACTCAGACGCTGTTACAGGGATGGCAAACAGAGAACGAGTAATTGAATAAGGAAAGGAAATAAAAAAGGAACAAAACAGACAAGCAGTGAGAGCACAAACTGCCTGACAGCCTAGAACGCCCCATAGAGAAAGGGAAGAAAAGAGGAAAAGCAGAGAGAGACTAACACAAACCACCACCCACAGGGGCATGCATTTTGATGAAATAGAGGATCTCTATTTTTAGGTGAGACAAACCCAGTTGTGAATATTTAGGACATT
Organism: Canis lupus baileyi; assembly: GCF_048164855.1. Lineage (NCBI taxonomy): Eukaryota > Metazoa > Chordata > Mammalia > Carnivora > Canidae > Canis > Canis lupus. The sequence continues at coordinate 23,008,579 of NC_132856.1, read as the reverse complement.
GATTCTCAAATGATGTCCTTGCACTGGATAGCTGAAGCTAAATATTTTTAAATGATCTAATTCACACTGAAAAAAAATATTTCATAAGTAAAACAATGTCCCTCTGAAGATGGTTTTCCCATTATTTCTTAATTAAACCTTTACATCTGAATCTGCTTACCTTTCCTATCATCTAGATTTAGCATGAAAGTAAGTATATGTTTAGTTATATTAAGAATAAAAAGATCTGTATTTTAGGGTAGGCTCTTTCAACCAAAAAATATAAAAACTATTCATTCAAGTAATTGATGTTAAAAATATTTTCCCCAATACATTTTATCCTTTGTGAAATTTTAATAAAGGAATCCATGCACATAGTTAAAAAAATCAAATGGGACACTGGGCTTACAATGCAAGCAGCAGTTGGCCACCCCACTCCTTAGTGCTTTTGGTCTTACTGAGGAAATCGCTTTAAATGGTTTCCTATGTAGTTCTTTGGAGTGATGGCCTCCAAAAGCTAAATACTATGCTTAATTACTGTATCACCACTTATCAGATTTAAATTAAAAATATTGAACATAAAAGATGAGAAGATTACACTTACCTCCCTTATACTACCCTGCTAATTTACATTACCCATCTTAATACCAATTTTTTGATAGGTTTTTTTTTTTGGCCTCCTAAAAAACGTTGTATCTTTAAATAATGTATTTGAGCTGCCATTTTATGATCATTGACTACTCTCAACACCCCAAAGATACAAGATGAAAATACCAGTACTCCTCTTTTCTCTCTACCTATTCTATCATGTTTCACTTTCTAATGTATACTAGTTACAGGATCACATCTTAACTTGACATAATTTTCAATCTGTTCTACAAAGTTAATTTAATTTTCTACTTTGGTCTATAGAAAAGGAGACCTAAAGCAATCAACAAAAGATGTTTTATTAGAACAATAGTACCTAATGGGTTGGAATGGTTCTCCAAGGTAGGGGGCAGTATAAATCCTACTGCCTTCCTTCAACCTTTTTAGTAAAATTCTTATTAATGTAGTTTGGTGTAGAAAATGCTCTTTAAAAGTGCCTTCATGTGCTGAGTCTTGGTGAAAGGCAAGATCAAAAGCCAAGATTTTCAAAGGTGATTCCATTACATTTGAGTTATTAAGAGTATTACAAGTCTTGAATCATGTCTTAAGTAGGTCTTTAAAAACTTCTTTAGATGGGTAAATTCCTGATACTGATGGTGGTGTTGTGAATCACAAAGCAGTTTCAATGAAAGTATGTGGCCTGGGTCAAACATGAGAAGACACCTCGGATAGTGTCATATTAAAGAAATTAAGAGGAGAGCAGGTTTAGTTCTTAGAGATTTTTTTTAAAAAAATCAAAAGTCTGCAAGATATGGGGTTTGAATGCAGAAGTGTCACAAGTATTCTTTGAAAGATCAGTTTGGGGATGGAGTAAAAGTAGAAGGGAAATCAGCTAGAAAGTGAATGAGTGATGAGAAAGGGGATCTAGAGAAATTGCTTGAAGAATTGTGGAGTGAAACTGATGGAAGAAATTGGAAGGAAAAGCAAATCTCATCCCAATTTCTAGTGCCATCTTTGCATGAGACTCTCTGTGTTCTCTGCAACCATCTTTCTCCCTTGTCATGATAATTTGTCTATGCCTCTCTTAGGGAACTTGTCTATCTTTTGCTTTGTGTTAAGTTATTCACAAATCTATAATGTCTTCTCTATTAGGTGGAAAATTACTGTCTAATTTATCTTTACTTTTCCCAACACCTAGCCCAGTCTTGCATGTAGTAGGTATTGAAGAAATTTTTTTTTTCATGTAGGAATATAGGAATGCTTGACTGAAAGCAAACTGTGTCCAGTTCTTTTATTTCCTTCGTTTTGTTGTTCCTTCCATTTTCTCCTTCTCACCTTTGCTTCATTTATCTTCCCTTTCTAACAAAGAGAAACCTGTGCATGCATGGATAAGAAAAGACGTTGTCTGTAGGTTTCAGAGAGATTGAAGACTTGAGAAGGAGATTGAGAATTGAATGAGAATGAGAGTTGATAAAGAGAGAGGAAATGGGATCCAGATATTCCAAAAATAGATAAATAAAATTAAAGAGAAGAAGAAGAAGAAGAAGAAGAAGAAGAAGAAGAAGAAGAAGAAGAAGAAGAAGAAGAAGAAGAAGAAGAAGAAGAAGAAGAAGAAGAAGAAGAAGAAGAAGAAGAAGAGGAGGAGGAGGAGGAGGAGGAGGAGGAGGAGGAGGAGGAGGAGGAGGAGGAAGAGGAGAAAGAAGAAGAAGAAGAAAAGAAGAAGAAGGAGAAGAAGAAGAAGAAGAAGGAGAAGAAGAAGAAGAAGGGCAAAGAAAGAAAGAAAAAAAGAAGAGAGTACATAGTCCTCTTTCTGAGGCTGGAGGGGCCAGGCCAGAATACCCACATATTATCTTAACTGAGCTTGAATGGAAATTTTTTCAATGATGCTTGCCTGGATATAAAAGTAGAGAAGTGTTTAAATTCCTGCCATTCCTTTATACTAAGAATAGATGGAAAAACAAACAAGCATCAAATTACCATAAACACATTTCAAATATCAGTAAACAAGAGATTATATCCAAAAGAGAAAGAAATGCAGAAGTTTGTATAGTTGCTGGCTTAGAGTCCAGCGGTCCATAAAACTACGATCTGCATTCAAACTAGCTGTCAGAATTGAAGGGCATTTTTCTATTGACTAATATTACTTTTTTTGTTTCGGTTTATTTTTTGAGTTTTATAGGCTTCCTACAGATTTAATTAAAGGGAGTCTCAAGAAGCTAAAGAAAATCATGGCATTTATTTTATTTAAAATGTAATCAATGGCATAAAATTTTTAAGAAAGAAGATGCCAGGTATTTGCCAAACCATGGCTGAGGTATCTTAGTGAATTGAAGAAGCTTTAGGAGCCTGCCATCACTTTGAAATCTCACAAACTTTATTTTATTCACTAAGAATTGAATCACCTCTTACATCAACATAGTTCATAACACACACGTTTCCTCATCAGGAAACCAAATTCTCAAATTATTATGATAAATTTAATTGTCAAGTCCTTACATGTTATTTGCTTGGCACATTGTCTTCTTGCAGGCTAGCTCTGTGAGAAGGTAAGTTATAACTATAATTCTACTTGATGCATTTGGAATCAAAGTCAACAGATATATGTTTATGGGTTAGATGCATGGCTCAAGAGTTTCTTGAACCCAGTGACAAATGTTCAGTACACCTATAATCTTTGAGAGAAATAGGCCTGCCATTAGAATTCCACAGGTCTCATGAACTGGATTTTTTTTCACTTGGAATTCCTATGGGACTTATTGTAAATATCATATTTTATGTCTTTCTTAGTATCATTATATTTATATAATTGTTTACATTCACAAAAGGCATTTATTTCAGTTACATGATGATCTCTATTACCATCTACATTTCAGAAAGGGAAACTGAGGCTCAGAAATGTTAAATGATTGGCCAGAGATCCTATGGATACTAGCTTATGAACCCCTGAAAACAGAAAGAATAGCTTGTATTTTTTGCAGTCCCAAGAATAGTGCTTTCTAACAAGAGGTACTTTTGACATATTTGTAGATAAGAGTAGGTTTATAGAAGTATGTAATGTCAGAATTCATATTTGAATATTGATAGAAATAATCTTCACTTTTCTCAATATTTCACAAGTATTTCTTTTATTATTGAGCTTCCCACTTCCCATAATGCATTTAAAACATAATTTGCTTTATAAAAATTGGGTGCTTTTGTACAACATTTTAGGAACCTGTCTGTGTTTTAAAGATGAATGACTTTGAGCTGTTATTTTACACTTGAAAAACACAGATGATTTTCTTCTGTTGGGTGGCATATCAGTGATTGTTTTGAGTTGCAAACAACAGACTCCACTCAGGGAAGCTCGAGCAGAAAAGAAATTTATTGGGTCATCTGGGTGATTCAGTCACTTGAGGGGCCGATTCTTGGTTTCAGCTCAGGTCATGATCTCAGGGTCCTTGGATAGGGCACCTCCCCCCAGCTCTGCACTCAGTGGGGAGTCTGTTTCTCCCTCTCCCTCTGCTCTTGTCCATTCCCTAACTCATGCTCACACTCTTGCTCCCTCCCATTCTCTCTCTCAAATAAATACATAAAGTCTTAAGATGAAAGAGGAAGAAAGAAATGTACTAATGATATGGTAAGCACAACCCAGGCTTTGCTCAAATACCCTTAAATTCCTTTAACTCTGTGTGCTTATACACAGATACTCCAGTAATATATTTTTTAAGGTTTCACCTGCAACTTTGTTCACACTCCTGTCCAGAACTATGATCACTGCTTTGCCAACATGCACAGGTGGCCTGAAGTGCCAGGGAGATTAGGTCAGGTAGGGTGCCCCTCAGCCAAAGACTGACTGCATCCCCTTATAGGGAATATACAAGTTAGCTCCCTCACCTGCACTTGGGGCAAATCTGGATGTAATTTAAACTCTGGAGTACCTTGCAGGATTAGACCGAGGCTGGGACTTTGCCTGAGATCTTACACTTACTTTGCTCTTAATCTTTCCATGTCATGCTTCTTTCCTTCCTTACTGGCTTCTCCAGGAGTACTTTCTTAAAGAATTATGTGCACCAAATCCTTGTCTTAGGCTCTCCTTCTGAGGAACCCAACTGTATTTGCTTCTTAGGGTAACCATAAAAAGAAACCGCAACCCACGTGGCTTAAAACAACATAAATGCATTCTCTAACGGTTCTGGATGCTAAAAGTCCAAACTTAAGGTTCCAGTAGGGTTATGCTCCCTCTCAGCCTCTTCCCAGCTTCTGGTGGTGGCCATCAATCCTTAGCATCTCTTGGCTTGCAGCTGCCTCCAGTGTCTACCTATATTGTCACATGGCATTTTTCCTATGTGTCCCTGTATTGTCACATAGCATTCTCCTCCATGTGTCTTTTATCTTCTCTTCTAAGGACTCATTCTAGAACTCCTACTCTCTTGATCTTGAGAGCCAGGAGCCTATACTCTCATGAGAAAATGAGCTCTGTATGTATGGCCCCAGTTTCTCCATGTTGCTTCTTCCAAAGTGAAATCTCATGTGGGCAAAGCCAAGATCTGAAAGGGAAGTGAGAAAGCATGTTTTTTTCTGCTGCTTCTGTGGTTATGCATCTTTCCTAAAACGAGAAATTCTTTCAGTACAGGAGAAATGTTCAAAATGTGTCACATAGCCAGAAAACATGAAAAACCACCACTACAGTTAGTCTCAGTGACAAATTAGAATGCCTGAGGGTATATAGAATCTTCTCTGCATTTTTAGATATCAGTTTAATTCTTTTTTGAAAGAGAAGAAATAAAACTTCTTATTTAAGGAATTTGTCATGATTCTTTATATTCTCTACCGTAGAATGTGATGTTACTCTTTGTTAAAGCTATAGGTAGACATTTACTCTATCATTCATTACAGTACTAAAGAGCTGCATATGTATTAAGCTTTTGGCTATGTGATTATTAATTACAAAATTCTTAAAGATATTAAAATTATTTATGTAGGAGGAGAAACTGAGATTTGAAGGTAAATTGAAAGGAAGGATTTCATGTGAGATTTGTGGTGATTCTATGAAAAGCCATGTTTAAACCTTTTATATATTGTTTCATGAGACCTATACTTATATTTATATGAACTAGGAAGTATCACTTATAAATGTTACAGTTTTTAAATGGATTTAGGGTCTAGTTAGGTATTGTTCTTTCTTTTATTTTTTTAAGATTTTATTTATTTGAGAGACTGAGTGTATGTGAGAGAGAGAGAGAGAGAGAGAGCACACATGAGCAGGGGCAGAGGAAAAGGTTGAAGCAGATGCCCCTGCTGAGCAGAGAGCCCGATGTGGGGCATGATCCCAGGACCCTGAGATCATGACCTGAGCCAAAGGTAGACACTTAACCAACTGAACCACCCAGGCACCCCTATTCTTTTTTCTTTTTTAAAAAAAAATTATTTATTTGAGAGAGCATGAGTAGGCAGAGAGGCAAAGGGAGAGGAGAAACATTTTTTAAATTTAAATTCAATTAATTAAACTAATATATTATTAGTTTCAGAGGTAGAGTTCAGGGATCCATCAGTCTTATATAATACCCAGTACTCTGGGTGCCTGGGTGGCTCAGTCAGTTAAGCATCTACTTTTGGCTCAGGTCATGATTCTGGGATCCCAAAATTGAGCCCCATAGTGGGCTCCCTGCCCAGTGAGGAGTCTTCTTGTCCCTCTCTCTCTGCCACTCCCTCTCCACTTGTATGCTCTCTTTCACTCTCTCAAATAAATAATAAATAAAATCTTTAGAAAAACTCAATGCTCATCACACCATGTGCCTTCCCTAATGCCCATCACCCAGATACCCTGTCCACTTGCCTCCCTCCCCTCCAGCAACCCTCAGTTTGTTTCCTATGATTAAGAATCTCTTATGGTTTGTCTCCCTCTCTGATTTTGTCTTATTTTTCCCTTTCTTCCCCTATGATCTTCTGTTTTGTTTCTTAAATTCTACATATGAGTGAGATATGATAACTGTCTTCCTCTGACTTATTTTGCTTAGCATAATACCTTCTAGTTCCATCCACTTCATTGCAAATGGCGAGATTTCATTTTTTGGTGGCTGAGTAGTATTCCATTGTATACATATATCACACCTTTTTTATCCATTCCTCTGTCCATGGTATGGTTCTTAATATCTCTTTCTTTTGCCCATCATAAAGCTGGTAAATGTAAAGGACAGTAAGTATTTGTTGATTGAAAGAGAAAGAGCAGGATTCTTTTGCATTCTAATATTTTAAGTTGAAAGAATACAATGTAACACATGAAATTTCACAGGTCAAAATGGAGATAATTTTGAACTGTGTCCTCTATCTTGTCACACAAACAAAATTTAAGTCACTAGTTGCAAGTTTTGATAAATGTCCAGACAACTATGATCTTATTTTTGTTTAATGGTCAATACCCTAGTGGAGGGATAACCAAACAGTGGCCAGATGTTGCCCACCACCTATTATTGTATGGTCTGTGAGCCAAGATGGTTTTTACATATTGAAATGTAGCATGTAAAAAAGACTATTATTATTTCAGTAAGGAAAGTTGTTCAGAGTTAAGGACCTTCTTTCTTGGCCTTCCAAGACTAGAATACTATTCACTGGCAGCAAGAGTTTGCTGCTTCCTGAATAAGAATATATCCAAGTGAGACTACTGTATTAAAGCATCGTGTTATCACAATAAATTAGAGTTTACCAATGTGTTGCTGCATTTTTCACCGAGAAAATCAGTTCTAAAAGAAAAATAATTATGCTTTGCAAAAAAACAAGGTAAAAAATGAAGAAAATACAATCAGGGCATAATAAAATTAAAGACTGTAGAATTCTGTTCTCCTCTTCCATCTCTGTTCTAGAAATGCATAGATGGAGTAACCTTGTCCACCCTAAGGCAACAGATAGTTATTAAAAATGATTCCTTACATTTGTATACCACCTGTAACTTTTCAAAGCTCTCTCATGATGGTATTTAATGTCTTATGGCTGTATTACAGCAATAACTCACTTTTTTATTGTTTAGCACAATGAAACTCAATTGTGTGTACATTCTTTTTATCTTTCATGATGACAGGTATTCTGCTGAACCAAGAGATGTAGTTGGAAATCAAGAAATACCTTGAAAACCCTACTTGCCTGGAGCTTTTTCTGGCTGAAGTCTGTGCATGAGGCTCAAAGGTACTAGAATAATCTTAAAATTAACTTTATTTTTAAATTTAGTAGACCAAGGATATGGTGTTGAAAAAAAAAGTTCCTCTAAACTCTGAAAAAAAGTACTTTTTTTGTGTAAATCTTATGTATAGTTTGAATATAAGTATTATTCTCAAAATCTCAATACCTGATGCAGAGGGTAATTTAAAACATGGCTATTTTGGTTGAGTAAGATGGTTTCAAATGGTGTGTTGAGGAATCCTATTTAAGACCACTGTTATTAACCATGCTGATTGGCAAAAATTTCCAAAGGCACACTAATTTTATTTCAAGGAATTGAAGTTGGGAATTATATTTTGGGATCTAACATATAAAACATTCAAGATGCTGTTTAACAGCAACCTTATGGAGAAAGCCTCAAGTTTTAGGTGATTGCTAGCTTAATGTTTGTCAAGGGCATGATGCAATTGCAAGAATATTTATGACCTTAGGCTACAGCAGTTTAGGTAAAGCAAGGTGAAGTCCCCTCTCTATTCTGTGAAAGCCTAGTCACATTAAAGTACTAGATCAATTTCTGTATAACAGACTCTAAGAACATAGAAGATCAGGGGTAGCAAATAGATTTTACATTGTCATTTTTAATTGTTTGTGGCCTAGAGAACTGGGTTGAGAAGAATTCTGAGGCTTGATGCAGGCCAATGGGGAAATGGTGCTCAGTTTGTCTGGCCAGGTTTGTCTGCATTATTGCCGTTTATATCCATGATTGGTCTAGAAAGAGGATACAACAGTGCTGACAGGAAAGTCAGCTCTTTCACCTCTTGCACACGTTTGTTTTTGCTCATTAAGGGTAAGCAATCTCTTAAAATTTTTATGTGCCTCTTAACAAGGTCATCCCTCAGAACATCACCAGCTTGCCAAATCTATGCCATTGCCCCTTTTTATATTTTAAATATAAATGTCGTATTTTACATTTATTTCTTGGATTATATTTGGTGGATCTCACAAAATGCTATAAATAACAGTCTCACTTTTATTATCTCCAAAATAATTTCTAATTTTGTATATTATTTTAGATCAATAGTTTTTTGGGAGGAGGTAGAGGGGAATAGACTGCTCTTTAATAATCCAGTTTTTACAGTGTTTATTTTTAATATTTTATCTTATACTCAGAGACCATATTCTTTACCATGTGTTTGAAAAATGTATCTATTATTTTTCAGTCTGTTACACATTTTTTGAGTAGATATTATTAAATATCTTTAATGGTTAGAAAATAATGGCTTTATAGAGCATATGAACCTTGGTACATGGTTTTTAACTCAACATTATTAAATGTCATTTAAATCCCTTCATCCTTACTTATTTTTGAATAATCTGTCCTAGACTGGTAGTAATGTGTGAGAACATCTCACGAGACTATATATCCATTTATCTTTGTAGATATAATTTTTTTTTTCCTGTGACCTTATAATGAATTTATACAGAGGAGCTATTGAAGGTAGGATTCTGGTTCTAGGTGACTCAGAAAAGAGTCAGCTGGTCTGCACAACTTCTATCTCTGATGGAAGTGCTGTTAGTGAGGATTTTGTTCTCAGACCAGGTTAACAGAGCAAGAATTGTTTAGCCACCTTTCTGCCTAAAAGATGGAGTTGTTGGAAATTCTATTTGGGCTTTGGATGGCTATGGCTTCGCATTTAACTTCTTGAGTGTCTTTAAAGGGAAGTTTAGAGGGAATGGATGAACCCTATTTGTTCAACTATTTGGTCAAACCTCGTTTTTCCACCAGGTCTTCCTGTAGTTTAAACTAGCCAGGAATAAAATATTCTGTTCAGTTATACATAGACTCTAGGTAGTTGGTCTTCAAATAATGTTAGCCATAAAACAATTATTCAAATGCCATTCTCAAAGGGAGCTATCATCCTGAACAAACAGGAGTAAAGCTGCCTGCTGTCCTAGAGTGGAAATAGAGGATGCAGGACAGGACGGGGATGGGGCTAGTGAGGGGGTGGGGGGGCCTCATGAGAGGACAGATGCTTCCGAGATTTTTGAAATGAAGATGAGTAGATAAAGATATGTGGCTAATTAAAGGCATATAGATTATTGTAAAATAGCTTAAAATATGTTTAAATCATAGTATTAAAATGTTAAAATCTGGCACAAGAATCACCAAAGGTACATATGAAGTCCACTGTCTATCAAATGATGGCACCTCAGGAGGTGAGTAACTTTTTATGGAAGTAACATAAACACGATCTACTAGGACTACCATGTTTAAACTGTAGTCCCTGATGAAAATTTAAAATTTGGGACAATTTCCATTATTTCAATTTATTTTTGCATAAAGTAAGACTTAAATAATAATTCTATGGTGCACTGCAAATTTAGATTTTTCAAGTTCTCATAAAATTAGATCATACAACATTAAATATTAAAACCATGCACATGTTTTGCTTTGATGCAAATACCAAATTAAGGAGGGCCGGGTGCTGTTTGCCAGACATTCTCTTGCTTCCCACTCTTCAGCAGTTATATGTTGTCTTCAGAAAATTCCAAAAGGGAATTTTCAAAACCATAAACCTAGATGGTGGTAAGGTTTGAGTTTGCTGGAAATGATGCGTGAAATTCCATGGTCAGTGACGGAAAAGGTGATGCAAGCAATGGAAAGCTGTTATAAATTAAATTCTTACAAGATAGCAAATAAAAGTAATGGGTCTACACAGAATGATCTGCAATGAGTTAGTAACTACAAAAAAAAAAAAAAAAAAAGACTTGAACAAATGATGACGTGGGACAGAAGAGTATATGAAAGGCCAAAGTCGAAAAAAATCATTATCTGTAGTTTTCAAAATGCTCTAAAAATAACTTTTCAAAAGAAAATTTTTGTGGAAGTTTGGAGGAAAAGGAACCACTGGAAAGAAGTGAGGCTGATGATGTGTTACTAATGACGAGACAGCAAACTCCTAGATGCCCGCTATCCTTCTGCTTTCTCAACCAGAGATGGTGTTCAAGTGAGATGAACAAGCATGAGACCCAGGAAAGGTAGCCAACAGACTGCTTGTGGCTCTTAAAGTGAGTTGTCAATAAGCCCAGTTGGATTTTGTCCAGGGTACCACCTGTTTTTGTAATACTAGAATCTGTCTCAGTTGTCTGTAAGGGATGTGGGAGGATGGTAGAAGTGTTGGAAAACTGGTGACGAGTACATCACATTCTAATTTTCCAAAATGGAGAACCATGCAGATTCTAGAAGAGAATGAGGTTGTACTGAGGTTGTACCAATAGCTAGCAAGATTGGGCGACTCATTCCTAAGTGGCAGATCGGATGATTTGGAAAGCAAAGCGTTTTATGTCATCCACAATGTAGGTGAGGACAATGAGTCATGTCAATCAAATTTCTTTTTACAGGAGAAAAAGTTAACACAATAAAGTGTTTCGGGGTTTGTGACTGCTTTTAAATCTCTGGCAACCATGATGCTCTTCTGGGAAATGGTGAAAAGTATGTAATAATAGCCATAGAACATAATAACTTTTCAAAGGATGATTACTTAAAGCATGCTGATTACTGATCATTGCTAAACAGGTGTGAAGCTAATTTTACATGTCAACTTGACTGGGCTACAGGATGTTTACCTAGCTGGTAAAACGTTATTTCTGGGTGTGCCTGTGAGGCTGGTTTTGGAAGAGATTAGCATTTGAATTAGTAGACTGGTGAAAAATATTTGCCCACACCGATTTGGGTAGGCATCATCCAATCCCTTGAGAGCCCAATAAAACAGAAAGGTGAAGGAAGATGAATTCCCTCTGTCTTCTGGAGCTGGGACATCCATCTTCTCCTGCCCTCCAACATTGGTAGTCAAGGTCCTGGAGCCCATGGGACTTAACCAGCAATGACCCAGTTCTCAGGCCTCTGGTTTTAGACTGGGAGTTACACCAGTGGCTTTCCCGGTCCTCCAGATAGTAGATGACAGAGTATGGACCTGCCTGGCCTCCATAACTGCATGAGCCAATGCCTATAATAAATTACCTCGTATGTATCTGTATCTGTATCTGTATCTATCCTACTGGCTCTATTTTTATAGAGAACTTTGACTACTGTCTCAGGAGAGTATTCTCTATAGAAATCCAATCATGGCCCAAATCCTACTCATATTATAACTTGTGATTTTACCAACAACTTACATAAAAATAGTGGCATCAGTTTCCTCATCTGCAAATGGGGAAAATGACAGATTCATAAACCGATAAAAAAGTGATAAATGGTGATACATGTAAAGCACATATTACAGGGCATGGCACACATTAAATGTTCAGTAATGGAAGCAAATAATTGTGTTACCAACATGAACTAGGACATAGAGCTGAAGCAATGGACATCTAATAGATATAAAAAGGTAAAATTTCAGACCTTTGTTCCAGACTTAAGTTTAAAATAATTTAGTTACATAAATACAGGCTGAATCAGAAATTCCACGTGAAAAAGCCTTAAGATCTTTACCTATTTACAAATTCAGTATCAGCTTACCATGTAATCATGTGAGCAGGCTGGTTTTATTTTTATCTCCAGAAAGAGGAATTGTATTAAACCATTGTTTCATTTCAGACCATATGTCATAAGATAACTGTTCAGTATGGGGTATGGTAACTTAAGAATACTAACATCAATAGGGGCGCCTGGGTGGCTCAGTTGATTAAGCATCTGCTTCCTGCTTTCAGCTGTGATCATGATCTCAGGGTCGTGGGGTCGCACCCTGAGTTGGGCTCCACACTCTGTGGGGAGTCTGCTTGAGACTCTCTCTTGTGCTTTCCCTCTGCTCCTCCCTGTGTTTAAGCTGGAGAAGAAATGGCAAAAGAGGTTTGGACCAGCTGGTCATTTACATACAGCGAAACACCATGCAGGCGTATAAAGGAATGAGAAGGATCTCTGTGTACTATTACTGAAAGATTTCCAAGATAGAGTAAGTGAAAAACAGCAAGGTGCAGAGTACTTGAGAGTAAAATTTGCTATATTTCAAATAAAAAGACAGGAGTAGCAACTATATTCGCGACATTAAAACTGGGAAAAAATAAAAACTTCTCTATTGTTGGTGTGGGAGTTTGATGGGCAAAGGGAGGATGAGGACAGTGACTAGAGGGAAAACTTTCTACTTTGTGCTCAGCTTGAGTGATTCCCCCAGAAGCTGACCCTGTGGCCATGATGGTTTTCATCCAGGGAGCTTTCTAGGAGATGTTCCCAGGAAGCGTCGGTAAGAGGACAGACAGGTGAAGGAAGCAGTAGATTATGAATGGTTGAACAGGTTACCACTAAGAGCAACTGGAGCTCCATAGCCCTGGCCCCCTTGGCAGACCATGTGAACTACCCTTCGGGGTTACCCACAATGCTCAAGAACCCCTCACAGGGGATCCCTGGGTGGTGCAGCGGTTTGGTGCCTGCCTTTGGCCCGGGGCGCAATCCTGGAGACCCGGGATCGAATCCCACATCAGGCTCCTGGCATGGAGTCTGCTTCTCCCTCTGCCTGTGTCTCTGCCTCTCTCTCTCTCTCTCTCTCTCTCTCTCTCTCTGACTATCATAAATAAATAAAAAAAAAATAAAATAAAAAAAAAAAAAGAACCCCTCACAGATTGGTGACTGCTGCAGGGCGGGGACAGGGCTGCAGCAGCAATGAAGTCACAGGCACCCAGTGGTAAACCCAGTACCCCCAGTACCCACAGCATACATGACAATACCTTCTGATTCATTCCAATTTTTAAACCAGCAGAAGGCATTCTGTTCAAAAAATTTTTTTAGTTATTTTAAGTTTAAAAAAATAGAGGCGCCTGTGTGGCTCCATTGGTTTAAGTGTCTGCCTTCAGCTCAGATCATGATCTCAGGGTCCTGGAATTGAGCCCTGCGTTGGCCTCCCTGCTCAGCAGGGAGTCTGCCTGTCCCTCTGCCCTTCCCTCCCCCTCCCCCTACTTGTGCTCTCTCTCAATAAATAAAATCTATAAAAATAAATAAATAAATAAATAAATAAATAAATAAAACAAATTTATAAAGAAAAATAAAATAACCATACACCATGAAATATTAGCAACAGTAACCAAGAGAAAGGGGTTAGGTTTCTTTTTTGGTCAGTTCAAAATGCAAAACTGAAAGCAAAATTTCTAATTGCAGGATAGCAGCTATCAGCTAAAGTAGGAAGCACTTGCCAATAATTAGATCTGCTGCCTTATAAGGTCTTGATAATTGCCTATCACTGGACTCACTCACTCACTCAGAGACTAGAGCCTACTCAAGGATTTGTTTTAACCTAACACTTATTGGGTATTAAACCCAAGAAATAAACAAAGTAGATAATCCCCAAAAGTGGGTGTTAAAGACAGAGTTGTTTATTATGCTAAACAACCCTTTACATGAGTTTCTCAGTTAATTATCTCAGGAGAACATCCTTATAAAGTGGTTAGTGCTAGGAAACTACTTTCCACAGAGTGGGAAATCTCGAAGCAGCCAGTAGGTGTTTGGATGGCCACAGTGGTTCCCTGCAGCCTGGCAGGTTCACCCATCAGCATCACCTGGCATCTTGTGAGAAACACAGAATCTCACACCTTCCCCCAAATTTACTGGATTGGAATCTGCGCTCGAGCAAGATATCAGGTAATTTTGTATGCACAGTAAAGTTTGGAAACCAAGTTTCACAGTGTTTAGATTCTACAACTACATAAGTATAACTGGTCTTACCTCTAATGGAAATATATTGGCCTCTACTTAAACACATATGATTTTAATTCAGCTAAACATTTTAATTTACAACTCAAATTCCCCACAATAACCATCATACCTGATGATTATATGCACACCTAAAAATATCATCTCAAATATACTGTACTGATGTAATAGGAGTAGATCATTGGGGATTTTTATTTTCTCCAATTTGAGCGTAGTGTTAAGTAGTGATGTGGATATAGTTCCCATATGTCCTCAGGGCCAACTAGGTGACCCATTAAAATCCCACAGTTAGGTAGTTTGCTTCAGTTCATTATCAACTTCAGTCGCAATTGTGAGACACTCTATTATGATCTGAAACAATGGCACCTGAAAACATGAATAATACATAGCACTAACAATGCTTTTGGAACCATTATGGCGTAGAATATTGTATCAATCCATAATTTGAAGATGGAGCTAAATGGATCTTTCATCTAAAAGACCTGCTGTGATGTGTCAATTTACATCTGATGTTAATAAGAATATACTATCACTTAAAATCCATATTAAAATATTTTATATAAGATGTACTTGCATTAATAGATATCTGTCATTTGTTACTAAATACGGCTGTTAAAAGAACCTCTTATGCGTTTTCAAAATTTGTTTTTAAGACCGTGACATTAGATTGAATAAAAAGTATTATGGAACCAATCCTTCATTGTGAAAGTGGACATAATGGATGAAATACTGTGTGTTGCTTACTTCGTTTTTGCTGGGTCAAATTGAAATTCTCATCAGCATTTGACACCCCTTACATGACCACATAATAAATGAACAAGAACCTAAATATGGACATTAAATATGTCCACAGTATCTTTCACATTTCTTCTTTGAACATTATAGTCTTTCGTTTTGAACCTCTCCTATAATAGGGGCGTAAAATAAGGTAGCTCACTCAATTATGAATCATTCTGGATTATAAATTCATGTATCATTAACCATGAATTCAACAAGTACACAGTGATCTGTTTGATCTGAAATTGCATCAGAGTATGAAGTAGTACTTTAGGAGGATTAAATTAATAAAATAAATTGAATAAATGTTCAATATAAGTGAAATATGGCACCCTCACCTAAGGGTAAATAAATAAATCCACTGTTTACATTGTTCCCCTTTGACTTCATTTTCTCCATCATCTTCTTGCTGACACTAACTGTTCCTCCATTTGATGGAATCAATATTTTAAATATGAATCAAAATGCAAAGTAGGGGGGCTTAGGCACACATAAGTTTGCAATAATTTTTTTCTAATGGCTTGGAGGCATTTATCTTAGTTTGAAAGGCTTTTGACTAGTGGTGAGAGAATTACAGTACTTTTCATTTTTATCCAAGTGGCTTTTCATCTTCAAAAATATCCCCTTTATCATTACGTTTAAATAAAAGATGCTAAGAAAAAACTGAATGGAAAAAAAAACACCACCTTTTATCATCCCCATCATCATCGTCATCATCATCATCATCATTTTACAGAATGAATATGGACCATGATTACTGTGCTGCCTTGATATTAGAATTAGTAAAATATAGTTTATTTTCCAAGAAGTTTATATCATTTGATATCCCTCATGCCTGTATCTTCTCTTCTGGGAGGGACTCACCTGTGAGAAGCATGGTAAAAGGCCAGCTTTACCAATCCCTTTACCAAGGGATTTTTAAGAAATCACTTTAAATGATTAGGTGACACTTTGGGGAACAAATCAGACTTGAACATACACAATTAAGTTTAATTTATCAGTTTTTCTGCCAATTGCTTAACGATTTCCATGTGTGGTAAAGTGTCTGCCTAAATGTAAGCAGACGATTACCATTGCATTAGCATGTGCACCAAAGTCTAGAAGTCCTGAGACCGTTCTTTACTCAGAACTGTGTAGAACCTGAGTTATTAGGTTAGCCAGAAATAAATTACTTGGTGTTACCAATGGGGTTTAAATTCTAAATAATCCCAGGGCAACCCCAGTGGCCCAGCGGTTTAGAGCCACCTTCAGCCCTGGGTGTGATCCTGGAGTCCCAGGATCGAGTCCCACGTCGGGCTCCCTGCATGGAGCCTGCTTCTGTCTCTGCCCCTCTCTCTCTGTGTGTCTATCATGAATAAATAAATAATATCTTTAAAAAAAGAAAAAAAATTCTAAATAATCCTAACATATCACAAGCTAATCCAGTTGAATGATGCCCCTTCTCCCCTCTTGACTACTTTGGTCCAGACCCTTCACAGCCCGCAATGGGGTAACTTCAATAGCATCACTTATAAAGTGCACTGTGGAAAGTAGAGGCTTACTCAGGAAGGAAAAGAGAGGGTGTTTAGAAACTACAAAATCAGCTCATGCCTAACAAACTTGTATATTTCCAAGAGAAGATAAAACCCCGAGGCTCCAGCTCGGGCAGGCTGCACCTGTCCTGTGTTCTTTGCTCCTACGGCTTCTGCCTGTCTCAGATTTTCCATCACAGCCTTTGCCTCAGGCGCTGGTCTTCTTCCTCGGTTGGCACCCGTGGCACCTTTATTTATTTATTTTTACTTAATTTTTTTTTATTGTAGTTCAATTTGCCAACATATAGCATAACACCCAGTGCTCATCCTGCCAAGTGCCCCCCTCAGTGCCCATCACCCTGTCACCCCACCCCCCCGCCCACCTCCCTTTCCCCCACCCCTTGTTCATTTCCCAGAGTTAGGTGTCTCTCATGTTGTGTCACCCTCTCTGATATTTTCACTCATTTTCTCATTCCCATTTTGTCATTCGGCAGATGAGCTCCAAGCTTCATAGCCCCCTCCTGCCCCTCCCGGACCTGCCCCCCCATCACTAACACACTCTGCCATTACTTTCAGGCGCACAATGTCACCGTCTTCATGCTTTTCGTTGTGCTCTCCCAGCTGATGTCCCACATCCTTCATTTCGCGGCATCTGAGCAGAACCACAAGATGACAACGTTAGGATCATAATGCGAATTAGTTATGCCCTCACCATTTCCCGTTCTCATTAAATCATTGTCAGCACAATGGATTCATGTGGTACCATTTCCTGTTCTCATTACAATTTTTGTCACAAGAATGAGGTATCAGAATTGCAATGCTTCATGTAGTCTTTGAAAAATAATAGTTAACTCTGCTGCTTTGACCTCCTCCCACCCCCCTCTGCATCGGGCTTAGCCCTGCCCTGCTCTCCCCTGCCTGTTTGTGGCTTCGGCAATTAGCAGATGAAGATGAAAGAGTCTGGAATGGGGCAAAAGTTAAGAAATCACAAGGATGGGATGGTGTCGAGACTTTGCCTTTCTCTTCTCAGTGCCACAACCAAACCCACCCCTGCAGCCTGCATCCTACAAGAGTCCCAGAGCAGACTCACGGTCCTTTCTTCGGAAAATGGTTCATTAATATTCTTTTCCATGAGCGTTTTTACCTTTCCTCAACTTAAATAACAAAGGCACAACCTGTCCTCAACATGAAGCAGAGATCTATCGTTCATATTGTCGTTGTTGTTTTTTAAAATGATTTCAAATCTGTTACTTTCAGTGGGGGGAAAAAAACATTCTTGCTATTCTAATGTACAATTTGAATATATTATTTGATTTCCCCTCCCTGCTGATCCTAGCCGCCTTTACCAGGGTTTGTTTTACAATTGATGGCTTTGTTCTTCCAAGACAGTTACACGTTCTGTTTGGGTTCAGGTAGAAGTCTTACAAACACTAAGTAATGATTTGTTAACTAAACGCTCCTGTAGCTGTCTGTCAGCAATCCCTGCGGCATAATAGTGGCTTCACCTGTCTGCAGTCACTTCAGGGCGCTCTAATTAAATGCAAACTATCTGAAACCCCAGAGAAGAGCAGGGGATGTGGAGATGCTATAGGAATGCCTCCTCTTCCCTTTGGTAACATGCTGTCACGGTTTTTTTTTTGTTTTTGTTTGGTTCCGAGAGTGTGATAAGATGTGAGAAAAACAGAGATCATTTCATTGTTAACAGATCAGTGACCCTATTTGTAGAAAATGTTTTCCACTTGTAATGTGCTTCAAGCGAAATTTCAGTTTGCCTGGGATTCAGGAAAGAAAACCGAGTTCAACTGGATCAGTATTTTTTAACGTGTTTCCCTAGTATGTCACCTTTTCGGTATTCTTTTCATGTGCTGCTTGTTTTCCGTAATTCTTTCTGGATTATGTATTTAGTGTCTTCAATTTGCGGCCCAGCACAGTGCCTGAAATAGAAGACACACACACACACACACATAAACACACGCACACACACAATAAACGTTAGCAGGTAGAAGGGAGAAGGCAGGGGCGGGAGGTGGGGAGCTGGGCTGGGGGGTGGGGAGAGTTCACTAGGACAAGTTAGAAATGGCATAATAAAAACTCAAAAGTGGAATAGTTTTCAGCTAATACTTGTATTGGTTCATAGGAAATATATTTTGTCTTATTTAAGTAGTTCGTTTCTGGTCCTATTTGAGTTTTCATCAGAAATAGCTACCGAATTTTGTCAAATAGCTTTGCACAGTCCACAAATATTATCATTAATTCCTTCTTCCTTTAACTTATTGGGGGACTATTTGATAGACTTTACTGATACCAAGTCACTTGCTTGATCACATGTATTAGTTTTGATACACTGTTGGGTTTTATTTCTAAGATTTAGAATCTTGCATCTCTCTTTAAAAGTGAGTTAATTTTCTAGTTTTGCTCTGTTTCTTTTGTGTTGTCTTCTCCAGGTTTTGATATTAATACAAAATTGTCTTCATGAAATGACTTGGGGAGAATTTCCGTGTTTTTCTGTGGCTTGAATCATTTGTTTACCAATGTATATGTCCTTGAAAGACAGATAAAACTTAGTGTTGAGGACATCTGGAACTTGATACCTGTTTCATGGCACATTTCAAAGTACCTTATAATGTCTTCTGGGGTAAAGGGGTCTATTCAGATTATCCTTTTTATTTTGGAGTAACTTTGTTAATATGTGTTTTGCCAGGTAATCACTTATTTCTTCTTCTCTAAGATTTCTAATTGGCTGCCATAAAATTTCAGGCAGTAGTGCCTTCAGATTTGTTCAATTGCTCCTTAATCTACAGTTATATGTTCCACTTCTCATTCTTAGTCATGTCTATTTTTTATATAGTTTTTGCTCTGATGGTAATTGTAAGAGGGCCAACTATTTTACTAGGCATTTCCAAGAATCAGCTTTCAGATTTACATATCAATTCCACTCAATATTCATTTTTTATTTCCTTAATTTTAAGTCTATCTATCTCGTTCTTTTGCTATGTCTTAAGATGCTATATAACTTTTTTTTTAATCTGTTTTCTTTACTAATGAAGGCATTTAAGGTCAGAAGTAGTGCTAGTAGAACAGCTTTCATTAAATCACTGTATTTGGGATAAAATATTCTCTGTTGCCAGTATTTTCTACACTGCATTTATGTTCATATTTCAGAATTATCCAGGATATTTCTTTTTAATTTTTAAATATAACATTGTTTTGATTATCTCTTGCCTATATCCAATTGCATCAGGCACATGAATTAGATTGTGATTTTTTTAAAAAGTAGCCTGAAAAATAGAGTTCTGCTTCTAAGAAATATATTAAGAATTTTTAATTTTAGTTCTTATGCATAGTTTATGGATATAGAAAAAACAAATATTCTCTATTTGAGGGATGAAAATACCTCTGCGTATTTATTAAGTGAGTTTATTAATCAGTTCTGTGTCTTATTTTTTATTTAGATCTGTTTCATTCTTTGAGGGCTACTGAAAACTCATTATAATTTATAATTCAATTTTTTATTAAATTCTTTGTGGATAACAAATGGTTTTTGCTTTAGATATTAGTTAGCTTGTCTGGAAATGCAGATGTGTTAGTTATATCCACGTCATAAATTGTGTCTCACTACATCTCATAACGTCCCTTTATCTTGTTTTATTTTCAGTATAGTTAACACAGTGTAATATTAGTTTCAGGTGTACAATATAGTGATTCATCACTTCCATACAACACCCGGTGCTCATCGCACTCCTTAATCCCCATCACCTGTTTAATCCACGCCCCCCACCCCCACCCTTACTCCCACCCCCGCCTTCTGGTAACCATCAGTTCTCTATAGTTAAGAGTCTGATTCTTGGTTTCTCTCTCTTTTTTCCTTTGCTCTCATCATGTCCCTCTTTATTCAGCTTACTGCTTTCATTCTTTAAAATTTTTTTAAATTTATTTATGAAAGTCACAGAGAGAGAGAGAGAGAGAGAGAGGCAGAGGGAGAAGCAGGCTCCATGCACCGGGAGCCTGACGTGGGATTCGATCCCGGGTCTCCAGGATCACGCCCTGGGCCAAAGGCAGGCACTAAGCCTCTGCGCCACCCAGGGATCCCCTGCTTTCATTCTTTAATTTCACTTTGTCTACTAGTAGTACTACTTCTCCTATTTTCATTTTCTTTTTATTTATATTCACTAGTATTCCTTGCACATCCTTTGCTTTGTAACATTTTCTCTCTTTTTTTTTTTTTTAATTTTTATTTATTTATGATAGTCACAGAGAAAGAGAGAGAGAGGCGGAGACATAGGCAGAGGGAGAAGCAGGCTCCATGCACCAGGAGCCCGATATGGGATTCGATCCCGGGTCTCCAGGATCGCGCCCTGGGCCAAAGGCAGGCGCTAAACCGCTGCGCCACCCAGGGATCCCCATTTTCTCTCTTAAATAAGGAAGAGGATCCAGCTAGCTGTTTTAAGCCAGTGTCATAATCTCTGCCCTTCAGTGGGAGAGTTCAATCACTCAAATTTAATTTAATGACTACTATATTTAATTTTGTTACTTCCAAAATTAAGCATTAATTCAAGTGTATTGGTAATGAAGGAAATTCAATCAGAGTAGTTTTGGTGTTTAGCAGCAGGCTCACTCATTCAGAGCCCTCCCTGAGCTTCACTAACATTGTCCTTCCTAGAACCAAATCAACATAGAGCTGAGCTGATACTAGACTGTTCTTCTTCTGATTAACTATTATTTATATTATTATTCCTAGCATTGATTGAATTCTTGTTTCTGGCAACCCTTTGAGCACATTACATAACCGCAATACTCTGAGGTTGGAATGATTATTATCCTGATTTTATGGATGAAGAAATCGAACATTGAGAATTTTCATGATTTGCTGCACAACACAGTTAGTAGAGCATAAAGCAAAGTGTGGAACCAGGAGACAAGGTCTTAATGACAATTGATTTGTTACGTGAATTTTCATTTTTCACATTCCCACCATGGAGGTCCTATCTTGAAGGAAACACTGCATTGCATGAAAATATTCCCTACGAATTGACCAAATAACATAACTTCCTCTAAACATTCAGTGAGCACCAAGATCTGTTCTGGCCTGGGAGGCATCTGAGTCAGTAGAACAACTGGTATTCTTTAATTGCTAATAACAGAAACCAACCCCGGCTAACTTGTCTTAACATTTAATCAAAGGATTTTATCAGGTAGCTCATAGAAGGAACTAAAGGCTACAAGACAGGTACAAGGAGGATTTTTCTTGGCTTGTTTGGTCCCATGTGTGCCCCCATTATGCGATAGCCATGACAAAAGCCAAGCATACAATGGTAACCAAATGATAGTTCCTGAGGAAGGTAATTCTATTTGAAAAAACAAATTTGGGTATGCCTGGGTTGCTCAGTGGTTAGGCATCTGCCTTCAGCTCAAGGTGTGATCCTGGAATCCTGGGATCGAGTCCCACATCAGGCTCCCTGCATGTGGGGACAGCCTCTCTCTCTGCCTGTGTCTCTGCCTCACTCTCACTCTCGCTCTCTGTGTCTTTCATGAATAAATAAATAAAATTTTTTAAAAAAAGAAAAAACAAATTTGTTGGGGAGTTCTGAGTAATCAAAACACAGTAATCAGTTTGAGAATCTGACCACAACAATAGCAGTAACATCCTAATTTATGGAATACATGGATCACACCAGGCACTATCCCAAGGTCTTTATCAAAAAATCATTTGGTTTCACAACACCCTATTCATCACTCCCATTTTATAGAACAGAACACTGAGACTCAGGGAATAGGATTCATTCCCAGACAGTCTGGCTTCTATTTGTGCTTTGAATATCCCTTATATATTAAGAAAAGAAAGCTTGTTAGACCAATGTGTGGATAAGGAGATGCTGAGATAATGAGTCATATTCCTTATTATCATGTCTGGATTTCTATCACAATCCAGTTTGTGTATAATATATTTCTGGTCTGCCCAGCGTTACTTTCTTTGGATGATAAGGAACCTAGTATGACAAGATTTCTTCCCCTTACGGTTTCTGTCTTTTCAGCATCTCCAGTCACTTCGCTGGTACAGAACAAAGGTGGTCCAGTGGTGGTCACAATGTGAATTCTTCTTGCTTATTCTACAGACAGACACTAAGGTTTAAAGAAAAAATAACTGAGGGAAGAATATTCCCAACACATTTACAGAAAGCAAATTATAAAATATTGTGCACATTTCTGTTTCCACTTATGCTTTGTTTTTTAAAGATTTATTTATTTGTATATTTGAGAGAGAGAGAGAGAGAGAGAGCAAGGGGTGGGGGGAGAAGCATAGGGAGAGGAACAGGCAAGCTCTGTGCTCAGTGCAAAGCCCACATGGGGTTCGATCCCAGGACCCTGAGATCCTGACTGGAGAAATCATGAGTCAGATGCTTAACTGCCTGAGCCACCAAGGAGTCCCCACTCATGCTTGATATAAACATGTAGACATACAAACACTTGTCTAGATGGACATACCCACATTTAAGAAGGTGCACAAAATTCTTAATGTTGCGTTCCTCTGCAGGTAGGTTTTATTTTATTTTTTTATTTTTTTATTTTTTTTGCAGGTAGGTTTTAAATGGTTGTTATTATTTTCTTCTTCTTATATCTCTTTGTAAATTTTCTCCTATGAAAAGGCTTTGCTTTATTAATTAAAAGAAAATGTTTTCTTAATGATTTTTTATTTATTTTATTTTTTTAAAATGATTTTTTAAATAATGAATTATCTTTAAAATTATATAACACTTTTAAAAGGTGTGTTATCTTGTCACAAAATAAGGTTTCTTTGACCAGTAAGAATGCAAACCTGTCTGCTCTCTGGTGATCGTGTAACCTGTGCCAGTTTTGCAATTGGTATTGACTATCTGTCTGGGCTGAGCTATATAGCAAATGCTCAGAGAAATATTACTTTTATCCATCTCTCCCCTTCCTCAACAGTCAATGTTTTTTCACATTTTGTTCCTGAACTTCTACTTTCTAGCATGAACTCCCTCCCTCCTATCTTCCACTGAGTGTGATTCTCCTGGGCCAAGTGTACCTATCTTGTATCCTTTTCCATAACTACCCTCTCTCCCTCTCTCTCGATAAATGGGGACAATATGGTTCGTCTCCAAAAACTTTCCCTTGGAGTCTTGCTCTACCCATCTATTTAAATACACGAGTTCACAAGGAAAATTCAGTGTTAAATTCAATGCTGAAGCAATTACATGAGATTTACCACTGTCTTTTAAATTAAAGATTTCCATACTTGCTCTTGCTAAAATAAAACTATCATTTTCATTTTTCAAAAATAAATACAGACCAAGAGAGAACGGCAGTAATATTTGTGAGCGGTTATATTAGAACCACATTTCTACTTTTGGAAATCAATATATTGTTGGGGCACCCTAAATTTCCACTGACATTCAAATAAGCTGCCTGAAATTACTAATATTATGGTAAGGGAATCTTTCTGTTGAAAGCATGTGCCCATAAGAGTTCTAAATTCAGTGTAGTATGATGACTTGGCAGGACAGAACTGTTGCTTGAAATATAATAACAAGGAAGAAAACCAGGAGAAAGATGCCTCCATTAAATTTTCCATCTAGTCCGTATGTTCTCAGTATTAAAATGGACTCAATATTTTCATCTGTTTTCCACACACAAACCTTGTGACTAACCACCTCAGCTACGTTTGAATAACTTGAATTCCAACATTAAAATTGAATACATGTCATTTCCCCTTCAAATATATCTAGCCTCTCAACTTGATCTTGAAAGCTGTTCGAGTCTTTCATAGCTTTTACATCTGATTTGAGAATCTGACACACAATTCAAATCTTAGTACTTGAAAGTTCTAGCAAGTGAAAAAGATCGGAAGTCCTTGGAAATTATTTCAAAAGTTCATTCTCTTTTATGTCCAAAGACATGGTTGACATCTGAAGAATAAAATTGGAGGGACAATAAACCCAATGCTCTCATTTAGGTTCCTGGTAAAGCAGAGATTTGTCCTAGAAATGCCTCAGGTGGAGGTACCTCTCCTAAAGAAATTTGAATTCTCTCATGTCTACATAAGGTTAGGAAGGTGCGGTGATCATTCCTACAGCAAGGAGAATCACGCCAAGCAAATAATTTATAAAAATTAGTGACCGTAGATCAGGGCTTAAGAGCACAGTCTCTGAAGGCAGAAGAATCCGATTTCAAACCTGGACTCTGGCTACTGGATGAGTAACTTAAAATCTTTATGCCATAAGGTTTAATAGTTACTGCCCTATAAAGTTGCGTGAATTAGATGACATAAACTACATGGAGGGTTTATCAAAATGCTACCCTATAATAATTTGCAGCCATTATTATTACTACTGTCATTATTGCAAACAGAAAGAAGTTTTCACGTTGGATATGTTCACAAGGGAGTTCTCAGATTTGCATATGCAAATATAAGATCGTTATTGACAAATGTGTTTAATTCTCCAAGTCTTGTTTTAATTGGTTTTCTGTAAGACTTCCAATTCTAGACTTGGCTCTAAGTAGTTCCATTTTCCTTGACCATGGCTAAGCTTTGATACTGCTGTTTTCTTTCTAAGGAATTAATTGCTTCTTTGGGTGTGGGGAGAGAGGAGTTGGGTCAGTGTGTGAGGCCTAGTCTCTGAATTGAAATTGCCCATGAACCTTTTTAGAAGAGCTCATCTACAAAATCACACCCCTGCCTGTGGATTCAGATGTGTGTCCTCCCTTTCTTCTCATGCTTGCTTCCAGCTGAGAAGGCAAACTATGAGCCTGCCCTGTTGTTATCCAAATTCTATTTTTGGAGGAGGCAGGTTGGCAATAGAATGGGAAATACACAGGAAGATTCTTTAAAAATTAAATTGGACATCTGTCCACCTACAATAATGTTGTCATCACCCAGACTTCTATGGTTATGTTTTATTTTTATTTTTGCAATATTTACCAAGCGTTTACTGTGCTCATCAGAATGCTTTCCATGGTCAGCACATTGAATCTTCTTAACTCTACGGGGATAGATATGAACTGTCATCCCATTTTATTGATGAAAACACTGAGGCACACAGTGGTTAAGTAATTTGCCCAAGATTATATGGCCAGGAGTCACAGAACTGGGATGTGAGCTGAGGCAGTCAGGCTCCATGTCTGAGCTCCTCACCATAACACTGCCTCTCTAATGCAGGTAGCTGCAGTTTTAGTTTTGCAAATAAGTGAGTTATAAGTAGAGAAATTTAATAAATTTCCAGCATATAATAGAGAGTTATGTTGCTTCCTTTTGATTTATAAAAGCGAGAAAGAAAAAAATGACTTGTCTCTTATGATATCGTTTGAAATCTGGCAATACTTTTAATTGGTGACTTTGCCTATGAAAGTGCTCTGGAGGAAAGTGAACCTTCTGTTACTCTGTAATTGCTATTTTCCCAGCAATAGGAGATAAGGACAATGAGGTTTGGAAAAGAAAATGCTGATTTGGGGAAATGAATGGTTCTGTGTTTTCCTCCTTACGTTGACTTACTCTTTTAAAAAAAGTCTCTAACCCAAAGTTTTTTTATTGTTAGTCTACAAATAGGAATTGATTCTTCCCAAGAATTTGAAAGGAGGGAAAAATTATTTTCTCAGATTTATATGATGCCAGATAAATTGTCTCTTATCCCATGCCTGAAATGTTTTGAAACCTGATGACAGTAAAAGAGAATTCATTTAGATTCAATTGGGTATTAAATGATAAATTTTCTATTTGCATAAGTTTGGCTTCTTTAACTTCATATTTAACATGTCAGTTTTCAATGTAATTAATCCATCTGTTTGTGCTTGTAGAGTCCTTTTCAAAAGAGCATTTCAGAATAGAATATACTTATCTGAATTCAGAGTATAAAATAAAGCTCACGGGAATGAGCATTTTAAGTTTCACGTAAAGTGATATGTGGTAATCTGTGTCTTTTTGGACACATTAAATAGACCCCAGAATAATATTCTCAGATAAAAACAGAAGTTTTATTAATCGGTGTAACTGAATACAAATTGAATTCCATTCTTCCCTCCATATTTTGTAAAACCAGAATGGTATTGGGAAAACAAGGGATATTTTAAATAGCTCAAAGAGCTCTCACATAGTGAGACTGTTCCATTTTGCTCCTTGGTGAATGCATGCATGTATTTGTGCAAAATATTGAGCTGCTAAGAATACAGGCAGCCATTGCTTCAGGGAGGACATAAGGCATGAGCTTCAGTTAACACAATGCCCTACAAAGCAAGGAGTGCCTGTATTCAAATATTTTTGCTGAATTTCTATATTATGAGTTTTTAACATAAAATTCTGTACAACTTTTGGTCAGATAAGAAATTAATTGATATTTCTTTCCTTAAGTAGGTAAGAGTCAAATATAACTAGTTTTTGCTTAAGCCTTTATCCTATCTTAGAATATCTTACTATATTAATTCGATGATGAAAAATGAAGTTTTTCCCTGAAATCTCCCTTAATGCTTACCTAAATTCCCATTGGCTATGTGTAAGTATTAGGATACGAACCATGTGCACATCAATCATCTGGATATTTAGCATTCTAGAGACAAGGCAGTCTAGTGATATTTCAGGTTTTCCTTTTTTGTCCCTGTGACTTGGCCTTTTGTGTAAGTTAATAGGAAAAGGTTAAGGATTACAATTTTTGGAAGAACTCTTATATTTTAGTTAAATAAATCATCTCAAGATATTTCTTATAATTTTATTGATTAATTGACTGATTGAGGGGGAGAGAAAGAGAGAAAGCACATGTGCCCACACATGGGCAGACCAGTGGAGGATGGGGAGGCGTGCATGGGGAGAAGGAGAGAGAATCCTAAGCAGACCCCATGCCCAGTGTGGAGCCTGATGCAGGGCTTAATCTGCTGACCCTGAGATCAAAACCTGAGCCAAAAATCAAAAGTTGGACACTTAACCAACTGCGCCACCCAGATGCCCTGTCATAATTTTAAAAACATACTGAATTATCATTTGCTTGCCTGTTAAATCTCATTCACTTGTTTTTGTGTCCATGTTTATATTCGAAGATGAAGGTAAGCTTTACGAGCTACTTGACTTCACTGATTTTAATATTTCACAGCTGCTTCTAGACTTCAGTTTGTGGGTTTGACTCCATTTCAACATCTTTCCATGGATCTTTATGGAGCGCACAGAATAAAGTATACAAATTGTGTTTGTCTTTTATCACACCGCATTCCAGAAATAGGTTCAAGAAGCTGAGTATTATAAAGCAGCTAGTATTTTCACCTAAGAACAGTTTTATGATGGTCAGGAACTCCATACCAAACAGATATTAAGGAGTAATAATATTTTGAAAAACATTACAGGTAGAATCTCAGGAAATTAAAAATAATAAATATATCTCTAAGATGTAGAATGTTATTCAGGTATTTGATGGTATCTAGTTTTTAGTGTCCCGAATGCTACGCTTCTTCATTCAGATGTTCCTTTTCTCCTTTATCTACTTTCGAACGGTATTATTTTTATTTAATATGTTTTATTAGCCCAACTAACTGTATAAAGTTTGATTTTTAAAATTTTAATGTATTTTTTATAGTCTGTACTTGATAACTCCTGTATTTGAACCTTTGCATTTCTCTTGCAGATATCACTTAGGTTCACTCATAATGCTGTGTTTCCTTACGTACGTGGTTGTTTTTTAATGATCTGTTCATTTTTCTGTCAAGTAGTCTTTCCTAGATTTGCTTCTGCCAGCTTCCTAGGGTCACTACCAATGTGAGATCTTTCTTTTCTTTTCTTTTTTTTTTTTTGAGATCTTTTTAAAATAGTTGAAGGAAGGTGGAAAAAAATCTCAAATATTTAACAACAATTGAGTGGATAAACAAAACGCACTAAATCATTACAATGGAACGTTGTATGTCCATTATTCTCTCTCTGCCTCTTCCCTACCTTCCTGCTCACTTGCTCGGGCGCTCTCTCATTCTCAAATAAATAAATAAATGATCTTTAAAAAATGCTTTGGGACTAGTTAATACCACTGAATTGCACACTTTGAAATACTTATAGCAAATGTTTATGTCCTATGTGTTTTGCAACAAAAATAACAGTAATAAAACAGTTCAAGGTCTGAACATTATTAGCAAGAAGGTTTTTGGACTACAGGGGTGTCTTGAATACTTTGTCTTCAGTATCTCTGCAAGGGCCAGCCTGTGGTCCTAATTTCTCAGAGGTTTTTTTTGTTTTGTTTTGTTTTGTTTTTTGTTTGTTTTTTTTTTAAGATTGTATTTATCTATTCATGAGAGACACAGAGGGAGAGACAGGGGGAGAAGCAGGCTCCATGCAGGGATTCCGATGCAGGACTCGATCCCGGGTCTCTAGGATCACAACCTGAGCCAAAGGCAGATGCTCAACCACTAAGCCACCCAAATGCTCCTCTCAGAAATGTTTTATGTTCTTGCTTTGCTCAACAGCAACACCACTTCCAGAAATATTTTTGGGTTTGGGAGGGACATAGCGAGTCTCCCTTTGATTTGTCCTTACACAGAGGGTACAGCCCTGCTGGATCTCAATGGTGCAGATGGAAGCTTTCTTCTTAGACTTCAGTCATATGTGGGCCCAGGGCTTTAGCTTCTCTGGATCCTGTGAAATCCCCCAAAGAAGAGTAAGCGCTCCTGGCTGTTCAAGTATTCTGAACTATCTGGGTTCCCACTTCTCCTCAGATATTGTGGTGATAATTTCTAGTAAGTCCATGTGTCTCAGGCAATGCTTTAACATTTATTTCAATATTTTTCATTACTTTCTGCAGGAGGATGGGGGCTGAATGATCCTACCCATCAGTATTATTGGATATCAAGATGTACAAAAACTTCATTCTGGCAAACTTCTAATGCATTTTGACTGTCTCCACATTGTGCTCTCCCTCTATTCGTTCTCCTCTCACTGGGAATTCCCTTTCAATTTTTTCACTTCAGTTTCCTGAGAACAGACTGTGACTGCCTCACTTCATCTTCTACCCCAAGACCGCAACCTATCTCCCTCTCACAGCCGGGGCTCAGTCAGTGTCCACTCTGTCAGAGAGCAGTCAAATTTACCGGCAGCCTTTCTTGCAAAAGAACACTCTAGAAGGACAGATAGCATGATTCAATGTGGACCACATAAGTTCCAAAGCACTTGGCTAGGCTCTCTTTGATCTACCAGGGATGTAGGTGGTACAGACATTTTTCCAGTCTTAGAGTTGGGGCTAACAAGGCTCAGAGAAGGTTCATTAATTGTCCAACTTCACAACATGGGGAAAGAGCAAACCAGCCATCAACTCCATGTGCCTGTTTCTTGGAGCCCTCGTTCTTAAAGCAGGACTGTGCCACTTCACATTTGATGGAGGTCCAGAGGTGTGAGCAGATGTTGACTGCCAGCCAGGAAGGAAGGGGATGGTGTTTATTCAGGCAACAGTGAGAAGTTCACTGTGAAAAAGGGGAGAGGAAAGAAGGCTGAGAATGTGAAAAACTACTGGAGAAATTTCCCTTATACATTTAATTTTATTTGTATTAAATGTATAATGAACAGGTAGGCATTTTTGTGATTTTAAGGCTTTCCTTCTATGCTTTCTGTAATTTAAGTGCCACACATATATGGTACTTGTATAAAATATATACAATGATTATATAGTATTTCATGTTTGATATATACATATATCATTAAAATCCTATATATTCTTGATAAATCCCTTTTGGTGTTTTATATTTATGATAAATAGCCTTTCCATTTTTTAAAAAAATACTTTATTCATTTATTTGAGAGAGAAAGAGAGAGAGTGAGCAGGAGGGGTAGCAGAGGGAGAGGGAGAGGAGAGGGAGAAGCAGGCTCCCTGTTGAGTAGGTCCCTGGGATCATGACCTGAGCCTAAGCTGAAGGCAGATGTTTAAGCAACTAAGTCACCCAGGTGGCTTAAAAAAAAAAATCATTTCTTCCTTTTTAGATAACATGGCTCTTCTGGGCAAACCTAAGTGATGTTTACTTGAATGGTATCGCCATGGTTTGTAGGCACCACATTGGCTCTCAGTTGATTCCAGGGAATTGCCAGTAGGTATTGCTTGTGCAGATGAAGAGTGGGTGGCTGGATATTCCCTGTATTACTGAGTGCGGGGTGGGGGTGCGGGGCCCATCACCAGGCTTCTGCCCCTTACTCCCTTCCCTTAGCATCTGTCCTCCGCACGCCCTATAACTGAGGAAATCTCGTGTATTCTCAGGAGTCAGAGGTGAACATTTGCTTTGATTTGCTTACGTTCTCCAAGGCCTCTTAGCTGTGCACATGGGTGTTCCCTGTTGATCCGAGGATTAAGCTTTCACAATCTCAAATCCAAAATCATCCCCTTTGTTCCTTCTGACTTTTTGGATGTGTGATCCCTTTCATAGCACAATAAAATACAGATCATTCGTGAAACAAAAGGGAGAAGACCGACACAATAGAAGAAAATGCCCAGGAAGTTGGAGGAATAATACTTCCGAAGTATTATTCAGATTAATAACCAGGAAAGAAAAACGAGTAAGCAAATTATTAATTTGTTCTTTGTTTATTCTTCTACAACCGATGGAAATATTTCTATGATTATAGTCATTATTCTCGTAGAGTACATGAACTGTACAAATACATTTCTACTCCCCATCAGCCTTTCATACATGTAGAAATGTTGAGCCATATCCTCTGTGTCTCCGTGTGCTAACACCTATAAACAACAGTCAAGGTTTCCTTCATTGAAGCTAACAAATTACTTTTCGTAGTAGAAGCATAGAAAGAAACCAGCTTCATGAACACGCTTAGAGCCCTGCTTACTAAGGTTATGTGGACACACACACACTTGACTGCTGAGCCTTTGCTAAAACTTACAAGCACCAGTTTAAGTGTTAAGGAGACCTTATTCCTGTTCTCAAAGAACTCCTATACTCAGTGAAGCAGCAAGATTTCCAAACTCTAATTTTAACATAGTAGTTCCCCCTTATCCACGGTTTTGCTTTCTCGGGTTTCAGTTCCCTGCTGTTGCCTATGGTCCAGAAGCAGATGATCCTCCTTCTGACACATGGTCAGATGATCAGTAGTAGCCTGAAGCTACGTCACAACATCTACCTCATTCACCTACCGCATCTCCTCACGTGGGCATTTCTTTATCTCATGTCACCACAAGAAGAAGGATGAGTGTGATACATACACTAATGCATTTTGAGAGAGAGAGAGAGAGGCACCTTCACCTGCCTTTATTACAGTATATAATAATTGTTCTAGTTTATTTTTAGTTATTGTTGTTAATCTCTTACCATGTGTGATTTATAAATTAAAATTTATCACAGTATGTCTAGGGGTCGGTACTATCCATAGTGTCAGGGATCTCTTGGAGCATATCCCCCACAGAAAAGGCGGGGCTATGATACTTGGAGTTCTGGAGAGATTAATGTGAGTACTGGTATCCCAAGACAGGTCCTTAGAGAGATGATGTTGGAGTCGTGGTAGACTGGGAAGGAAACAACACGTTGAAAGACCTGTCCTAGGAAAGGACTTCCAGCCTGGGATGCTTGGAGCATGATATTTCCTTTACAGAGATGAAGAAACACAGGAATGGGGTCTATGGAGATTCTAATTTGCATGCAAGATAAGATATGGAGCTGCAAATATATGGCAGCCTTTCTGAATTTCTAGCAATGACCTAAAATCTTCTTGAAGAGATAAACGTGTGACTGGGATGAAGCACTTTGAGATTTAGAAAAAGATTAATATGCTAGTAGATTAAGTGAATGAGGGGAAGGAGAAGAACGAAAAGCAGAATTATTTATTCACCTAAGATAAAGAGGCGAGTAGAAGAATAAGGAGATAAGAAAGTGATAAGCTTCATGAAACAAGTGCAGATTCAGCCAATCGCTGCTTCATATATTATTCATTTTAATATTGTGTTTCTCCAATGAGATAGTTACTTTCAAAGAACACTATTGGCCCTGTTCTTCTACAGTGAAAGCGTGCGTGCCCATTTATTGAGCATCTACTGTATGACAGGCACTCTACTAGGCACTCAATAAACAGCCCATATAATCTCTATATCAAATCTGCCAAGTGTGTATTGTTATCTTCATTTTGCAATCATTGGAAAAGCATGCTCAGTGAGGTTTACCCTGCTCTCCAAGCTCCAAAAGCAAGTGCAAAGTGGAGTTAGGATCGGAACTCCCATCCCTCTGGCCCAGGTGGTATCTGGCCCAGGACTTCTCACCATCCTGGCTGGGTGCTCTGAATGTGATGCCCTGTAAGGACTGGGGAGCGGCTTAGCCAGGTAAGCAGAGAGGAAGTCCTCAAACATGCCCATTCCATGCCACCACTTCTGCTTTTTGCAACTGTCGTCTCCTCTTGAGGATGCACCTGGCTGCCACAGCTGTGCACATAGGACATCTCTTTCTCTGTGGAATCGGTCTGCAGAGAAGGGCCTCAGGGCTGTCCTCAGGGTGGCAGTGTGTCAGCAATGCCATTCTCAGTATGATCCCCACACACTCGCTCTGTGGTCTGTGAACAGATGAAAGGAATTCCACGAAGAGCAGGTAACCCGCAGGACCCCGGGCAGCTACATTAAAAAGAATTGTAGAGGAGCGCGGAGGTGGCCTGTGGGACACAGGTAGTTAAGGAGCCAGAAAGAAATAAGCCTGGTACATTGTATTTTATATAAATAACAATACCAGTTCTGGCACATGATAATCCTGAGGGTTACATGCAAAAATAAGATGGTAACGGACACACCGTGTGTGCCCAGCTCCGTAAAGGAGAGCTATTATTATCGTGGCATTAGAGGTTTGAATGGAAAAATTGTCCTCCCTCTTTTCTGGAGAAAAGCCCGAAGTATAAGAACGTATGATGATTTCACTATTTATAATTTCAGTATTTACAGTTGACATTTAAGATTTTAATGTTTTAAACATATAAGTGTTGCAACATGTTTTGTTAGATGCCTCTTTTGGTATCAAATTACATTTCAACTGTAATTTCTATGTTTGTCTCCTTCACACCCCCCCCCTTGGTTTTCTAGTTTTACTTTTCACAACCTCGAAAGCGTGTCTCGCCCAGGTTTGCGGGTTCGCCCTCCTCCGGCTGATGCTCATAAGCTGCGCCCAAGGGTCCTTCGAGCACTGCCAGCTGGTCCCTTCCTTACTTCCCCGTCATTGGGCCTCCTGATTCCCAGCAGGATCACTGGGCTTGGAGGAGTTACTCCATTCACTCAATTGCTGCTCCATTCATTCATTGAGCTTTTCATTCAAAAATGTTTCTGAATACCTGCTCTCCTCCAGGCCCTGTGGGGACTTTGGGCTGTAAGGGTGAGGCTGCCCTCCCCAAATTCCCCAAGTGGGTATTGCCCTGGGAGAGAATTCTCCAATGACCCCAATAAATAATCACAAGCGGTACGATGCACTAACGAGGAAAAAAGAAAAGAAGATGTCATGTTTGGGAAGCAAGGGAGGGGGGCTCCTGAGGGAAGTTTTGGTGAGCTATGAATGACCCTGGGGTACCCCTAGGCCCATCAAAAGGCAGAATGCGGTGGAAGGCATTGTAACATTGGCACTGAGCTTTCTAGACTACCTTATTCCCAAACTCCTCTGCAGCTCCCCCAAATTCACCCCAACGTTTTCTTTATGCATTCATAAATGACCTTCCTTGAAGAGTGTATTTCTGTCCCTTTCCCAAACTTTGGCTGCATTGATTCTTCTTTGCCCATACTTAGGATTAATATTCTGTAACCTTTCCTTCTCAACTCTCTGTAAACTGTAAGTAACATTTTTTTTTTCTTGGCTTTTGTGTCTTTTACTTAAGGAATAATTATGCATCCTGTTTTCCACTCACCTCATTTCTCCTTTTTTTAAAAAAAGATTTTATTTATTTATTCATGAGAGACACAGAGAAGCAGAAACATAGGCAGAGGGAGAAGCAGGCTTCCTGCGGGGAGCCCGATGCAGGACTCGATCCCAGGACCCCAGGATCATGACCTGAGCCAAAGACTGAGTCTCAATCGCTGAGCCTCCCTGACGTCCCTCATTTCTCCTTATTATTCTTTTCTGGCTCAGTACATTTACCTGCCAGCTGTTTCCCTTTGAATTTTAGGGCTTCTTTTGTACTTTCACTCCACCCATCAACCAATATAATAATATATCCTCTTGCAGTAAATGTGTCAGATCATGTATAGCAGTTAATTCCTTAATTTCCAAAAAGGTGGGGCTTTTATAGTATTCTCTGTGATTTTTTCCTGTATTTGCCTTTGTGAAATTAAATCATTTCAATTTGCTAAACTGGCTAATAATGATTAATACAAATATCAAATCATCAAATCTAATGAGCATGCCTTTTTTCCATGAAATCAAAGCTTTCACATGTAGTTGAAGAGTGTGAAGCCTGGCATTAGTGCTCATTGAAGGCACAAAAAGTTTTCAACCATCTCAAAGAAAGCATCAGTATTCATTTTCAGTGCAGTGCCTTATGAATCCTTATGTTTAGAACACTTCTCCACTGGAATAAATCTTATAGCTGATTATCACAGCAGTTGGCCCGGTGCCAAAAGCAATTCTGGGAACGGTATTCAATCAATGTGTAAACCAGTGAAATGCCAGGAACTTTTGGAAGACCAAGAAGGGTGATTAGTTATTGAAGAATAAACATAGTAAAACATTAAGCATACTCTATCAAACAGTGCAGAAAAGAATTTTCCATGAGTTCATATGAATATAGACTGGTTATATTTTAGGATGTGGGTTCCACCAGATGATTTATATTTTGTTACATTGTTGGAGAACATTTAACTAGCACGAAGTATGTCATTTAGAGTTTAAAGGAAATAAACACTCCTATTATTCAAGGTAATATGTTTAGAATACCACCATCAACATATACTTTTATTTATAATATAATAAGAAACTTGATATAGAAAAATAAAAACAGTAATAAATCGATGAAAGTAAAACCACAGGAGCTGAAAACCGAGAATTGTGACTGTTAACAATCAGCTAAACAGAATGTTAAGATGCCATGTTGTAGTATCTTTAAATAGAGAAAGAACCCTCAGGTTATATAGTCTATACGTGGGCCATATTATCCAACTCTTTTGGAATATATTCCATTTGTATTCTAGAAGACTTTAAAATTCTAATAAAACTCTTACTGGAAAAAATCATTGCATTCAGGCACAGGTTCATTGTGTCCTATAACTTAGACTGGGAGATGGAGAGAGGAAAGGGGCTCTTGCCCCAATGGCTTCTCAGCCAAATGTAGTCCGTGGGCAAAATCAACCCACTGCCACTGAAAGAAAGCTTACATTTTCCTGTTTTATGACTAATTGAAAATACTTCATTGTTATTCTTATCTGCCACTTTGAAAATTACATTGGCCCACATAGCTTCACACTTAGATTTTCAGAAGGAAATTGTCCTCCTTATTCTGCATGTCTTTATTGCAACTACACTTATGCAACACACACAAGTGAAATGGCCCAGGACTAGTCTCCTTACTCAACTGGTAATCTTTAAAATGTATGTACAAATATCAAACAATGACTTAGCTTGTGACAATCAATTAAAAAAAAAAGGATGGCAGAAATTAACCATTCATTCCATTTTTTATTCTATTTTATTTTTTTGTTTTATATTCTATTTTAAAGCTTCGTCTTCGGTTAGAGATAGGCACTGCACACCCATGTCCTATACACAGAAGCACACAAAAAAGCACATAATGCCTTCGTTACCATCAAAGCAAGTATTTTACCTATTTTTGCTTAAGAGTTCATTTAGCAAAATAAGATGTAAATCTTTTTTTAAATAAAAACATGTGTCTAAAAACATGAACGGTGCCGATACATGACAAAAATCAAGCTGAGGTTATTTAAAACTGCATGTAAATGACCTTCAGTGGTGTATATCATGGTGAGGTTTATGCACCACCATACATAATTCTGGAAAAGGTACAAAAGCAGTATTTATGTATAGCAATATTTTAGGAACCAATGTATTAACTGAAAATTGTAAAGTGGATTTACAGTTAAGACTATGCAATGTTAAAAAAAAAAAAGACTATGCAATGTTTTCTGGCTTTCTAGGATCGGGGCATTGTCCTATTAGCTGAATGTGTTAATTCCTAAAAGGTCCCGTCATTTGTCAATTTTTCTTGAAATCCATTATACACATCAGGTGCATGTCAGGTGTTCTGAGGGGGAAGGGAATTCACCCAGCATATGTGCACTCATTGACACTTACATAAAAGAGAACATTTGCAGATGTTTTGATAATGCAAGGGTTCAAATCATTTGTCCTAAGGCAGTATTCGTAGTAACACTTTGATCAGTTTTACGGTGGTTAGACTATTTTTCCCACAGAAATTACCACATGACCCCAAAGGACAAGAGAAATATTATGTGAGAAAATTGGAAAACATCCGATTGGCATGTTTCAGCAAGTAGACCAGAATGAATTGTGTTCAATCTGATTTCAACTACTTAATGTAATACGTTTAATACCACAGTGTGTCAAGAGAAGCCAACAGATAAAACCCACATAAATCATAAAAATTGCTTCCCTGCAACAATATTCATAGACCTTTAATTGTGATATCTTTTCTTTTAAAAAGTTGTAGTGCCCTGCTTTCCTCACAATTATTAGCATTTGCGGGATCTTTTATGATTTACATACACAATCTTATTTAATTCACTCTTGACCTGAAAAATATTTTTCTGTCTCCTTTCTCTATTTGAATAAGTCAGAGAGTATTGAGAAATATAGGACTATGTTACCTTTTTTGTATCTTGACAGCTTTCATGATATTAATTTGTTGAAAGGATAATATAATAATAATCTCAATCTTCTTAGAGTGTGAAAATTGTTATCATAGAGTTTCACATTAAAATATTAAGATTGGTTGTCAGGTACAGCCTATTCTATAATTTTAAAGAATTTCCAAAAACTTGGAGCAATGCAGGATATTGAGTGTTGATGCTCCTGTTGACCCCTAATCGCTGGTTCAGAGAGTGAGAAGAGGCAAGACCACAGCTTCTACTCTTATCTCTCAACTCAGTATTTGATTGGCAGTTGATTTTCTCTCTTGTTGCTTTAGATATACATACAAACAGTTCTGCTTTCCCCAGTGGGTAGAACTTTAATGTGTTCTGTTATTTCTTATAGAAAGTGAATCCGTATATTGGGACAGTTTGTTCAGTAAGTGAATTGCTACTTTCATGGTCCTGTGCAAGATTATTAACCTCTTTATGTTTCACCAGTATAAACTTAT
Organism: Canis lupus baileyi; assembly: GCF_048164855.1. Classification (NCBI taxonomy): domain Eukaryota; kingdom Metazoa; phylum Chordata; class Mammalia; order Carnivora; family Canidae; genus Canis; species Canis lupus. Next base: position 22,970,631 of record NC_132856.1, on the reverse strand, counting down.
TTTATAACATAAAAGGAAGACATTTTTAAAATGTTTATTTGCTAAAGACAGAACTCTCAGTCTTTTTCCCAAGAGAGGTATGTGTTCCAATTCTTGTGGTGTTTTTTTCAGAACAGTTTTCAGAAAGAATATAATTATATTTGTAATCTCATACCATTGGAAAACAAATAATTTTTATGCCCTATGATTTCAAAGTTTTTTTTTTTTTTTATGTTCCAAAGGATTTTTGTTAGTTTGAGTTCTTTCTTTTGGGAGCACCTACAATATTTATTGCTAAGCATGAAAGAAGCTCAGTTGTACAAATGAAGTCACAAATAAAGTAGAAAATGAGGTTGGTTGGTGGTGAAAGCAGGATGACTGTAAATAAATGCTCCATTCAATGTTGTTTTAAACAGTTAAGTTGAACCCATTAGATAAATGCAACTTCATGGTGGCTCTTAGAGTAATGCAGAGCCATTCAATTTTTTAAGACAAAAAGCTTAATATCTATTTGTGCAAACCCCCTTTGTTTGTATCAGATTTCTTAGCTAGTTCATTTGACTCTGTACGTATCTCAATCTCGATCTTTTATTTGGTTAGAAACACCTATCAGTGAGGCATGGACTTGTCTTGCTACTCTGATGTTGATTTTACAAAAGAAGCAAAGACAGTCTTTATGTTGCTAGAGGATTTTAGCCACTTATTAAATAGGATGCTGTGTTTACTAAATATTTGTTATTGTGCACAGATTTTATGTAAAGGGCTTTTTAAAATTAAAATCATGTTATTGCCAGGATTTTTAACATCTTCTGTTAAAAATCTAATTTTCCTGAATCATATTAGTTTGTCTCTGATTTTATCAGCATACAAAGATCAAAATTAGGTTGCCTGGTCTTGTTTTAGAATATTTAGTTACATTGGAGACACCCCCTAAATGACAGCGCTTTGGAGGTTTAAGCTTAAGAAGTGTTAAATATATGGATCAGATCCTCAGATTTAAATCTTTGAAATTCTAGTATTTCTTTATATTTTCATCTCGTTAAATGCTTTATTAGGAAGAGGTTGTTTAAGAAAGCATTAATGATGATAATTTAATTAACTCTTCATTTTTAAACATTTTTTTCCAATGCGTTGCCTGAGATATGAATATTTGAAAAATAGTAGTTGAGCAAGCTGATAGAGAAAGCTGCAACATCTGATTTCTTACACTGGGGTTTGCCTAAATTCCAGTGTAATACTCTTCCTGTGAAAATGGAAACATTTTTTTATATTGCTGAGCCTGAAATTACTTCAGAGTTGATTTTTTTCTTCTCTGCTTTAAATATTGCAATATTGTAGGAGTAGAGATGGTGATGTCTTTTTCCGGGTTCTAGAAAGATGGGCGCATACTCGGACCTAATCCATGCAATGTAGCACATGCCTAAAAAGAGAACATGATAATACGGCTTTTTTATTTTAAGATTTTATTTATTTATGTGAGAGAGAGAGCGAGAGCACAAGCGGGGAGGGGAGGCAGGCGGAGAGGGAGAAGAAGACTCCCCGCTGACCAGGGAGCCCCAAGTGGGGCTCAGTACTAGGACCCCAGGATCATGACCTGAGCTGAAGGGCAGATGCTTAATCGACTGAGCCCCCCAGGCTCCCTGATAAGATGTCTTAAATTCTCATTGTTCAGATGTTACTATAAAAGCTTTTCTCAAAAACCATCATTCTTTTGCACTCAGTAGGTGCTCAATTATATTTTTGGTATGAGTCATAAAAAATTCACGTGTCTTAGGACAGGTGAAATTCTTGAAGCTACCTTAGTAAGACTTCGATGAAATATGTATCAGAATTAGGAAGCAGTCAAATTGTTTATCTAGGTCTGGGGGATAGAGTATAAAATACTGTAGTATTGTTTGTCATATCATTCAGGGATGACCATACTTAATATATATATCTTAGGCAGAATGGTTTGATGGAAGCCCTAATATTCGACCTTCTATTGAAGTTACTTTTTCCACAGTATCTGCGATGACTGTGACTTTGGCCAATCAATCCAAGATTAGCACTTCAGAGATACCAAAGTAAATTATCCCCCTCTCCCATATCATCGTCTTTAAAATGTCCATAAAGAGCTTTTCACCTGTCTCCTCTCACTTAATTGATTCTACAGGGAAAATCTGGTTCTTCTGACTGTTTTCATTCCCAATGGGGGCTTTATCAAATTACCATATATTTATTCCATATATATGAGAATATTGACTTATCAAAAATAAAGGTGAGCCCTTGGCTCTAACCAGTTTAACGCTATTAGAAAGGCAGGGATTAGGGCAGGCATGACAATATTGTGTCCCCTGGCACCAGGCCCAGTAATCAGCAGATATGGAGACACTGAAAAGAATCAGCAACACATTTATCAGACTTTAAACATAATACAAAGATAGGCAGAAGAGTAGATAAAATCAGAGAGCTGAAAATTCAAAGGTAAAACTATTTAGGTTTTATTGTTGGATGGAATCGTGTAGGAAAGTTATTGTATCTTGCTCTGTGCAGCTCAGATTTTTCCTGGAGTGTCCATAGCCATCAGAGGCCTTCAAACATAGGCAAAAGGAACATGACCAAAACAGCGAGGTCCTGAAAGGCTTCTCATTTGAGGAGGGACTAATGGCTTTGGGATGTTTAGCTTGAAGAACTGTAGAAATTTGAAATCTGTCTCGAGATAGCAACTGGCATTATAAAACCAGCCACATAACCATGCACGCAGACTCTCTCATTGACACCTACTTAATAGATAAGAAAGCCGCAACACAGAGAGATTAAGTAACTTGCCCAAGGTCACACAGCTAGTACTATAGTACCTTTCCCTTCCGTTCTTTTGGAACAGCACCTTCAAGGAAAAACTGCTAAGAAGCCATTTCACACTAACAATGAAGAAATGAAACTTACTGCAATTCTGTGCCCCGACATACTCTGCTCCATTCACGTAGCTCCTGGTCTTTCCCTCACGTGTTACCTACTGAATTTCACCTTATTCCTTTTTGTTTCTGGACTCGTAAATCATCATAAGTTCTTCTCAATGAATATTTGTGAAATTGCTCATGTCTTTGTTGCCTTATGTAATTAGAATTTACTTTAGAGATGTATTTTTCCAGAAGAAAAAAAAATAATGCAGTAACTAAAGTTAAAATACTATAGTTAAAATACTAAAGTTAAAATAGTATAAATACATATAAATCTCTGTGGCAGGTATAGCCTTGACCACCTCTACCTGCTTTGGGGATGAATTAGGGCATGAAATTGGACAGAGGGAGGATTTAACAGTGTGATGAAAGCACCATGTGCCATTTAAATACAAGTCAGGAGCCCAGAAGCTTTGGTTCTCAGCCATTCTGAGCCTTATCAAAAACAGTTCTTGAATCACCAATAAGTTACTGCTGCCCCCAAGAAAAAAAACACATTTAGTCAATCTAGGTAAATGCCTATTTATTGTCTTGCCATGTCTGGGAAAAAAAAAAAAAGAGAGCGAGAAAGAGAAAAGAAAAATAACAGTCGTTTTGCTCCAGAGAACGTTAATTATTTATCCTGATACAAATATAATTACCTGGCAGTTCATGGAAAACAAAAATGGGGCATTAGAAAGAATGAAATAATTAAAATATATTGATAATGAGCACACACTGCTATATTGACCCAACGATGGTTAAGATATCAAAGATGTACGCTTCAAAAGGGTATTATTTTGTAATTAAAAAGAACTGTAGAAAAAGAAACTGACGACATGATAATTACACAGTGCATTCGGCATAGCTGTCAGTGGAAATGCCATTTGAGGAAAATAATACCATGCAAAAAGAAGTTAACGTGGAAAAAAAAAAACTGAAAAGGAACTTACTGTTGATACAAGTAGGATCAATTATACATGTCTGGAAGGCGATAGTTATTTATGATAAATTTTTAAATACCAGGCCCAGGATATGGTTTCATGATCAGCAGCTTGGTTTCAGTGGAGGTAGAAGGTTCATCATTTCCTGTATTTATCATCACCGACTTTCTAGACACCCTTCAATGGAAACTGTATTATTGCTATGATCACTGTTACATTTTTTTCTCAATTTTTAAATATGACCTTATTCAAGACTGGTAATTCCTCACTGATAGTAGATACGTCGTTGCCCTCATCAAACCGAAGGACGTAGTACTACTTACGTTTTCAAAGGTGCAAATGCTTGATCAACGCAGTGGGGGAAAAAGAACTTGAAACCTCTGTTGGCATCCATCAAGGCAAAAATTCTTTTACTCTTTCAGCTTTCTTCCAGCTGGGTGGGCATCCTCTTTGTGGAAAGTAATTGCTACAAATTCAGAAAGAATGAGTGGTTTGGACCAACCGATGTCTGGTCTTTTTGATGATTTTGAGATTCAGCCAAAATATTTTTATTGAGGAAAAGCATTATGAATTATAAGCAGCTAGCCACGTCTGCTAACTTTACTAACTGATCGTTTGACACTGTATTAAAATGTTTAGAAATTAGTTTAGTGTGTCCTAGGAATTCAGTAATAATTTTACAGAGTCTGATATTCATTTTATTATGGCCTTTACATCAAGGCACCGTATAGAGATAAACTTCCACTCCACTGAGATGCAGATTCATTTTAACTATCCCACGTCCCCATGCTTCCTCAAGTAAAGGCTTCTATATTTAAGAACAGGGAGTCAGATAATGTCTGGTTAGAAGATGGACCTCATGGAAGGCAGGCTGTTTTTAGAGGGGGAATTATGGTCACCTGTAGGCTGATAGGATTTAATTCAGTCTGCTGGGTCTTACTGTTTTGAAGACCTAAATGGCATATCTCCCAAACAATTCACTAAATATTTGAGTGTTTGCTGTGTATTAAACCCTATTGGGGGAGGGGGGGGAAATCCCCGGGTGGCTAAGTGGTTAGCGCTGCCTTCAGCCCAGGGCCTGATCCTGGAGACCGGGGATCGAGTCCAGCGTCAGGCTCCCTGCATGGAGCCTGCTTCTCCCTCTGCCTGTGTCTCTGCCTCTCTGTGTGTGTGTCTCTCATGAATAAATAAAATAAAATCTTAAAAAACCCCTATTGGGGTGGTGGGAGGGTTTAAGACTGGAATGACCAGTACCTAGTGTGGGACCCAGGACACACCCACAAGGATTCTCCTGCACTTGGAACAAGCAGTGAGTTCCTTCTTAGGCTTCATGTTCTCCGCACATATATCCCTGGGGTAGAGAGGGCTTCCCTCGGACTCTGCAAATGCCAGGGCTGCTCACACCTGCTCCCTTCAGGTGCGCTGCCCTCTCACAGCCGTGACATTATTTGTGTGTTCCTTGGATACTTTGTTACTTGTTCATCCACTGTCTCCCATCCTATGGTACAAATTGCGCAGGGGAAGCTCTGTTTCAGCTCCTCCTCTGAGCACCTGGCACAGAGTTATCAATCAATACATATTTGTTAAGGAAGGAAAGAAAGGAAAAAAGGGAGGGAGGAAAAGAGAAAGAGAGGATTAATAAAGTCAGGGAGACCACCCAGGGCATTATTTCAGTAACCAGGCAGCAGATTATCTAAAGGTATCTTACTGGGAAGAAAAGGGCTTCCCTAAACCATCTCTTCCAAATTTAATAAAATTCTGACAAAAATATAACTCAGTGTACTTTCTATCTACTTACATTCTTGCCCAAAGATGCCAGAATCTATGTTATTAAGATAACAAATGCCTTTCTTAGGAGAAAATGCCTTTATTATGCTTTTCATCACATTTTCATGATTATTAAAGAAATATATGTTCAATGTGAAACATTTGGGAAATGCATAAAAACAAGAAGATGAAAATAAAAACAGTTCATAAGCCTACTACCCAAGAATAGTTATTTTAAATATATTGATTTTTTTTTCAGGTTTTCTTTTTCTCTGCCTGTCTGTAAGATATTCCTAGTTGAGATTGTGTAGTATATATGCAATTTTGATTTTTTATCCGTTTATCATAATGATGTACTTTTACGGTGTCACTGGTTACTTAGTCCCCTATTAATGATCGTATTGTTTCCATTTTCCATGAACACAAATAATGCCATAATGAACCTATTGATAAAAATATGATAAAAGGATTTCCAATAAATCGAGCCTCCTATCATTATGCATGCACTCATCGGGTAAAAGTGACTTTACATCCCTTAACTTTCAATTTTCCAGGAAAAAAATGAAATATCAATAAAAAGGAATTAATAACCAAAACCAAGAAAAGTTTTCCAAACATGTGCTGTCTGAAATGTAACCTGTGATTTGCATCTGGTCTTTCTACATACTCCTAACTGTATCATCTCATCCAAACAATGCAGCTCAATATTTAGTGAAAAGAAATCTTGCTTTGTGTGATTTGAAGGCACAACTTTGTGTCATTGTGATTCTTTTCTTGCCTGTGTTTCAGGTAAGGTTTGTTGTGAGGAATAACTAGAGAAAAGCAAACATGGAGACGTGACTGATTTTTTCCCCATAATATAGAAGCAAACACCTACGATTGTCCTTCCAGGAAAATTTATACAGAAGTTCTCTCTACTCCATCTGCTTCCTCCAGCCAGACATAACACCCAAACATCATACCTTCAAATGGCCATTTTGTTTCTCTTACAAATCTGTACCAAAGTTGATTCTGTAGCCGGAGCTGATAAGCCCTAAATAAGTTGAGAGTTCATAAATGCTGTAAAAGCATCTTAAAATGCACAAACCAGAACACTCATGTTGAAATGGACATTGGAGCTAGGGATGAAAACCTCCAAGCACTGGGTAGTGTTTTGCACACCAGCTGGTCAAATATAACAAGAATTTGCCTGTGGTGTTCATGGAGAATAAAATACGGATAGTTTATATTACAGTAGGGTACCGTAGCTATGTTTCTCTGATCATGACTCTCATATGCATTGCAGCTGTCTAACAAAGACAGGTACAAATAAACCTGAGTTTTGCATGTGTATAGCTTCCTCATTCTGTTTATTTGGGTGATCTTTGGGGGCCCCGGGCCCTTCGGAAGCTCCAGTATCCTGCTTGGACTTAAAGTCAGCATTTCTCCAGGTCATGAGAAGGCGGCTTTGCTTGCTCTTGAAGTCTGTCTACTTTTGAGAAAGAACAATTTTAGAGACAACTGAAGGACCAGCATCTCAGTGATTAATAAGGAAACCAGATTCAAAATGCAGCAAAAGCTCACCAGGATTTGAAAGTCTCTTAAGTGTTTCTCCACAAATGCTCAGTAAAAAATTAAAAAAAAAAAAAAAAAACAATAACCAAAAATCCTCCATCCTTGTCCCCATCTCCATTTCATGTGAAATGGGAGAAACTGACGGAAAATTAAGTGAGAAATAATTTCTTTCCTTAGGACGGCGGTTTCCCCCTCGTGATCGTTCCTAAAAAGTCGAACGTCAACTATTTAAACCCTTCACCCCAAACTTTTTCCTTGGAGTTGCAATAATTAATTCCAGTTAAACATCACACATCAAGTATAAAGGCCAAAAAAGAAAAGGAGACAACTGCGTGATCTGAGTCATATTTAGTTTCGCAAATACCTCTGTAACCTAATTAGTTTTTCATTAATGTGTTCCATGGAATCTTTTGAAAAGATGCAAAACGTCCTTTTCTGTGTAGAGTTGGACGTTCCTTGCCGAAGGTGATTTTTTTTTTCCCCGACGCATCCCACACATTAGTGGGAAACAATTTGTCTTTGTGTCAGAAGGAACCCCTTGAACAAGCTGGGGGTGAGGCCTGCGAGCAGCAGCACAGGCTGGCCTGCAGTCCTACCTGGAGATCGGGCCGGGCTTCTGTTCCGCGGGCTTCAGCTGTATAAATACATCGTGCCATCTGCACCTGGCAGGGGAATTGAGCCCGTATAAGCTCAAGACCTGTGTCAGTGTTTTCACAGAAGGACTGTTTATGAACAGATGTTACGTGGTGTTTTTCACAGAAACTGGACTCTGGAGAGAGAAAATGTCTATCAATTACCGAGGTATTATGTAGAACAGCAATTTTTAACCTTGAGAATGATACTTTTAAAGTTCTCCGCAAAATATTCTCGACTGCGACCACTGTCTTCGTGTCAAGGAAGACTCAACCTTGGGTCATATGCAAAGTGCCCCCGATGCTTGGTCTCCGGAGACTGTGTCCTCTCGGAAACGAGGCCCACTCCACGCTGAGATGCTCTCACCGTCAGAAAACCTTTCCTAGTCTGTAGGCGCAGGTCTTCCCTTTTTTGTCCTTTCGGATGGAAACAAACAAACAAAAAACAAAAAAAAAATAATAAGTAAATAAGGGAAAACCAAAGTGTAGAATTGGATGGCCACTTAGATATTCTTTTTATCAAGTTTGCTCTGCATTTTCCGTGCTCGCGTAAGAAGACATTTGAATTGTTCTAAATGTTAATTATGCCCTGGACAGTTAAGCATTCAGGGTTCTACAAAATAAATTATTTTCTATAGCGTGCTTCCTGGATTAAATCTAAGACACGCACCGTGAGAGGAAGGTCCAGGACGCTACAGACACAGTGTGCCAGAGATGGAATTATCTCCGACAGCAACACCAAAAGCATCGAGGCCCCTTTGTGACCTGTTGACAGACACCATGTTTTGCATAATATATATATTTTCATTTTCCCTTAGCTTTCTTATTATTTATTCAATAAATCCTTTTTTCTTGCTGACAGCAGTTGTATTTATAAAGCTAAATCCAACACAGCAAAATGTTCATCACTTTATAAACTAAATGCTAATGTTTTATTTATGTGCAATGAAGAGAGAAAAAAAGAACTGAATTGATGTTTACCTAACAAGCAGCACAAAAGTGCAGTACCATAATAGTGGAGTTCATAAGCATTCTGGCTTGTAATTTTGGGTGTCAACATTTGAATTGCAGAAAGAGTTTATGCAGACATAGCACGTACACAAGTGCAGTTTAGATCCACATCTATAAAAATAACATCTGTTTAAGCATACATTACATTTAAAAATAACTGTACAGTGATCAGCTGGTTAAGTACAGTTAACCAGATGTCGTTTTAAAGGGCCAGATGGAACTATGAAACTAAGATTGAAAAATTAAAAAATACTGTGAAAGGTCAAACCAATTAAGCAACCTGTTTTGTTGGCATGTAACAGTTAAAAAGTAAGTGAAACTACTTAAGGAGTGAGCAACACGAAGATGTGCCAGTTAAAACCAGGTCCTGCTCCTCTGAAGACAAAGAAAAATCCACAGGCTGGGGCTGCTCACTTACTGGAATCCAAAAGGAACTCAGCCCAGCAGCAGAAATGGTGAATTTTCCTTGCTGTGATTCCAAAGTGGCTGAGCCATCTTTCAAGTGTATGTTTTCTAACAAGAATTAAACTTCTGTTAGAAAGTCACAGGATACAAACACATTTTCCAAACACAGGCGACACCCAGGGTAAATATCTGAATGGTCAATAGACCACCGAGTCAATAAGATGAAACATGTCCATATATGACTTACTAAAATCTGAGCCTTAAGAGTGAGCAATTGGATGCTGTTCTCGAATGCTCAAATCAATTATTTTTTCTTTTCTCATCCTGGGTATCTCAGGCAAGGAAAAGATGAGGCGAATATTTATGGAATATCTGTAATGAGGCAGGTTCTGTTACAGACATGTTCACATGTATCAGGGGTCACAAATGGAGGCTCCCAGGGCTTATGTGGCCTGCAGATGTGTTTTGTTTGGCTTGCAGAGTGCTTTAAGTTTGAATTAATTGCCAACGTCTAAAAATTGGGAGGCTTCACATAAAAGTCCGGATTTCCAGCTTCCCGGAAAATCTGGCAACACCAGGTCCCCATTTTTTTCCATTGCAAAAACTGGCTAAAGCCAAATAGGAACAGCTGCCCCTTTGATGGACACAAAATCTTGAGATTATGACAGGCGCTGCCACTCCCTTCGACTTAGAATCTCAGCTGCCATGTACTGTCTTATACCCGGGCCATGTTATTTATATCCAGCCAGTTTTCCACCCTAATATTCATCCCCTTGAGTGCCCACATTATACTATAGGAAGTGAGTATTGTTTATAAAATAACAATAATAAATAATAAAATAATAATAAAATAACAATAATAAAATAAATACTATGTTATTTTATAGGAAACGGGGCAAGAATCCTGTTGATTCCCTTGGGTCATACAGTTGGGAACTGACAGAGATGGGCTTCAAATCAGAGTCTTTTGATTCTCATGTTCTTTCTCAAACATCCCAAGTCTTCAGAGGGCCAAACCACTGGGATTCTCACTCTTGATCCTCTACGTAGTAGTAGGCACTACTCAGCTGCGATGAAATAAATTGGTCCATTAGAAAATAGTTGCTGAATCCCCACATTAGATACTTTAAATGTGGTCCCTGTCCACGGACGGTGAACTATTTGCCTGAGAGTCAAACTCTCATCAAAGAGCACAGGAGTGCCAGAGGGGTTACATCTCTCCAGGACGTGTCATTCTCTTGTCTTTGCCTGCACAGGGTTCTGGAGGGAAGAAGGAGTCTGAGGCTGCATTTGAGCTAAGCGAGGGAAAGCAGTAGCTAAAAAGGGAAAAATAAAATGACCTGTGCCAAAATTTACTTGCTTTTAATCAATGAATTGATAAGGATACTTTTTTATTCTTTTTTTTTTTTCTTGGCTTCCCCTTGGAAGGAATTTCCAAATTGTACTTCCTTATTTAGCATTAATTTTTCTGGAGTAAATGAATAACGAAACCCCTATATCTGCTAAACTCACTTTATTTTCTATCTAAATACTCATTTATCAAATTGCAAGCCTCTTTGTTGTCCAAATTAAAAAAAAAAAGACTGAAGAAGAAAGGAGACAGATCATTGTATAGTTATGTCACTGAACCAGAAGAAAGTCAAGTGTTTCTTTATATAGGGGATCCAGTTGTGCAGTTGAAAAGGAAGGTATTATTCAGAGCAGTTTGAAGTTACTGTGATCTCAATTAAACATAATTATGATTTTCCTGGAGGTGAAGTGTCTTACATGGGAGTGAGAGGGGTTAGAGGACACGTTTTAAGGGAAAGACAAATTATGAGGACCGAGAAATGGAAGGTTCCACCTATCCTTTCCTCCACCCAAAATACAACCCATGAAAAGAAGTTCAATAGAAATAACGTTCAAACCGTCTTTCTAAAAAACCTCTAGAACACCTATGTTAACAGGACACGTTTGTGGTACTGTTCAGTAAGAACCCAAATTATTGGATGCAGTTCAAAAGCAACAAGAATATCCCAGAAGACACTGTGTACCAAGCATTTTAAGTATCATGAGTAAGTGATTGTTGGTGGTGAATGTGTTGGGGTCAGTGCTGGGAAGAACTGACTCACTAACCATCCAGGAGGAGCATTTCTTTGCCAGGAAAGAAGGGGGGAGGGATAAAAAAAAAAAAAAAAGAGTGGGTTTGAGACAAGAGAAAAGAGGAGGAATTCAAAAGGACCGGTCAGAAAGAAGAGCAGAAAACTGGCAGTGAAACTTCACCAATACTAAAGGTCTCCTATTCTGAATCCACTCCCTCCTCCTCAGTTAAATGAACTGTTAAAAGACCCAAACCAAAGCTATAGCCACTGAGCCAACAATAACTTGGGAAGTTAGAGCAGATGGCTCCACCTCTCCATCTGATTGCAGCACATCCATAACCTCCCCGCTGCTCACTCCTGCAGCAGCAGAGGAGGACAGGCCTGCAAGCGGCGGGCGCTCAGAAGAGGAGGCAGGAGAAGCCCAGGCTGTGATTGTAGGCCTAGGAGTGATGCCCCCACTGACCGCTCAGTTTTCCGGTGTCCAGAAATGGACTAGAAGCAAGCAGTCTTTCTTGATAAGATTCATCTCTTGCTGCTGAGCCCTCAAACACGAATATGTGGCCCCCGGAAAGCTCTGCTATGGCAGTTGAAAGCATACATCATACCTTCTTGAGGCTGCTCAAAGTGAAATCCATGGAAGGAAAAAAAAAAAAAAACTACATTTCTTAAATGTCGTGAATCACTGAACTATTGTTCTAATTATTTGAAATATCTTTCCTCCAAAAAAAATTCAGATGGTCTCCAAGATAAGGGGGAATACAGTCTTTTGACTGAATCACTGTAGAGGCACTGGTTAAAAATAGCCTTGCTTTCCAACCCCGTGCAAGGTGAGTGGTGCACATCTGCTGCAGTGTTGGCGGTGGAGACAGGCAAATTGGTATGCTTGGATTTGGAACAACCAAAGGTTTTATTCAGGGCTACCCAAAACAGGGGATGAACCCTAGATTGCCCTCAGAATGTTGAATGCAGTCAAGTTCAAGTTATTTATCTAACGGCAACTTTCTGGTGATCAATTCCAAATACTGCTCCCAACAGGGAAATGAAGAGGATTTTTAGAGAGGGAAAGGTCTTAACAGGTCAGATGTATAAGACCCTTAAGATCAGGAACTGAAAAGAGAAGAAACCCCAAAATACAAGTAGGAAATCCAAATGAGTGAAGCAAGGCTGGTATGACTCAATCAACAGTGTGAGTAAGGCAGTAAGTGGCAACCAACGCTCCCTTAATGTCAAAGGGGGCATTAAGGAGTGATGGGGACAGTGGCTCAATGGAGAGGGAAGGGAACTCCCTTCTAAACTGAATGACCACAATAGCTCCATCCAGAGGGTCCGATATCACAAGGTCCTCTACTTGCTCAGAGGAAGACAGAATCTAGATGTTTGCATGGAATCTCCTGATTTTTAATTGCTGCCAACTAATTCTCTATTGCCTAAATTAAACACTAAGCAGAAAAAAAAAAAAAAAAACAAGTATATCCATAGGCTAAATGCAGATTGGAGGCTTTAAGTCTGGCATGTCCAGTCACACTTAGGACACTTACCTCTGTGTTTATTCATGAGAAACACGGAGAGAGAAGCAGAGACACCAGCAGAGGGAGAAGTAGGCTCTCCGTGGGGACCCGGATGCGGGACTCGATCCCAGAACCTGGGGATCACAACCTGAGCGAAAGGCAGACGCTCAACCACTGAACCACCCAGGTGCCCCTACTTACCTCTAGATATGTGTATCCCAAGACATTAGAGAACATAGCCCTGAATTTAAGAATAAGAGGACACAGGTGCAAGCCTCAGCTTTGGATATTAGCAGCTACATGTCCTTGGCCAAGCCCCATTGTTCACCCAAGCTTCTGCTTCCTCATCTGTGTGAGAAGCACTTACTTTTGCATTACACTCTCAGGGAGACTTAAAAATCCTCTTTGCCCACAACCCCCGAGCTCTACAATGCCAGATATTCTTTGATTTTCAAAGTCTTTTATTCTGTTATTACAATTATGCATTCTAAGGGAAATATTCCAAAAAAGTAAATATTCCTAGAAAAGCCAATGAGGCAACTTACTCACTAAATTGCAAATATCTCACAGAAGCCTTAAAATTGTTTCAGTAGGAAGAGGAAAGGTAATAGAGGCTGAAGGCGACAGATTATGCCACCAGAGGACTACAAGAAGGGACTTTGGGAGCCCTGAAATCAAGCCAAACTTATCTTCACAAGGTATCTCAGAGCAGAGTCTCCCCAAATGTTACACGGAATACTAATTCCCTGAGAATCAATGTTCGGGAAATTCAACATCTGACTGCTAGCCCTGAGTGAACAGAGTGATTACGAGACCTTTCAGAGCCTTTAATTTTGCTTCCGGGAGCTGCATACCTGTAAAGGGGGCATATAGCACGCTGTATTCTGAAACCTTTGACCAGAGAACATTTTTTTTTTCCTTTCTTTTTAGAGGGCATGGGGTGCCAAGTACACATCTTCAGAAACATGGATCTATAGTAAGAAGATTGTAGTAACTTTACTCCCTGTCTCAAGACCTCTTTTTCCCTTCCTGTTTTACTTTTTTTTTTTTTTTTTGGAATTTCTACTTTTTGTGTGTGTGGAACCAAAAAAAGGCATGCATTAAATATTTTGGTTGTGTTCTTTCCAAGTATCTGGAATCAGCATCACTATAAGCTTCGTAAGTTCAAAATTTTCCCATCAGTCATGTCTCCATACTTCAGTCCTAGCAAGAAATGCCTTTATTTGTGTGTTTTTTTAATCCTCTTTTAACAAGTGTACACTTACTGGATTAAAGAAATTAATAATATTTCTAAAAATTCTAACTTACACCTAAGCCTTGAGCTGGGACTTCAAACACACGGCCCTTTGAAGGCCTCCGACAAATTAAGGCAGGATTTATGAATTTAGACTTCATATAAATTTGAATCGCTTCTAAAAAGAAAGCACATCTCTACGATTTTTCAGTCTTAGTTTTTATACAAAGCAAATTCCTGGTCACAAGACAATACAATAAATATTTTAAAATTTGAATATCTGACATGGAGGCTAATAAGGACTTTCAGGCCTCATTTTGAACATGATCACCAACATGTGATCCTAATGTGCTACCATTGTTAAATATTATGGTCATAATTTTGTTTAGGATTCCTAAAACTCCTGCTATTGGCATCCGAGTCTTCATTTTCCTCTTTAATTTAACTGATTTTCAAATAGTAAATCCCAACTAAAACAATTTTTAGAAATATGGTCAGAATTTTTTTTTTGCCTCTCCTGTTACAGCTTTTCATAAACAGCCTTCTGTTCTAGTGCCTCAATTGTTTTTACTGTAATTGTTTAATTTTATTATATGCGTATGCACATAATTACATTATTCATTAATCCACGAGTACCTGGCATTTGCTCATCCTTGTATTTCCCCTTATTTATTTTGCACATGTGAGGCTTTCCGTTTTTTAAAATAGATTCTGTGAGAGATGTGTGTGAAAGGTATTTCATTAAAGTAACTTGTTTAGTTTTCTATTTGTTTGATTTACCACACTCCCCTCTCCAGTAAAAAGAGGCTGAATTTATGTGGGCTTTTTATTAGGTCTAGTGTCATTGTAATCCTTTCCTTTCAATCATAATTTTCCTGTAGACATGAAAGATTTCGGCAAAACATGCTGAACAGCGAACTCACTGTGAAACACGGGTCGCTTTTTCAAAACCTAAAACAGTAAGAGTACCCTGAGAATAGAACAAAAGAAATTAAAACGCTAGATATGCCACAGTTGTCTCATGCAGCAGTTAGAAATTTAATTATTTTATCTCGTAGAATAATGTGCCCTTCAGAAATCATTTTGGACTAGATGTTTCAAACCAATGATCTGTAGTTAATTATCTTTAATAACTGTTGCACATTATGGTTAGATCTATGTTTTTGCTAAACCAATTAATAATATCTTCATTAGTATAAAGACAAGGTAGCAGGATCCTTTCATTTTTCACATTGAAAGAGTAGATATTTTAAACACTGTAATTTACTTTGGCCATACATTTCCAATGATATGACTAATTAATGAAACTTCAAAGACATAACTTCCAAAAAGCTACTTATTTTAAAGTCATTGTTGAACATTTAATGGCATTAGGTTGGAGGCATGGCTGACACCCTGACTATCCATGTCCTGGAATCGCGTAAACCCATGTAAACTTACCAAAACGTTTCATGTTTAAAAAAGAAAGAAAATGAATAGAATATTGTCTCTTTAAAAGACCTGTTGATTACAGAAGAAAGGATAAAAAATGGAGGGCCTCTCTTTCTCTACAGTGGTTGTAATGACCGCAGGACAAAAATATTTCCTTTTTAGTTAAAAACACTGGTGAGCCCATAGGATTTTATACTGATTGTGGCGGGGGGGGGGGGGGGGGGGGGGCGGCTGAGAGTGGTATTGGCTCAACCCCTGTCAGGCTGGCCTTTCCCTTCCCTTTGAAGTCCTGTTTACACTCACATAAGGGGTGGCCACAGCAGGGAAGTGTTCTCCACCATAGTTCACCAAGGTCATTGCTTTCTATCTGACCTCGCTGTCCTAAGATCTGATCAGATGCACAGCCCATTTAGATCAATTATCGAGGGGGCTGGGCCAAATTCTAGCATCCCGTCTTGTTGAATCAGGGGTGGAGGGTGGAGGATGGGGAGGCAGTAGCTGGGTTACTTGGGTTGCCTTGGACATTTCAATCCCAGCTATTTCAAAGTAGGAAACATGATTTTGACATATTATTTGACACATACTTTAATACATGTAAAAGGGCCTGCTGATAGGGAGTTCTCATTGGGAGAATCTAAGACAGCAAACAATTTATGTATACTTCCACCTTCTTAGAAAAAAGTTACTTGAAGTGACTTATAGGAATATGCCCATTCGAAGCAAAAAGAGAAAATTTGGGCAAAAAGATGAAAGGAAAATTTAATGCAAGTTAATTGTAGGTTTATTAGGCTACTGAATGCCTAGTAAATTTCATTCGCAAGATGGCCCTGAATCTGGCCTTGTGATGCCTCGCGGCCAAAGCAAAGAGGGCATTGCATCCTGTAAAGCTCATTCACCAGAAAATGGGAAGTTCTGTTTTTTCTGTATAATCAGGCCCAGTGTATTTTATTTTCTCTCAACAACCTGAAGAATTGTTGGAATAAGAGGAGTAGTTGTCTTCTTCTGGGACACAAACTCTTATGTCTCATGCTGGGGCATGTACGATCTCTAATAGTTGCATATATGAAGTAGCATATATTTCTTGAAAGGTACTATTAGAAAACCCGTTTATGTCCTATGACTCAAATCTTCTGGGGTTCTGAAATAGGATGGGGGGCATAATTAAAAGAAGGTAATTTAGTAGGAGTAATTTTATTTTATTTATTTTATTTATTTATTTTTTTAGTAGGAGTAATTTTAAAGGCTGCTGACTAACTGGCCTTAGTTCTGGTTAGCTCCGAAAGAACTTTCACAGCTAAATCCTTTTCCATATCCCTTAATCTGGCAATCAGACTACTTAGCCACTGAGGTAAAAAAAAAAAAAAAAAGCACAGAAAGCCAATAACTGCACAATTCTACAAAAAAAAAGTCGGGTGAAATCAGTTGTCAGAATGAATCTGCTTGTTGTTGATCTGGCAATCAAAGACATGAAGCCAGGAGTCCTTGTTGCCATATTGAAGCAAATAAGGACAAAGACATAGAGTTTCATGACAAGAATGAAAACATTTCACTTATATTTTACGCATGTGTTGAAAGCCATTCCCTATACAGAGGCCTGAGTGACCATGGAAAATTCAGATCTGGTCGTGTCATCCCAAGTGAAAACTCAGCAGTGGCTTCCCCTTGCCTGTCAGATAAACATTTGGCCTTCATCTCGAGGCCCTCTGGCATGCGGACACCCCTCTGGGGTCATTGCTGCCATAGACACTGTTGCACGTGTTCTTTGCCTTCAATCCTGCTCTCTATCAACTCGGAGTCTTAAAACCCAGCTAACCCCTATTCATCTGTGTGATCTCAACTTAAAAGCCACTTCCTCAGGGACATGGTCTCTGACCACCAGCCCCACTTGCCTAGGTCAGCTCCATCTTTCATATGTTGTCACCGTCTCTCTACTAATTATTCTTTCTTTTTACAATGTTCTTCAAATTTGAAATTATTCCTTGACCTCCTCCTGACATTCTTGCTGTGAGGGTGGACAGTGTGTTGATTTCCATATTTGCAGAGCTTCCAATTAGGACTCAATAGACATTCGGTAAATGAGTGGAGGTCTCAACTAACGTGTCAAATTTTAGGGACTCTATCTGGCAAGATAGATCGAAACACCATCAAACAGAGGGACATAATGAAGTTATTTTTCTGTAGACTTAATTTATGGACTTTGGATAAGATAACGTACGTGTTACTGTGTTAGGGATAAAAATAAACTGTGGCATGACTCTCAGCCATTACTATAATCCCAACTAATCAAGATACATCATCAATCTGAATGTTCCGAAGACCCTTCTCCATAAGCTAAAAGCTGCAGATGGAAAAATCTCCCTATGTTACTAAATGAAAAACACAAATCCTTAGCATTCTGGTCATTCACTAATTTCAGGGGGGAAAAAAAAGGACATCCTCAAGTCATGAAGTCCTGTGTTTCCCCTTGCTCTATTCTGCAACTGCTTTGTAAAAAAAATCGCAATAAAAAAGGTCGCTATACATTTGCAAATAGCTTTTAAAACCAGAGCCCTCTCCTGGGAATATGATCCTAATAGGATAGAGACAAGGCTAAGTTGCTGAATGCTGCTGGTCATTATTCTTTTGTTTCAACTCAAAGAAAACATGCACAAATCTCATAACTAGACTCCCGGGCATGTGTTTTTGCTTACTGCCTAATGTGGTTCTAATAACGCAAACATTCCAGCTAAGTAATGATGACACATCTACAGTTATAGATATTGGAAGCTTACGCAAGGGAAACATTTTGGGAAACACAAAGGAAAAATACAATAAACGTTTTATTTAAATTTTCTTGTTACCATCATATTTAAACTCATTCTGGCCTGTATTCGCATAAAAAATGAACTTTAAAAAAATATGAACTAAAGAGGAATTCTAGGAGTATGTGTTTCAGAAGTAGCCTTGAAATATACTTGATTCAGAGTTAAGTCCTTCCTTTGTGGATACACTTGATGAATTGGAGAATAAATTTTTTTTTGGAATTCTTTTTAGCTATAACATTCATTGCTGTATCTCAAACATGTGCCAATGATATACTCCTTGTGTAAAAATGGGATAATATTTTTCTTGTTCTCTTCTTCTCTCCATTTCTTGTTGGTTTTGTTTAATGTAAAAGAGTTGGTTGCCAGCCCTTCCAGGGATTAGCTCCGATTGAGACTCCAGTGTACAAGGGGAGAGTGTTAGATTTGGGTTGGTTGCATTTCTCCTTTTGGCTAAGAGCTCCCATATTTTACTTACTCACAGCCACGCGGTCGGGGTGGAAGTGTTCCTGGTCTGAGGGAGCGCTTATGCCAACCAGAATATCTTTCTGCTAGGACAGAGTATTTGGTAAAAGGATGAGCATGTGACCCTAGAGGGCCCAAGAGACCTGACTTCACTGTTGGCAGACATGGCTGCTGCCAAGAGCAGAGCCTCACCTGTAGATGACATCACTGTGTGGAAGACAGGGGAGCTGGACAGAATAACTGCAGATGATGACATCTGATCCAACCTCACCTGAAACTAGTGTCCCTTTTGAATTTCCAGTCACTTGAACCCAAAAAAAATATATATATATATATTATTTATTTATTCTTGTCTGAGTTTCATTCACTTAAACGTGCAAAGATTCCTAAATGATACGGGAAACATTTGTTACGGAATTCTTTACCAAATACTACCCTTAAACTGTGGCATATGTGACTTCTGAGAACTGACTGCCGTCTTCTCCCAGTCGTCCATACCCCTTACTTTTGGGTCCTGTAGAAATACTCACCCATCTCTGTCTCTGTGCATAGAGGGCCCTGGGCCCAGCAGTCTTCTCATCCTTAAAGATCCAAATCAAATACCACTTCTGATGTAACATTTTCATCACCCTTCTCCCAGCACATTGCCTCTCTGGGTTTACCAGCCACCTTTGTTAATACCATTAGGGTAGTACTTTTCACGCGATCATTGAATTGTTTCCATGTCTCTTCGTCCCCCTGATCTGTTGTAATAATTGTCACTTTGCATAGAGCACCTACTTTGGGGCAGGACCATTACATACTTTTCAGGCTTCTGAATAAACCTGTGTGCACACAAGAAGAAACTAAGGACGGAAGACAGATACTTCTAACTTTCTCAGAAATAGAAGATAGCAGAGCCGCTTGAACTTCACGATTCCAAAGCTCGTGTTTTTTTTTTTTTTTTTTCCCCTTGTATCATGACAAACTAGGTCTTACTCATTTTTATATTTCTGAAACTTACTCATTGTCTGAACCATAAGCTCTGAAAGTGCAGTTACCGTTCTGGACGTGGCATTACCGTGCCCCTATTCCTAGCACTGTGTCCAACATAGAAAAAGCATTAAGTAATTACGTAAGTGAATTAGCAAGTAAATAATAAACAGATTGAGCATTTATTCAATAATTGCCTGACCATTCATGAATGCTCTTTGGTCAAGAGCTCAGAGGACTGCCAAATACTGGAAAAATATGTGATGTTAGTTGCCCAAAGATATGTCAAGGAGGAAAGGGCCACACAAAGTTGATGATGCTGCTGGAAGAACCACGGAAAGGCTGTGTGACCACAGCCAGTTTACTTAACCTTTCTGAGCCTTCAATTTCTCATCTGTAAAAAAGGAGATGGTAATCATAAAGCCTATCTCTAGGTTGTAATGAGGTTGTAATGAGAATAAAAGTAAAGTGCATAGCATATAATGAACTTTCCATGGCACTGAGAAATAAATGATTAATATCGTAACTGAGCCCTTATTTTAACAATAGGGATCACTATATTTATCAGTGATCTTGAAACCATCTTCACAACAGATATGGGACAGATATTCTGAAAAAGGTATTTACCTAAGGTTTGTCATGTTCATGGCCAAGAAAAATATCAGAAATGTTTTGTACACTCTGCTTTGTAGCTTTTGGAGTTCTGACTGTTGTTTGGTAAGGAATATGAGATTACATTTGCTTAGCTTCAATACTTTCCTTGTATCCACCTCTCACTCAAGTTAAGATAGTTGAATAAAAAGAGATGAATAGTTTAAATTTTAGATTATTGGGCAAAATTTAGATTACTCATGTCTTTGATTTTTCGGACTGTTTCATCAAAGATAGCTTCCCCCACCTCTGCCCAATGAAAAAAATATGATGACTCAGTATTGGGTACAAAATCACCGAAAATCATGTTCTAAATTTTACAGCATTTATTTTATAACTTGATATGCTTTAAAAATTTATTAAACATCTCTTCATTTGTTCTTTCAATCTTAAATTAGATTTACTACTCAAAAAGGGCAAAGAAAACTTCTTCCTTAATGAATTAGTTAGCATTTCTAGTATTTATCCAACAGATCAACAATGGGATATTGAACATTACAATATATTTGTTGATGTTTTGTCAACAAGGATTTATGTGGTGCTGGAATGCTGCAAGTTCCAGGATTGCATATCTGTGATATTGGCAGCTGAACTTAAATTAAGCATCTACCTGCACATTTGTTTGTAATTAGAAATGTACCCAATGAAAATTTATTTTTCATGCCAGAACTTAAGAAGAAGGTGGTTTACAGAAGACTCTCTTCACGGGAAATCAAGCTGGACTTTTTCAACCCAGCCAAAATCAGAAAGCACTATAAATCTCCCTAAAAAACAAGTTTATAAACTCATGTTATGTTTAAATAAACATTCTAAGCTAAAACTCTGGCCTGAACCCTAGAATATGTCCAGTTTTTCTTATCACTGCTTTTCTGGTGCTGCCTTTAATTTTATAGCAACTGACTGAGATTTTTCTAAATTTTCTCAAAATACAGTGGGAACATTCCTTCCGGTGTCTGTGGAGCTCCCCTGATTAAAAAGAAAAACAGGTCAGTGGTCTTCTGATTAAACTCTCTTACCAATATTTAATTCTATCCCAGTTTCTCCCCATCTGTTTGTGGATTCAGGAATTTTTTGAAATACAGTAGCATAATTGCCTGAAGACTATGGACCTCCTTGGGTTTAAGAAAAGCTGAAATATTATTCTGACTAAGCTTAATTAATATTTATTTCTAACCCACCTCTCTCTTATACTTATTTTTGTCTGGTTGTGTTACTGACCAGGATTCACAAATTAACCCCTGGTTTGAATACTCAGTTTTTCAAAATTGTCCACAAGGCGGCAGTAAAACATCTTGCTTCCCCCCGATATCTTGGATTCCTAAATGTTCATTTTCTAAACATTTAGATACTATATTTGTGTGAATTACACTAAAAATTATCCTGCCTTTAAGTCTCTACTTTGCCATTCGATTAAATTTACTAGTAAATATGAGCTGATCATGATGAGACCCTTAATTCATTTCTCCTATGATAGATGAGTAGAAATCCTTAAAGTTTTGATAACATAAATTACCTATTCATATTGATAAGCAATACTCCCTTACTGTTCTTCAAGGTTATGATGAGTCCCTGTAAATTTTCTAAGAAAGAAGAAGTTGCTATCTGAGCAACATAAATCTTGATTTTTCTTCTCTCTCTGCCTCTCTCTCTCTCTCTCTCTCTCTTTCTCTCTCTCCCCCCAGGCACATAATGTGAAGATCACATTCGCCTGTGATTTTTCGACTTGGAGTTTTCAAATAAAATGTAAAATTGGATGTTCTCATTTGTTTAGCAGATGCCTTGACAAACCATTGCAGTAGAGAAAACTACACTTTTAATAGGTGTCCCTCCCATGTGAGGAAGAAAAAAAAAATCTAATGATAGCGAGAATTGAAGGCTCACTCAGAACTGCTCTGGTAGGTTTCCCACCCACTGATGGGTACTGCCAACTATCTTGGCAGTGCTATTGCTTACCTCGTATCTACCTGAGCTGGCGACTGTCTTCCATGACCTCATGTGTCAAGCAAGTGAAGGGTACCTTGGAGCTCATGCCCCATACAAGAGAAGGGGGCGGAGGACCGTGGGGCTGGATGACCTTGCACTGCTCACTGACTTCCTGCTGCCAGAACAATGGTTGCCCTGCGGACGAGAGGCTGCCAAAAGCACCTCTGGCATAATATGTCATCCCAGTAAACACCTGCCATTCGGGAGAAAAGCAGACAGGTGTGCATGCATTATAGAAATAGAGAAGGGAAGAGAGAGAAGAGATGCTTTGACAAAATAAATTCTAACCGTACTTCAATATAGGAGATCTAAGCTGCAGTCTTGGTGCTGTGTGCATGCCTGTGAAAGCTGCAGGGAGCTTGGCCAGAGCAAGATTGTGAGATTGAGTCCAGCATTTTGCCAATGCAGGCGTAGCATGCTAGCGTGTGCATGTGTGTGTGTGTGTGTGTGTGTGTGTGTGTGCAACATCAAAGCAAATTATTTATGAAGTATATTCATATGGCAAAATGCAAGAGAGTTGGTAATAAAGCATAAATAACCAGACACACACATACACAGTTTCCATTCTGTCCATTGTCTCGTTTAAGATACGTACTGCCTAATGCCTTTAGAATTGAACATTATTTTGCCAGTAATAAAAGACATGAAGTTCATAGCAATTTGTGCCTTCAGAAGGATGGTTTCCTATTTAAAATACTCTAAATTAAAACATACATCACCCACATAGCACTTGATTTTTGAAAATGCATATACTTGTATAACTAGCTACTCTAGGAAAAATGCGCTGAATGATTTAATTTCATATTAAGGTGCAAATGGAGTACTGGATTTGTGTTGAGACACAAGTGTTTTGTGACCGAGAGCAAAGCCTTCTGAAAGATTTTCACCACCACATTCAAAACTACGGAGTTCAACATGAGAGTAATGACATGATTCTCTTACTTTAAGAAAAGCACATTGATTTTAGACATATTGAAACTCACAAGTTTTAGAAGTGTGTTTGGGTGAAGGTTAAGTCGTCCTTGACAGTATTAAAAGAAAGGTTTGAACTGTTGAATAACCACCTTTCACCCATCCCTAATTGTAATTTAAATGACAATATGCTCTCAATCAATAGCTCTTTGTCACACTTTGAAGATCAAGGGATAAGATTTCACCCCATGAGTTTACAAGGCAAAAGCTCCCTGTTCATAACACTCAAATGTTGCATTAGAATAGTCTTCTCCAGCAATTCGTCCTGGATAAAGGCATTTAAATGCTACCTTAGAGATGTTAATATTAGAAAGTGTCAGAAGTCTTTATTTTTGTCGTATCATAAGAAAAATATTAGCCCATTCAAAAAGCCGAGTTATCTGTATATACTAATTTCACTGGCTTAACCTCAGACATTTCACCGGAATAGCTAACACTCTGAGTCCTTACTGTGTTCTGGGCATTGTACTGTGAACCACGTGTCCATGGTCTTTATTCTTTGGAGTCAGCCTCTGAGCTAGAATCTAGTATTTATTCCCATTGAACAGACGAGGCTCAGAGGGATGGAGTCACTTTGCCCTGGTGTCTGACTGCTCAAGAAGGCAAGAACTTGGACAGAATCAATTTGAAATGTACCTCTAAGCACTTAGCAAGCCAACCCCCCCCCCCCACCTTCTCATGGGATGGAAACTCAGCGTGAGCAAACACAACTGCTTCTTTTTCCCCAAATCCCTATGTGAAAGTTTATAAATATATCATAAGCACTTTGCTTATGTACTATTATAATGTAAAACTGCACTAGCACTTATAGGATATGCTTTATACATAGAAACAGCACTTTTTGTTGTTTTTTTTTCCCTCCCGCTTTCCAAGTGGAATGCATTCTTTGTACACTGGCATATGCGTTGTGGTTTGTTGTTATGTTCATAGGATGATACTGAATTTCCAGGCGGGCCTGGCTGCATCTATTTGGGTTTAGATAAGACAGAGCTTGCTTATGCAGTCACTACCTGATAAATTCATAATGAGCTCTGAAAACATACAAGACCTCAGGCCATCAGTTAATTTTAAGGATTCTAACATCAACTTTATTATATGATCAGACAATTGTCATACAAATGTTAAAAGATTTCCAATTGGAGTTGTTTTTCTGCTAGTGGCAAAGCTAATGATAATACTAACAGCCATTATGTGTTGAGTGTTTATGATTTGTTAGGCTAGAGGTGGATCAAGGGCCAGATTCTATTCTAGGGCAGGTTCTCTCTCGTCTACCCAGTTGACCTGGCAAGGTTTCTACAACATGGACTATTGTGAAACATCACATAAAAATGTATGCCTTTTGAATCCTTTGAAAAATTAGAAGACCTATAAATATTGGGATAGAGTCCTCCTTGGCAGAAATTGCCTGGAGTGCATCATGGATGCCCGCTTTGGATGATCATGCTCTTTCCCCATCATGTCAGTTCTGATAAGCTCAATTTTATTCTTAGACCAAACCAGCTTCTCTCACTTGAAATTACCAGAATGCACTTAATTTTGGAGTCCAGGTGCAAAAAAAAAAAAAAAGTCACTTTGTAGCTACTACACAGTGTATCCTTGTACTATCTGTGAGGTAGGTGCCATTAGACCCATTTTCCAAATGAGAAAAAAAAACAGAGAAGTTAAATAGCCACCGAGTGCCATACTTAATAAATGGTAGGGCTGAGATTCTACTTCACATCAAACAAAGCCCGTGTTTTAATTCCTATGTTGTCTGAGACATTCCCTCCCTCATGTGGAGGGCTCCCCTTCTTAATTAGCCATGTGCCTTTTTAGGAAGGCCATCCTGGATTGGTAAGAGCACTTGGGGGACTGAAGATCACTTGCATGTACTCAGTGACACCCCCATTCTTGTCTATTATAAGAAGGTGCCAGTGTTTGTCTCCAGGCATGAGTGTGTGCTGGGAAAATAGTACGTGTATACAACAAGAACATCTAACTTAATGACTTCCACTTTACATGATTGGTGACAATAACCTGTCAAAAAGGCATGGGGGGAATTAATTTCAGTAGTGCCAATCATTCCACCTGCCGTTTCATGCTGGAGTAAGAGGTGGGGGACACCTGGGTGGCTCAGTGGTTAAGTGCATCTGCCTTCGGCTCAGGGTGTGATCCTGGAGACCTGGGATCGAGTCCCACATCAGGCTACCTGCATGGAGCCTGCTTCTCCCTCTGCCTGTGTCTCTGCCTCTCTCTTTTTGTGTCTCTCGTGAATAAATAAATAAAATCTTTAAAAAGAGAGAGAGAGAGAAAGAGGTGGGAGATGGCAAGTGGCTGTTCCCTGAGCCGGTCTTAACTGACTTGCTTTGTGAGTCTGTTGTTGAAAGGCAAGCATTTAGCCATCATATCATTATTGTTAATGTTATCTCGATATAAAGAATTTGCAATTTTAATACCATCGCAGAATTAGAAGTGTGAGGTATTTTGCAGTCACATAACAACCACCCCTCTGGGCTACCTGTGCCATTTTCACTTATCCAAATGCCAGGTAAAATTTATAAAATTAGTTGTCTCTGGAAACAGGACATCTTAGGATGCCCTGCTTAGAGCATTTATGTGTCATATCTGTTAATTCACATCACCTAGCTAATAATAGCCAAACTCTAATCAAATAAGATTTAATAAAGCAAGTGGAAGAGAGAGATATGTGACCAGGGCCATATAATGTCTGGGCACTGACTGGACAGTCAATACTGTTCACAAAGTTTAGACAAGAGGAGGTAAGTAAGTGTCCTGCAATCGCCCTGGGCTCAAAGCAGAACTTGCTAATCAATCTTCCCTCCTGAATGTGCAAGGCCAAACTATTAATAACCCAACATAAAAGAAGGATATGTGAGGTCCCACCTTTCCATGTGGGATTTCAGTCTGGCCTTGCCTGGTCTCAAGCCAGGTCCCTTCCCTGTCCCTTGCTCAGCTGAGTGGCTGAGCTGAGAAAGGATTGTTGGCAACATGCTCTGTGATGATTCCTGTGTTGCTGTGAAGACAGTCAAGTGCTTATTTTGTCAGAAACAGAGGTTGGAACAAGAAAATAGTAGCCATTGGAAATCATTCAAATGTAGAAGATTGGGGGGAAAACCTTCCAAAAATATTACAAGACAGAATGCATGTATGTTCATGTCTCAGGACAGAGAAATGGAGTAAGGTTAATTGTGTTAATCTGGAATCTGGGGAGTTACCAGCTCCCCAGTCACTTGATATTGAGAGGGGAAGGTAAATAGTCTTCAGGCTCTAGAAGAAATCATTGTCAAGAGGTCCACCCCATGCCCCCCACCCTCTGTAGTTCTCAAGACCACCATTAAAGTGACATCAGGCAGGAAATCTTCAACTCGGGAATAAAAAATCCAAGTCCTCTCCTTCCTTTCCTTCCTTCCTTCTGGCCATTCTTCTTTCCATCCTTTCTACCTTCCTTTCTTCTCTTCATTCTTGAATCCTTCCACCCTTCCATTCCTTGTGCTTTCTCCACAGGAAACATAAAAGGTGTTCTGAGCTTTTCTTTCAGCCCTGAGTAAATGGATGTGGGGTGATATAAACCTTAGCCCCGGTAGGTATCAGATCTCTCCTGTGTTCTGCCTGAAAATCTTTTGAGGTAGGAAGAAAAAAAGCTGGCAACTCCACAGAAAAAGGTTTAAATGCAAATGAGAGCTCAAGGTAACATTTGAGTGTGAATGAGTTTCATTCAGAGAATGCCAATCACTCAGCCATCACAAATGATTGACAAGAATTCAGGGGGCTCCTGGCACCAGGAGGAGTGTCTCTGAGAGGTGGGGAAAGGGGCAGAGAAAGGTTAGAAGTCAAGAAGTCTTGTGCCTTTCAGAATTTGCTAAGGGTCATCTCTTGAGTTTAGTTGGAAAATGAGCCGAGACCATTTTATTTCTAGAATTTGTGAAGATTTCTTTTTAACTTTTGATTGTTCCAGAATTTGTCCCCAGAGGGTATATGAAATAGAATCTCTTCCTTATCCCCATGGTTCCCCAAACTAACCCCCAGCCAGTGTTACCTCTTGATAAACCTCATGGTCATTTAGCAAGATTGTAGCTGGACCCACTGTAGGATGAGGGCAAGTCGTTTCACCTGCAGAGCTACACATAACTATGCTAAAAATGAGCAGACCCCTCCCCTCACATTGTCAGGAATCAAACTGATCTGTCAAGCTTGTCTTACAAAAGTCTGTGGCTCTGCCAGAGCACTCAGATTTTGCTTTATACATGCTTGAAATATTGGAAAAACACATGCGGACTCTTTGTGAAAAACTAAAACCCCTGAGTATTTTCCCCTCTCGGTCATTTTTATGAGTTGTTTTTGGACTTGAGTAATCTATAACGAAACCAGAATCTTTGAATCATATCTTCAAATGGAAGGTGAAAACAATATCCAATTAAAAAAATAACTTCTGATGATCTACTGTTTGGAATCTAAAACCTGCCTGTTCTTCTCAGTTGCAATTCCCTAAATATCTTCTGTCTGCAAGGGATGTTAGAGGCCCCAAAACAGAGTCTAATGTGACCTCTGTTCTCATATATGTAAGCATCTCAGAAAATGTAGTTGGTGCCTCAATGGTAATGGCATTCCCCAGTAAGGACCCCACTTCAGTGTTGATAGCTCCAAGGAAGAATGTGCCTCTTCCCCAAAACATGTTTGGAAAGCACCTTCACATTACATTGAACATAGGGCAATAGGAAGAAATCAGATTTACATAAGGAGAAGGCAAGTTTTAATTCATTTACATTTCTTGATGATTGCATGAGTCTGTTGTTCCTATTTTATGGATGAGGATCATGAGGTACAAGAAGGTTAGGTATATCTTGGCCCAAATCACGTCCTAAGTGACAGCACCAGGATATACACCCATGCCCTGGGAAGTAAAATGAATCACACTCCGAGCATTTTCTCACCTATGAATGTGTCTTAGAATTGCCCCCAAATTTTTCCAAAATGATTTTTCCTGGCCTCTACCTCTAGGGATTCCAATTTAATTCAGTGAGAGTAGATGAAATTTTGTCTTAAGAAAGAATAAAAGAGCTACAACCATCAGTAGAGGCAGGTTTTTTTTTTTTTTTTAACATAAGGAAATAAAACCTTTTGAAGAAATCAGTTGATTAAATATTCAGAATACCTTGGGCAAGTGTATAAATAGGGGTGGAAGCTTCTAATGAAGGCCTTGAGAAGAGGGCTTTCCAGAACAAACCGAATGACCACATGGCACCAAAACAACTTGGTCCATAGAAGGACATCTAGAACAGACCAGCCAATGGCAATTCCCATAGGAAATGGTTGCTGTGTAATGTTATCCAAGTTCCTCTGAGTGCACAACAGACCACAGAGCAAAATCACTGTGGGTTCCTTGGTACATAACATCCATAGATAGAAAGAGTCAACTCTATGCCAATTCTCTTGATCACTGTAGGTTCAGCTAAAAAAATTGGAAGGAAACAGATTTCTTGAGGTTTAATTTTGTAATATATGAGATACAGGTACATGGAGCTACAGAGATAGATGATATGACATAGTATGTAAATGTGCTAATACATAATTTTATATGTTCTGTAGATTAGGGTGGCCCCTACTCAAGTATCAGTCACGATTTGGCTACCACAGTGGGAAAAAAAAAAAAAAAGGTTGACAGCTGCTGTTAGAAAACCTGTCCCAAGGCTTAGTACTGTCTCAGAGTGCTAAATATTACAAAGTGCTCTAAGTGAACAAAGAGTAAAACTGATGTTTATAGCGTGGGAGAAAATTTTGAGCCACCAAAACTTTGAATTGACAATGACATTTGATGAGAGTACTTGAAATAAAATGATCTTGTTGTCCTGTGTTTGTACTGTGCCAGCTATTACCCTTAGAGGTAAAGATAAGAAAGAGACATTTAGAAAATATTTACATTGAAGTGAGGGCAGAAGCATAATGAACAGACAGCACCAGGCAAGTGGAGCAAAGACTCTGTTTAAGGTTAAATCTATACAGTTCTGTTTCTTGTCATCACAAAATCACAGTTCTTCTGCCTAATGTTGACAGAAAATGTGCACACGGCTCCCCAAACTACTTACCTTCAGATTTAAAGTTTTGATTTCATGTCTCAAGAATATACACTTTAACTTCAGATCATGTATTGACCACAAAACCGGAGAAGCATGTTTTTTTTTTTTTTTTTTTTTTTTCAGAAAACCTAAACAAAAAAGGTTAACTAGGAAACTACAAACTGTCTGGGTCTATCCTCCGGCTGATTGGTAGAAAGGACTTCGATTGATTTATTTTTTTTACAGGTGAGGGAGGAGCAGAGAGAGAGGGAGAAAGAGAATCTTAAGCATGTTCCACACCCAGCATGGAACCCAGTGCAGGGCTCCATCCCATGACCTTGAGATCATGACCTGACCTAAGTCGAAATCTAGAGTCAGATGCTTCACCAGTAAACCACCCAGGTGCCCCTAGAAAGTACTTTGAGAAAGCACTGTCCAGTAGAACTTTCTGCAGTGATGGAAACACTCTGCGTCTGAATTGTCCAAAACTGTAGCCACTAGCTATGTGTAGCTATTGCACACTTGAAATAGGGCTAGTGCAACTGGGGAACTGAATTTGTAATTGTGTTTAATCTTAATTAATTTAAATTTAAATAACTACATCAATGCTGCATTGGACAGCACAAAATACTAAGCAATCACTCTTTCACAGTAGCAAATAGATTAATCTTATTTATTCTTAATGGATTATTTCTCATGGATTGGGCGTTTATATGTACATATATATATATATATACGTATATAAATAAATACCACAAGTCATATTTTCTGCTAGTACAGTTAGTATTCATAAAAACGATTGAAATGTAAGAATAGTTTCTATTGTCTTTTTTTTTTTTTTTTTTTTTTTTTTTTTTAGTTTCTATTGTCTTATTAAAGCACTGAGATTTTCAGACAGGGGCACCTGGGTGGCAAATTCAGGGAAGCATCTGACTCTTGGTTTCTGCTCAGCTCCTGATCTCATGGGTAGGGGCACTGAGCCCTGGGTGGGACTCCACCCTCAGAGCGGAGTCTGCTTAAAACTCTCCTACTGCCCCCACCCCTCTCTCTCAAATAGATAAAAGGATCTTTCTAAAACTAAAATTAATTAATTAATTAATTAAAAAATATAAAGCACTGACACTTTCAGAGAGTCCGCACGTAAAGCAAATTTGAGAACTTTTGGACCAATGTGTAGGCATCTCCTTTCCATATAGAATTGGTAGCAAATAGAACTTTGACTCTCCAAGTTCATTAATAAAAATAAGGACTTATTTTTTATTTGCTTTGCAAAGTTATCATTGGGCTTTATCCCTTACATCAACATTAGCTTTTTTTGTTACCTGCATATAGGTATACCAATATTTTCATAGTAACTTCATAGTTTATTAACTCATCTTTTGCTACGTTTTGTAAATTTCATTGCAATATAGTGTACTGAAAAGTGTACAGGTCATACCTGTACAATTCTATGACTTTTTATACTACTGTTAATTAAGAGTTTTTTTCTGATTTAAGCAAAGTGAATAAACTTCTAAGGGTTGGTGAATGGGATAAGGGATGCACTTCTTAAAAGAATCTCCAAGTAGCAGTTGTGGGGCTGATCTAAGCCTATTCTAGCTCTTTCTTTCCTCCCATGCAAAACCTGCCACCACTGACTCCCATCTACATCTGTATCTCTGCAGGTGCTAACAGTTGCTGACTTCCCACTTATTCAGAATAGAGGTCAAAGGCATTTGTATAGTTGTGCAATTGCATCTTGTCTTCAGCTCACCAAATGTATTTTCATATGAATCACCTCCTAGGTTCCAGAAGCTGAGTAAAGAATCCTGGGTCTTTTGAAGAATTAATACTAAACCTTTTTCTTCTTTACTTGGTTACAGTATTCTCTCTTATTGTTGTTTTTTTTTAAAGAGTTGGTAAGCTATAATAATTTCGGTTACCGAATATATTTCATTTTAATTTTTTAAGTGCTCTTCTAATTTGAATTAAGGCCTTCACACAGATTTGTCACCTAGGCTGTTTTGAAATATATGATTTTAAATGCATGAAACTCATCTTTTAAAAATGATTGGTGAGTGTACATTTGAAAATGGTTAATGCTTATTTATTACAAATGGAATAATTACAGCTAATGGAACAGTGCCATTTAACATTAGTATAGTGGTGTGGGGGAGCTTGATAATTAGCAGCTCGATAAGTGCCTTTTTTTAGATTATGGAATGACAGCCCCGGAACACCTTTCCGTGAAATGTCTCAACGTGCTAAAATCTCTCCTATTTATTCTTATTGGTTGTGGACAATGGACTTGGGGAGCATTTGGATTTAATTGATTTCATCACCACCTGAGTTCTCCTCTGACTTTGAAGATAGCCATTTTTTTAAAATGTGCAGGATAGAAATCATTTAGCATAAAGAATAAGGTTTTTCTTTTTTTTTAAGAAGAAGGTTTTTCTATGCAAAATATTTTATTTCCTTTTTTAAAGATTTTATTTATGAGAGAGAGAGAGAGAGAGAGACTGCATGAGTCAGGGGAGGGGCAGAGGGGCACAGAGAGGGAAAGAATCCCAAGCAGATGCAGAGTCCCACAGCGGGCTCAATCTCACAATGCTGAGATCATGACCTGAGCCTAGTCCATTGCTTAACCAACTAAGGCCACCCAGGTGCTCCCCAAAAATTATATTTCTTAAAGTTCCAAAGTACCAGAGGTACCTGCTTTTGAACAGGCTACTCCTCTAGATGGAGGTTTAAAAATTAGCATTTTAAATGACTATGTTTGTGTTACTACTTCCTCTATTTAGAAAAGACCGGAAATCTTATTTTTTAACCTGGCCATTTACTATGCTCTACAAATTTCCTAAAGCAGCTTTCCTAAAGTTTGCATTTTGGCTTTTCTGCAGAAATCTAAGCCCCTTAATGGTTCCAGATGCTTTTTTTTTTTTTTTTTTTTTTTTTTTGCCTTTTGATTAAGTGAAGACTACTCTTCATTCTTCTTTGAGACTCCAATATTAATGACCCTGATAAAAGTAAAAATTCTATCCTTATCAAAGACCTACCTCTCTGCTTTCATTTTCTTCCTCATTCTAAGTTTGACTCAAGTGTTAACTAAGAAACTCTATTAAGTGACTTTCAGGAGGAATGGCCTGAGGAACTGCATTTAAAATTAAACTTTTCCAAAGCATAAAGTTTATGTATTAAGGCTTCTGTTAAATAATGTGTGTACTTTCTTCTTCTCTTTGAGTGCTAAGAGATTGTGATACTGGACCTAATACTACCCTTAGAACTTCCATGACATCAATAAGAAAGGAAATAACTGGTAATTTATTCTGAGTCGGGAAGACATTTTCTAAAATGCAGTGCAACCCTAATTTAGAATAGAGGGGAAAGGGTTTAAATTAGGTTTTTTATAGTGGTAAGTATTTGCAGACAATGTAGAGATTTATGGATTAATTTGTTTTAAATTAACTTTTATAGGGTGACTAATAGTCCACAGGGATAAACCAGACTTTCAATTGCCCATGATTTTCAGTCAGATCCTAGAGAGGAGATCATTTCTCTCAGGAAACGGTGACACACTTTTTAAAGCGTGCCATACAATTTTTTTTTTTTTTTTGTCAGTGTCCAGAGAAGATAAATAAGTTCTGGGACTTGGGCAAAGATATTCACAACTGGCCAACATCTGATGTCACATTTCACTCAGAAAAAGAGAAAGACCCTGACCTCCACCCTGGCAGGGATCTTTCATCGGCTGCTTTCACTGGATAACATAACAGTGGCGCCCAAAGAGTGTTCATAGAGACAAATGCTCTGCATTATGGACGCATAAAGCTGTTGCCCTGCATTTCCTTTAGCCCAAGAAACACTAATCAGTTCTGGGAGCTAAAAATTCAGAAAAATTAGCATTTGGGACTCTGTTGTATCAGATTCTGCCAAAGAGGGGTCAGAGACAGATGACAAGAATTAACTACAAAATATATGTATCTATGTAAATATGTATGTATGTAAGTATCTGACTAAATATATAAATATGTATCCATCCTCTATTTATGTGCTTCCTGAGCATCTACTGTACACTCAGCCTAATGCTGGAGCCTGAAAAAGTGATCTGAGTTTTTAGTCTAGACTGTTCACAACTATTGGGGCCATATCCATGACAAAGCACATGTGATGAACAGAGCAATTTTATTAACTACACATTTAAAATCTCACAAAGGAGGGTGCCTGGGTAGCTCAGTTGGTTGAGTGCCCAACTCTTGATTTCAGCTCAGGTCATGATCTCAGAGCTGTAGGATCGAGCCCAGCATCAGGCTCCATGCTCAACGAGATGTCAGCTTGAGATTCTCTCTCTCCCTCTGCCCCTCCCACTTGCACGCTCTCTTTCTCTCTGTAAAATAAATAAAATAATTTAAAAATAAAATAAAATAAAATCTTACAAACAACTGAAGGGTACACTGTGCTATTTTTTTCAGAATATCCTGGTTAAAAGAAGAGTACCTTGATATGATATCTTTATAGACACCACAAAGTATTTACATGCTTCTATTCTATGTAACTCTTTCTCAAATTAAACTGTTCTTAGATTGATAATTATTTTCTCTCAGAAATTTTGAATACATCATTCTGTAATCTTCTGGCTTCCATTGTTACTGCCAGCCTAAAGAATTTTTGTTTTGTCCTAAATTCCACCCTTTTCATTCTTGTTGCTTTGAGGATCTTCCTTTTATCTTTGCTAGGCCCTAATTTTTCTATGATGCATTTTGGTGTATGTTTCCTTATATGATTCATCCTTGGGGATTATTTCCTCCACATCCAAGGTTCTAGTCTCACATTAGTTCTAGAAAATTTTTAGTATCTGACTTTAAATATTGCCTCTCATCTCTATTAGCTCTTTTTGGGATTAAATAAATATATATGTGAATATATATATGCATATATACATAAATCTATACATATATGCATAGGTATGTTAGATCTTTCTTCTTAGCTCCCCATATTTTCAATTTCTTTTTTCATGACTTCCATCTCTTGGTCTCTTCAAACCTTGTTTTGTAATTTTTTTGGATGCAACTTCTGGTTTTTTTTTTTTTAGATTATATTTATCTATACATGAGAAACAAAGAGAGAGAAGCAGAGACATAGGCAGAGGGAGAAGCAGGCTCCCTGTGAGGAGCCTGATGCAGGACTTGATCCCAAGACCGCAGGATCATGACCTGAGCCAAAGGCAGATGCTCAACCGCTGAGCCACCCAGGTACCCCTGGATGCAACTTCTGATTCATTTTCTCTTTCTAGTTTATTTTTTGGTTTACTTGTTGACTTTTTTTTTTCTATTTTTGCAACAAGTCCATTTAAGAGTGGTATATTCTCTGATTTCCCAGGGATGTCCTTTTTCATGGACATTAGGGAATTTCTACGTGTGAGTGATTTGTGTATGTATGTGTGTGTGTGTAAACTTTTTACTCAGTTTCAGCATACGTACAGAAAATAACACATATCCTAAATGTAGAGCTAGATGAATTCTTATGAAGCAAAAACACATTTATAACCATTATAAATAGTGCTGCTGTAAACTTTCTTGGGTATTTCTTTGGGGGAACATATGTTGAGCATTTTTATTGAGTTTATACCTAGAGAAATTGCTTTTTCATGGAGTATGTGTCATTCAGCTTTAGTGAATACTGCCAAACAGTTTCCCAAAGTGGTTTTACCAACCTACCCTTCTATCAGCAGTATGTGAGAATTCCAACTGATCCACATCCTTGTGAACTGTTTAACTTCCAACATTACAATTCCTAAAAGTTGTATTTGATTATTTTATCTATAAATTCTAATTTATTCCTTTTCAGATCTGACTGGTCACATGACATATTTTCAAATCCTTTTATGAGCATGTTAAACATCTGTATACTCTTTACATTTGTGAGGTTTTGCTCATTTTACTCAGCAATTTGTTTTTTCTTTCTTTATTTTATGATTTTTTTTAAATTGTGAGCTTATTTTCTTTAATGTCATTTGTGTATGGGAATTCTTTGAAGCCTGGGTGAAAAGTATGTTCCTCCAGGTGGACTTTGCATTTGTATTTGCTACACACCTGGAAGCCACCAATCTGTAACAATTTTATAATAAAAATGGGCTGAAAATCTATAAGAGGACAAGTCTGTGGTTCTGAATTTTCTGGGAAATTTTTTTTCCTTTCACCCAAAACTAATATTGAGAGAAAACTTCCTCACACCCTGTTCTATGGAATAGGTCTTTTCCCTCATTCACACATTTGCTGAGATGCATTTTCCCTCTGTGGTCTTGGCATAAAGCTGAAAGCCCAGTTACAGCGCCATCTATTAAATTAACTACTTTACTTATTCTCTGACTTCTCCACCCAATGTATCTGTCCAGGTAAATTCTTTTGGTCACAAAAGACGGACAGGTATCCCCAGGCTCAATTTTCTTTTACTTCTCTGGATTTGTGCTTTCCCTTTAGCATTTTTTCTCTACAAATAGTGTTTAATTTCTTATCAGTTTAGCCGTGAATTTAAGGAGATGTTAGGTAATTTCATTATTAGCACTATTATTTTTAAGGGGGAAATTGTTTAGAACAATAGTTCTTAAAATGTTGTTTAGAAGCCTCTGAGACCCTTTCAGGGTCAAAACTTATTTCTGTAATAATAAATAAGACACAATTTGCTTTTCCCCATTCTGTTTCCTCCCAGAGTGTATAGTGGAATGCACAGTGGCAGCATGCATGACATGTGATGATGTTATCAGCCTAACAGCTAATCGAATATATGCTTTTGTGTCCTTATGATTGAAAAATATTCTCAGTTTTAATTTTGGGCACTATATATATTGATAAGTATAATTCACATAACAAAAGCTTTTTAGGGTTCTGAATAACATTTAGGAAGTAAAGGGATTTTGAGATCAAGAAGACAGAGAAATGTTGTGTGGGGCTATCCTTCATGCTAAATTCCAAGCAATGGATCTCCTTGAATGCCAAAATATACAAAACCATCAATCCATGCTATAAACAGTCATCAGGTAGAAAAGACCCATGTTAAGTTTCTGCAGAATTTTTATGCAAATATGTTTCTGAAAAGATCATAAGTTCTTCCAGAGCAAGAATCTTCTGGAAGCCTGGCTTTATCATGCACCATGAGATCCTGAGCCAGCCACTCAACAATCTGATTTTCTATTTTTTTAACTTTTCAATATAGGACATAATAGTCATCACTCTCCCTCCCAATGTTAGTTCTGCATAAGGCAAGATGATAGAGAGCAAGATCATTCTTGGGTCTTTATAAGGTTTGAGTTGTTTGAAATGAAGGCATGTGAAAACTAGTAAAGATATGTCTTGGATTCCCATCTTAGATTTAAAAAAAAATGGTGAGAAATTAATGGGAAGGTAAATATAACTGGTAGCTTCAAAACAGATATACAATATCAAACTATCCTCTCTATTCTGAGTTAAAAATACAACCAATGCTAAAATGACAGTGAATTCTCTTAATATTACTAAGAAAAGTCCAGATGTGTTTAGTTTGATGGGAAGGAAACCAGTTTAAGGAAGCGTGGTTTTAATTCTGGCTCCACAGCATTCCAGCCATACATTCCATACAGTAGAATGTTACGTTTGGTGACTCGAGTGAACCCCATCTCCTAGTATTTATGCCCTTGGAGAGTCCCTCCTACCTTGTCTTCAGGCGTGCTTTGACAGTGGGACATTAGCAAGCATGATGGAATCACAGGTTCATGTAATTTTTGCATATTGGGGAAATGCTTCCCCTTGGAAGTCAACTGTGTTGTTAAAAGGAAACTCAGGCTAAGCTATGAAATGATGAGTGGCTACATAGAGAGAAATCCATTAGGCTCAGAGATCTCTGTGAGTAGTCCGTCGCCCATCGAAGTCCCAGTTAAATGAAACTTCATGAATGTCCTCAGTCTGTTTCAAATGGAGCAAAGATACCGTCCAGCTGAGCCCATTCAACTCATAGGATTGTGGAAATTAATAAATCCATTTCAATCATTGTTTTAGGGTGATCTGTAGTACAGTTAAAGGTAATACATTATTCTAGTCACTTTTCTCTAAAAGTCTTCCGCTTAAAAGGAAAAGTGGAAACATTGGTCCCAGTTACCTCAGAGAGTTTGTAAAAATATCAAATTAGTTAATGTGAAGTATTGATAGTATTTTTTTCCCAGTGAGCTAGGTATGATGAAATACTGTGGTTATATCTATACACGCAAACTGGTTTGAGTCTTTTGACTGACTTGACCAGTCACATCAATCTCTTCAGGAAAGAAAAAAAAATTACTTTTTGACTAACTTGATTATTGTTTTGACCTCTCTGATTTTTTTTTGGTTGAGTTCAATTTTGTTGAACTGAATAACTCAATTTAGCCAGTTTAGTCAGCAAAATAATCAAAACAGTTTGGGTATATAGAAACAGTCTGTGTGCGATATGTTCCTCTTATTTAACTTTAGTGAGAAATTATGTGACAGAGGCCCATATATGCATAGCAAATATGGATATAAACCTCTACTTATAACTATTCAGTTTCAAATTACTGTATAGATTATAGCAGCATTTGTTTGGTAACAGGAAAAAATATGGTTAGTTTTTATTTCCCAATGGCATGCTACATTATAAATCCATTAGCTATTGCATATGTTATTGCTGTAATTCTAATAAGTGCCATATATTATTATGGCAATAATAATGTAATTCTTATAGTATGCAATATGTAATTTATTGAACATTGCTGGAATTTATTTTCAAATTGTAAATTTGGCTTGCTTTTCAGCACTAGAACTCCCTATGTCCTGCTTTGAGAGTTTAGTCATATTCTTTTTGTTTGAAGAAGCTGTCAGGAGTGCATGTCTGAGATGAGCGCGTGCAAGCGAGTGTTGAAGCTTGGCAGTCATTAAAGTCCTGGATTGGAAGTGGAGTGAGTGATTGGAATGCAGCTTGAGTAGGTCCATTCATATGTGTCATATTGATACTACCAGAGCTGCTGACTAGGTGATTCAAATATAAGCCACCGTTATTGGAGTATTCATAGATATTCTACTGCGCTTAAGATTATGACAGATGAAGCTTTCCTTATGAATTGTCAAAAGGATCACAAACCCCTCCACTGCTTCTATTTCTGTCACCAGTAGCTTGCTTGCTTGCCTTTTTTTCCCCCCACCTAATGCCCTTTGAATATAGTTCTTCAGAATCCCACATTACAAAGGCTATGCAAAGAGCTTTTGAGTTTGCTTGCCTATTCCCAAACTGGAATGGTTTTAAACTATTCCAGGAAGATAGGTATCTATATTTTTCTTTAAGCAAAAATAAAATAAAATTTTAATACTTGTGTCAATGGCTTTAGCCTATTTCATGAAGTTGTTTTGGATTTATTATTTTGTACTTATTACTCAGATGTAGCATATATATGATATTAATTTCAATCTGCTTCTTCAAAGCACATAACTGATATTCCTAAATTTCAGTCTGCATATATCTACTTCGTTTAGTATAAACCAAATCCCTCTTTTCATGCCTAAATCAACTTATATCAGTGCTGGGGGTGGAGAGAGCCCATCATGCACCTTGAGTGTGCCTGCATGTTTTTACTAAGTGTATCAAACTACAAGCCGTACCTGCCGTCTGATGTTCCACCCTTTCTCTAGCCAGTCACATAGGCAATAAGCCCAGGCCACTACCAATAACTGCTATACAATTTCCTTCATTTTTTCCTTCTTTACTCAAATACAAAACAAAACAAAACAAAACAAACCAGATCCGCAACTATTTATTTAGATTCTCTTAATAGCAGCCCTTTATTCTTTAATGTCTTCTTCTCTAGATTATTCCTAAAATTTATCATTTCTGAAGCAGTTCCAAAGTTGACTGTTAATAGAGCCCAACCAGTGTTCAGTATAGAAGTATAAACTAAATCCTACCCATTTTACATTACCATTCATACTTTCTCAAATCAATACATGTCGTTGATTCTTTTCTCCAGTCTTTCATTTGTCTGCCAGTTATTCATTCTTTTATTTATGCAACAAATACTTATTGAGTATTATACACTTAATAGCTAATCTTTGGGTATACAAAGTGAATTGGACATGACATTATATTTCTCAAAGCTAGTCATTATGCAATTTGGATGTCCTCTAGGCCCCACCGGCTTTGAGTAGAAAAGATAGACCAGATCATCAAGGCTGAATGCCAGGATGTGGAGGTGGAAGTACCTGCGGAAGACTACAGTTTTGGAATAAATATATTGAGAAAAGTTCATTTGATGGAGAGGTTTAGAATGGATTAAAGAAAGATGAAACGATAAGTAGAGTCTCCTTCAAGAGGTTATGATAACAAATATCCACATTCTCTTCTTTGAAATCCTTGAGGCCAGATGCATTTTGGATTCAGGATTTTCCTGACTTTAGAAAGAGGCTACAAGCCACATACTATATATTGGATAGATAACACTTGGGTCTGGATAAGCTTCCTGTAATCAAACACTTGAATATTTTTACAGATAAATTGAAACCAAATATTACAAATGACAACTATAAAAAGCCTCATGTCAGTTCAAATTATTAAACAAACTCTTAAATCAAAAACAAAAAACTTTGGGGCTTTAGAACAATGGACCTCTGATTTGAGCTAAAGGTCCACCAATTAGTGCTGTAAAGAGGAAGAGTAGATATCAAAAAGTGTTATAAAGGTAGCATTGGTGGTGCTCATCATTTGGTTAAATACTAAGCAAGAAAAGAAATGTGACAATTATGTCTGAGGTTCTGAACCTGGGTGGCTGGGAGGATGGTGCCACTAACAGAAAAGAAAGGAATAGGAGGAGGGGCTACTTGATAAGGGGTTGGGTAGAGGGGAGATGGTGATTAATTCAATCTGAAATATACAAATCTCCAGGATATTATGAACCTGCTTGAAATTAGCATGATTAAAGGTGCCTCTCACGGTGTTTTGGTGAGTATGTGATGGGGAACTAATTTAAAAATCAGTAGTCTTTTCGCATATAGCATATTTCATTAGTCAAATTTGAAAGTTGAATATGTCCAACCTAAAAAGTCATCTTAGATTCTTCTTTAAGAAAATGGCACAAATGTGATGGCATTCTAAAATTGGAAACAGACTCTAAAGAGAATTCTTAAGTTTCTGAATTTTATCTGGCTTCAAAATGGAGTTCTTTAATCTATCTCTTCATAGCTATTTGAAATAGTAAACATAGGCTTATGGCTCAGTTGTAAAGACTTTCTAACCTATTTTAGGTAATAACTCTACATTAGATCAGTAACCAAAGCTTTATCACTTGTGCTGAACCTACAGATACTAGTAAAGTAGAGCCTAAAATTATCAGAAAAAAAAATTTGTTTTAAACTCATGTATATTTCTAGGAATGTAATAACTTTCTTATATTTATATCTGCAAAGATATATTGATAAAATGTTGTCTGGCTTATACATATGACATGGTTACCGAGAAACATTCCAGTTTTTATTGGTTTGTTTCCATGTCAGTCAGTACGCTCCAAGTGATTTCCTTCTTTCACTTCTATTTTTAAAGTCCCATGATGAAGGTAAATGGATGCATCACCAATTTGAGAGAACCAATCTTATCAAATAATGTCACTGGTCCCTCTCTTCTACAGCTCTCCTCTACCTCGGAGAGTTTATTTCCTTTTCTGCCTTTACTTAGAGGTGTATCTTCAACTATAAATTCTTAGGGTAACACCTCTTGTCACCAAGTCTGATGATTGATGGCAATTAAGCTACAGTAATGGTCTGTCTGTGGTTAGGTTCCAGTAGGGTATGATTACAGGAGCATGGAAAAGGGAAGAAAAAAGGATTTGTAAGTAAACCCCCAAACACTATATTTTAAGTTAATCGTTAAAATGAGAATAAGAATCTCAAATAATGAACATATATTTTCATGGCTGTCTTAAAAAAATTAAAAAAAATTTCTGGGTAGATGGAGTAATGCAGAAGTACAGCTTTAAACATGTCTTCACTTCCATTATTTTACTTCTAACAACAATGTTTTCATAGAAATATATTTGAGTATATTTTTGGTTAGCTAAATTCTCTAGGAAAGTGATTCCAGGAAAACACACTCCTTATTTGATAGGACTGTTAAATGACCCTCTCTCATCCTGAAGCAGTTAATTTTTCTCAAACTGTTAGGCATTTACTGTCATGACATCCTGAAGTTTCTATCCCTATCAAGGATATAGGTTTAAGAAAATGCACTTCAAATATTAAAAGGATATCACAAAACATTCTGAAGAGATGACTCAGTGTAGGAGGGTATTGTTTATAATACTATGACAGTGACAGCTTTTTAGCTTTATGGTTAGAAAAAAGGACAATGTCCTCTGTGGACAAGACAGAGAAAAAATACGTCCTTTGGTTCCCAAAGCCTCACCGCCTCCCCTCCTTAGCACAGGCTCCTGAAAAGTGGCTTTAACCTCCTTCCCCCTGCTCCAACATGGCCCTGGCTGTAGAGGTGGGATCTCCAAGGCCCAGATTGCTATGAAGGCAGCGGGATTATTGCCCTCCTTCACACGGAGCAAGAGACAGAGCCAGTCATTGCATTGACTTCATGGCATGCGCAAACTCAGGTGGAAGAGCTTGGACCTTTGAGAGCAAGATGAAAAGACTAAGCAGCAGGAAGAATTGGGGCTCCATTTTGGGAAAATACCCCCAATAAAAGAATTATGAAGCCCTGGTGCATATTACCAAGGGATTCTGTGGAATCTCATTATCTGGTGATTTTAATGACTAACGTACAATGATTTTTGTAGGATAATTGATGTGAAGTGCTGCCCAGAAGCTGAAGGATGAATGAATCCACCTTCACACATCTTTTCAGGCCCTTCAGCTTTGTGATTTGTGCATTTTATTATTTAGCAGAAATAATAAAGAACTAAATATGCTTTTTTTGGTACATGGCATTAACTACTTTTGTGTGTTAATGTGGTACCTGCCAATTACTTGCATTAAGGCAAATGGCTAAAATATACAAATTA
This sequence comes from Canis lupus baileyi, assembly GCF_048164855.1. Lineage (NCBI taxonomy): Eukaryota > Metazoa > Chordata > Mammalia > Carnivora > Canidae > Canis > Canis lupus. Next base: position 22,928,264 of record NC_132856.1, on the reverse strand, counting down.
AGTTATGAACACACTGCTACATTTAACAGATTAACTGAAAACCTGTGAAGATTTCAAGAGTACACTGAATGCATAAAAACCACTTCCTTGATCTTGAACCTGTAGGCTACTTTTCTTCCCCCAAAGCTATGTGGCCTTAGAGCCTGAATGAGTTCTGAATGCAGCAAAAGGAATTTAACATACATTGAGACAGTGTGCAGTCACCAGGCTATGTCTTTTGGGAGACACTATTATAATTAATCTTCATAGTAATCTAGGCATGTAAAAGGATATATAGTGTCTTTGCCTGCACAGGTTGCCATAACAAAATAGCACAAACTGGGTGGCTTCAACAATAGACATTTATTCCTCACAGTTCTGGAGTTTGGAAGTCCGACATCAAGGAGCTGGATGATTTGGATCCTCATAAGGGCATCCTTTCTGGCTTGCATATGAATGCCTTCTTGCTTTGTGTTCACATTATCTTTCCTTGGTGCATGCATGTGGAGATATCTCTCTCTCTCTCTCACTCTCGCTTTCGCTCTTGCTCTTCCTATAAGGACACTAATCCCATTGTGAGGATCCCACTTTTAGCACCTCATATAAACCTAATTACATCCCAAAGGCCTCACCTCCAAAGACCATCACACTGGCGGCTAAGGCCACAACATATAAATCTGGGGGGAGGATGGACTCAGTTCAGGCTATAGCCAATAGTAAATGTTTTAGGCTTTATTTGGACATAAGATCTCTGTTCCAAATACTCAGTTCTGCCATTGAAACCTTACAATACATCAACAAATGGGTGTGAGTGTGTTTCAACAAAACTTTATTTGGAAACACAGGAAGCTAGAAGGAATGGGGTATGTGTGGTCTCTGTGACCCTGGCTCAATCAGCAACAGCTGATTGAACAAAAGATGGGAGCTTGACCCATCTGTATAGTTTCTAATAATTGATGACTTGTCTGGTCTAGTGTGAATTGGAATGAATCCGTTGGACTCCTCTCTTAGAAATTTGGTGTTAGAGAAACAGGAAATTCTTGATTGAAAATGGTTACTAGAACTGAAAGCTTATAAAGAGGGGTTTTTTGAGGTCCTAAGAAAAAAGTCTGTGGAAGAAATTGGGGGATAAAGGGGGGAGGGGAGTTATGTGTCAGAGAGAGACGGAGAGAACAGCACAGCCGCTACTAAGTGAAGAGAGATTTCAATGCTGAATTTCTAGCTTCTGATTTCAGCCCTGGTGAAGCCCAAATGTGCTTTCTTTGAGTCTACACGTATCTGTATTCTATCATTAAAATAAATCCCCCTTTGCTTATCTGAGCTTGAGTGAGGACTCTGATCCTTAAATCAAAAGGGCCATGATTAGCCAATGAAGTTAAGAGTATTCTTTTTATATTCAACTCAATAAAATGCACCCCTCTGCTTTCTTTGGGAAGTTTGCAGAGTCGAAGTAGCAAAGCCCAAATCAAGACTTCTTAAGTATGCTCTTCAGAGATAGGATTGCCCATGGCTAAAGAAAGGTGTACAAAGAATAGAGCTTATATCTTTTCTAAGTTATGTTTATTGTCCCTCTGCCCAAGTTTTTTTAAACCCAGAGGGGGGAAAAATATATATATAGAAGGACAACGTGAAAGGGTAAGCAATCAGTTGCTCAGTGCTGGCTCATGCTTCTCTGGCTCTCGATGTTGGTGCCGTCATGGCATGAAAAGGAAGTACAGAAGCCTGAACTCACGTGCTCAACTATCGGCCACATTGTCCATGGGCTATCCCCGTGGGCTGCTTCTACCCTCTTCTCCAAGCCCCATCATTGAAACATAGTTCTAACTTGGCTATTATAGGTCATTTTTTTTCAAGTCTCCATGTTAACTATCATTATAAATTTTAAAAAGTTTTAGCACATGTTCTTCACTCCTGTTAGCTGACTTAAGATGTAAATATGCTGTCTGCGATTAAAATAAATGTGGCACTGTGATGCACCGTGCCACGTCCAGTGACCCAGCTGACTTCCAGGCAGCTAACGTGGGCAGTTATCTCTATGTGCACATGTCCCAGAAGCAGAGTGTGCTGAGGCTGTCTCCATTTTGCTCTCTCTGAAGATGTGAGAGGGTGGCAGGTAGAATAAGGCAGCAGGATTGCAGGCAGTCAATGTCCCCCAGAACAGCCATCAGCCAAAAGGGAAATGAGAGTGAGTAGATAAATGCCCAATACTTCCTGCCCTTCGGTGAGTCAGTTATGACCATAATTCTTATGCAGTGGCTCAGAATAGTGCCAGTGTGACTGAGCAATGGTTTCCTACTGGAGCCACCTGCTTATTCATGTTCTCTCTTGGCTTCTCTCTCTTCCTCGTCTCACTTTTCCAATCCCACCTCTTCTGCTTTCTACTATCACCACCTCAATAAGCCACCTGCCCAAAATCTTTGTCCCAGGGTCTGCAATAGGGAGAGTCCTAAGACAATGACCAACTTATGATTTTCACATGTAACAGTTTGTGTCCATGAACAATACTCTTCAATCCCTGGATCTCCACATAAGTCATTATGCAATGCTCCTCACAGTAAATGATAGAACACGCGATGAGAGAGAGTACCTCCTAAAAATCCTCGCCTTCTCACATAGTCATGCTAATCATTTCTTCATAGACTGAAGCATATTTTACTGGCTTAAAGAAACTGTTTCTTTAATGTTTTCTTCACAAGGTATTCATTGATTCAATCCCAAATCAACCTCACATGTGCAAAATTGTCTCCTCCATTTTGGGATGGAGAGGGTTTCTATCAGCAGTGTTTTTGCCATTGATTGAGTGGGGAATAGGATAACTGATGCTATGAAATCTTTATGATATGAAGTTTGGTTTGCCCACCTTTGCTGAGACTCAGAGAAAGCCTGAGTGGGGAAGATCCTTGGACCAGATCCTGCCCACTCCCTAATTTTACAGTTGAGGAAAATAAGGCCTAGCAGAATTAAGTAACTCTTCCAAGATTATAACTCCTAGCACAGATAAAATTAGAATTCAAACCAATAGGTTTTCAGTACACAAGGGTCTCAGCTCACAGTTTTCAAAGCTAAATATAATGTTTGACTGTTTCCTTCTCATGTATTTTTTTCAAATTGTGTCTATAAAACTACAGGTTCTGATATTCTTCTGTGCTATTCTCATGTTGGAATAGAATCAGGTGGCACAGAAGCTATTGTTACAGCTCCAGAAGACTGTCTGGCGTTTTCAGTGGCAGAATTGAAGCTTTAATCATGGACGTTCTGGTCAACATATTGTGTGAGGCAAGAGGCCGGACTTGCCGTGGATCTCACGCTGAGAATTCCTCATTGGGATCCCACTTTATAGAAGAACCCACTTCCTACATGGAAGCCGTAGAATTAGGCACATTAATAATCAAAACTCTCCAAGAATATCTCTGCATCAAATCAATCCAAGCATTAGCAAAGCAGCCAGAAACGTTTTCTTGGAGGCTTCTCTTTGACTCTCACTTTTTTTCTCACCAACTGCTGGCCCCGCTTTTATGCCCTGGATCCAACCCCATTATCAAAGACGCCAAGGCAAGCTCTGCAATTGATTGTCTGAAAATGAACAACACACAGATAGTGAGGAACTGATACCGCAACACCCTGTAGTGCCTGTTAAAGTCACACTCCCAGAGAACTCGAACAATCCAGATGACTGAGGAAAATAGCATCTCCCAGGAGAAACAAGAGACTTGACAGGTAACACTGAAAAGAAATTTTCTGGCAAGGCCGATTGAGAGGGAGTGACCGTTCTTCCTGGAGAGCATATGGAAGTGTTGACAGGCTCACTTCTTAATGTGGCCAAGAAAGAACTTAGTTCCAATGAAAGAAAATGAGCGAACACAGATGACAACCAATCATGTTTTTCACAAAGCCGGAAATCCCGTACATGAGGCCCGGGGAATTCGCAGATGCAACCTTGGCAAGGGTGACCTTTCGAGGACCTTCCCAAAGCTCAGTGATGTTAAATAATTGGTCTTTTTTGCTGAGACATGAATTTGAATTCCATGCTCTACAAGGCTGGAGCCCGGCACAAGTCACTTAGCACATCAGCACAGCACTAGAATGCCCAGGAAGAAGGTCTGTCTACCGTCAACCATCCTCCCAAGGCCCTCCTTTCATGCCTATTTTCATGTGTGAGGATTGACCACAGAGACACAGAGCTCCCAGGGTTTTGTTTTTTTTTTTTTTCATTTTGAGGCCCAGCCAGTTTAAAGGGAAGAGGCACCCTCAGGTTGGCAAAATAAACTTGGTTTTCTAATAGCCTTGCACTCCTCATGCAAGTATTTTAATTTCTTTGTTGTGCAGAATTTTAACAACTTCAATTCTAGAACATCCCCTAATTCAGCAACATCTACCTTTTTCATTTTAGCCTCTGCCTTCATTTGGGTTTCCCCAGAAGCTCACTCTAAATCAGGGGTTCTCAACCTTGGCGCTTTTGGACACTTTGAGCTGGGTAAGTCTATGTTGTGGGAAAACTCTTGAGAACCACATCTTTTTAAAAATATTTTATTTATTTATTCATGTGAGATGCACAGAGAGAGGCAGAGACATAGGCAGGGAGAGAAGCAGGCTCCCCGCAGGGAGCCCAATGCGGGGACTCGATCCCAGGACCCCAGGAAACACAGCCTGGGCCAAAGGCAGACACACTCAACCACTGAGCCACTCAGGTACCCTAAGAACCACATCTTTAAGTCAAGGATTCAAGTGCAATACTGTTAAGTCGTCAAGTGTTTCCCAGGCAACACTGGTGTGGAAGTGGAAAGTACATTAGTATTCTCCAGATAAACATAAATAATAGGATGAAAATATAGAAGGAAAAAGAGGGAGATTGGTGTATTTTAAGGAACCAGCTCACATAGCTGTGGAAGTGCAAGTCCAAACCCTGCACAGCCATCAGGCTGGAGACCCAGGGAAGAGCTGATCTTGCATGTCAACTCTGAAGGCAGTCTGCTAGCAGAATTTTCTCTTCTTTGGGGGGAGAGGAATCATCTTCCATTAAGACCTTCAACTGATGAGATGAGGCCCACTCACAGTATGAAGAATAATCCACTTTACTCATTTTGCTGATTTAAACGCTAATTTTGTCTGGGCACCTGGGTAGCTCAATTAGTTAAGTATCTGACTCTTTTTTTTTGTCTCAGGTCATGATCTCAGCGTCCTAACAAGGAGCTTGAGTCAGGCTCTGTGCTCAACAGGGAGTCTGCTTCCCCTCTCCCTGCTCTCTCTCTCTCTCAAATAAATAAATCTTTTTAAAAAAAATTAAAAAATAAATGCTAATCTTGTCTAAATAATATTTTCACAGAAACATTTAGAAAAATACTTTTAAAAATTTATTTTATTTTCAAAGATTTTATTTAATTATTCATGAGAAACAGAGAGAGAGAGAGAGAGGCAGAGACAAGCAGAGAGAGAAGCAGGCTCCATGCAGGGAGCCCGACGTGGGACTCCATCCTGAGTCTCCAGGATCACGCCCTGGGCTGAAGGTGGCGCTAAACCACTGAGCCACCCGGGCTGCCCCTAGAAAAATATTTGACCAAATATCTGGGTACTACTGTGGCCTAGTCATCAACATGACACATAAAACTAACCTTCTCAGAAAGGCGAAAAACCCAATAAAAGTGCATTAAGCAAGTTCTGACAGAAAAGGGAGTGCAGTTCTGCTGGGAAATTTTGGAAATGGGGTAAAACACTTGTCTCACTGTTATCCATCCCAGTCGGGGAGGGTGAGGGAGCTGGGGTATTTGTACACAGGTTCCCATCAGCCATTGATTGGGGTCTGTTCCCAAGGGGCTTTAATTTCCTGGCACTTCTGGCCTGCTGCTTACCCAGGAAAAGCAGGCTCTGGCAGCTAATGAAATCCATCAGGCAAAGGGTGCTGGGGCTGGCAACTGGAATTCAGATTGACAAGTGAACAAATGACAAGTGGCTAAAGGACCATAGGCAAGGCACTAACGGTATCTGCTGCCATTTGTAAGCCCCCTCTGGCTGGTAGTTGGGAGACCTTCTTCAGTGGCAGAGCCATCGTTACTCATTGACCTCCTCCCTCCATGCCTTCAAATTCTTGATTTAAAAAAAATTATAGGGGTGCCTGAGTGGCTCAGTCAATTAAGCATCTGCCTTTGGTTCAGGTCATGATCCCAGGGGCCTGGGTTTGGGCCCCAAGTCAGGCTCGCTGCTCAGAGGAGACTGCTTCTCTCCCTCTGCCTCTCCCCTTGCTTGTGCCCTCTGATGCTATCTCTCTGTCATATAAATAAATAAAATCTTTAATAAATAAATAATTATAGTGAAATGTACCTAACCTAAAAGTTCCCATCTTAGCCATTTATAAATGTACAGTTCAGTGACAGTTAAATGCATTTACATTGTTCTCCAACCATCACCATCATCTATCTGCAAAGTTTTCGTCTTACAGAATAGAAATTCTCCCCACTGTACTTCCCAGTATCCTCTTCCTCTTCCCCAGCCTCTGGGTCCTCGGTTCTAGTTTCTATCTGTATGAACTTGACTGCTCTAGGAGTCTCACAAAAGAAGAATTGTATAATACTTGTCCTTTTGCGACTGGCTTATTTCAGTGGTGTCATGTCTTCAAGATTCGTCCATGTTGTAGTGTGTGTCAGAAATTCTGTTCCTTTTAAAGGCTAATTTCCCACTGAGGATTCCATTGAAGATGAGACCACATTTTATTTATCCATTCACCCATCGCTAGACGCTTGGGTGGCTTCCACTCTTTGCCTGTTGCCAACAGTGCTGCTATGAATGTGGGTGTACAGAGATCTCTTGATGTCTCTGCTTTCAGTGATTTGAATATATAACTAGATGTGGAATTGCTGGATTATATTTTGAGTTCCCTGCATGACAAGTAAACATAGTGTGGCAAGCAATTGGGAAAAGATAAGCATGCTAAAAAAGGAAATAAATTGCTCATACATTTCTAAAGTCTGGGTTCATCAGTTCCCAGGACCACAGTCAAAACAGAGATTTTTTTTTTTTTTGAGTATAAAGCACATCTCTGAATGGTACATAATCACCACAGTTCCACTTTCTAAAAACAGTTTTATTTGTCTCCTCCTTTGCCTTTTGATAAAGAGCTTTGTTTATAAAATTCCCGTCTTCTGAAGTTCTTGAAAGATCTCAAGTGAGTTGTTCTCATAAATGAAGGCAAAAACATTGGCTGGCAAAGCCTGTGACTGACAACATCTTTTTTTAGTTACCTGAGCTCTATGCCTTAATTCTCTAGCACTTTCCATTTTCCCTTTGTTTCCCAGAGTTTTGCCGCAAACTGCTGTTTAGCAAAAAGAAGCCAAATTCAGACTTAGGCCAAACCCTAGTCACAGTCTGTTTCTTTTTGTTGTTGGTACCAGCATCGCATCCCACCTGGCCAGACCTGCCAAGTTTTTTGGATTTCCTAGAGGAGGTTTTTATTCTGTCTGCTTGTCTGCACTTGTATACAAAACCTGTAATTATATAATAGGTGAATTTACTGGTGTGCTATTGTGCTTTCTTTTCTTTTTTTAAACCAGCTGAATTGGTCCTTTTTATATTTTGAGCCTATTGTTACCTCTATAACTGTTAAAGTTTCCTTCCCCTTGGCTTCTGATACTTTAGCCTTTATCCAACCACTAAATATTTATGTAAAAAATTATTTAAAATAATTTGTCTTTCAGTGAAATTTTAAAACTTGTATGTTTCTAGCTGTAATTTGAATGTTTTAATGTTATAACTACAAATGACTGTTGGTGAAAGAATTTTGTTCTTAAAATATGTTACCCTATTTTTAGATAAGAAAGAGCACCTATGAAAGTCATTAAGTATACATATTTAATTCTTAGACTTAAAAAAATTTGTGACATTCCTAATCTGTGTTTAATTCAGTAAATGTTCTATGGTTAATACATTCACACAGAACTTTCAGAAGAGTTATACAAAATATATGAAACTTAAAGTGAAATAAATGCTTGTTAAAATTTGTTCATTGATCCAAAAGCTGACATTTAAAAAAAATAGAGCAAATGGTATTCCATTATTGATTTCATGATAGTATTCATTCCTGCCTTCAGTCTTCAGGGTAGTGGTCTCTCCTTCAAGGTTGTTCATTTTATGGAGGCTAACACAAAGCTCTTCATTTCTGTGGACTCTGTTTTTTCTAATACCTATAGAACATTTTGTCATAGAACTACCTTCCTACGCCTTTTGGTACTTTTTGCCAAGTTTGAAGAGAGATGGGTAGGATCTGAGTCTTTTCTGGCTCTTGAGGGGGTCTGGAAATCCCCTCAGCCTCTCAAATTAGTTGTTGTGCATCAAATCTAAACAGATTACCGGGTAATTTTGGTTTGGGTTTGGTGAGCATGTCAGAGGACAGCTGTTTAATGGAACAGCAAATAAAATACTCCAGTAAGAACTGAACCTCAAGATTTTAATCTATAGTATGTGTCTTATGAGTAAGAACTTGTGGACAGCCCAAACTAATCACTTCTCATTCTGCAGTCTTTTTATCAATACTGTCCTTCCATGACCCACCTTTTTCAGTATATCTGTTGCAGCATTCTTGTTGATGAGATCAGGAAATCTCATCTTATTTCTCTGTGATGATGCGGAGTAAGAACGCATGTGACTCACCAACCAGAGAAATAAATTAAGTAGACTTCTTTCACTTCCCTTAAACCCGAGAATGTTACCAAAAATCACTCAGAAATTTTCAAGTAGAAATTTTCGGTGTAAGGTAATCAGAAACTCACATAAATGAAGAAATTTTATCTGGTAAATGCACCAGTGAATATAAACCTCAATAGGATTCTTGAATGGACTCTACAAGCCAGAATGACAATGTGGTAGGAGAGAAAAGCAAACCATAGCGTGAAAGGATACAGTCACTAATGTCCTCAGAGACTGACCAGATCCATTTGGAGCCATTTGTCCTAAGACTCACCACTACAGTGGAGGAGGAAAATATGGTTCCCCTTTTAGATAGCCAGCATTTCTTGATGAAATGGCAGAAGCAGTTATGTAAGAGGCAAAGGTGAAGCCCAGTTCCAAGGAGACTGATCTCAGAGGACAAGAACATTGTACATCTAATTTATGAGGTATGGAGGCACAAACACCTTCAATTTGATTTAACAAATATGTGAATAGCCCTTTGCTCTAAGCAAACACACAGGAATTCTACTTGCCCATAGCAGGGATTCCAGTATTAAATATAACATGTGAATCCAGTGCTGATCATTGGAATGCAATTTAATTCCCTTTATGCCATCAGGCAGCTCACCTTCATATCTGAGAATGCACACGAAGGAGCAGTCCTGGGTAGTGAAAAAGGAAACTGTGAGATCTAGCCCCGGCTCTTACTCAACCTCTGGTTCAACTCAATGTGCTAAAGCATTCCCTTTTCTAGTCTTACTGCCTTCTTTTCAACCATCATATCTGGAACCCTAGTATATAAAACAGGTTAAAAACAAACCCATTAGCTCTGGTTGAGCTGAGGGTAAGAGTCCCAGAGTCCAACCCACAGAACCTCCTTCTTATGTCTCTACCCACCTGCTCATGGCCTGTCTTGGGTATGAGGATTTTGCAGAAAACAGTATACAAAAAGTTCATACCATGTGTGCTTTCCAGAGATACTTCTAACTCAAAGCCTCCAATATCATTTGCATATTTAACATCCATTTAATCTGGGTCTTCTCCCTCACATCTTCATGCCCTCTGTTAAATGTTATTGCTTTCAAAAGCAACAGAAAAATGACTCCAAACCTTCAGATGTGATAGATATTTTTTAGAATAATGATTTCTTGCCAATAATCTCGTTCTGAATCTGGAGCAGGAAATGGGAATTTCTTCCTTATGTATCTCCATGTCCTTCCTTTTGTAGAGCTGTATTCCTACCAGTCATCTTTCCCCATCTTTAATTGCAAATTTCCACCATTGAATTCAGATCGGTTGAATTTGGCATTGGCCAAAATGTCTCTTTTGCTGAGCAGAGCAAAAATATCTACCTTTCAAGGCGAAGAAAGAGAAGAAGAGTGCAATCATTATGTTTTTTTTTTTCTCCCTGTCACATAGCAACATAGAATAACATGGGATTAAGTGTCATCCTGAGTAAATAATATCCTTCAAGACCATTGGGGGAAGAAATGGTCTCAGTAGACTTTTTATTCACCTCTGGGCTTCCATATGATTTTATTTTATTTTTAAGACAATTGATATTTGGTTTAAATGATAATTTAAGGATACATTTACCTTATTTTCCTATTATATTGCAAAGTCCTTAAGGGTAGGAACTTTTCCATACACAGCTCTGAATCTTTTATGAGGCTAACTATGTTACCTGGTAGAATGTAGCTATTCTAGGAAACTCGCAGTGAAGTGAATTGAGAAAAATGTAGTTACTCTTTTAAATAGAAGTTGGCAAACTCTAGCCCATGGGCCAAATCCAGCTCCTCACTTGTTTTTGTAAATAAAGTTTTATTGGAACACAGCTGTGCTACTTTTTCATGTATTGTTTATGGCTATTTTCATGCTTGTAACAGCAGATTTGACTAGTCGTGACAAAGATCCTACGGCCTACAAAGCCAAAAAATATTTCCTATCTGGCCTGTTATGAAAAAAGTTTCTCAACTGGTGATCTAAACCTACATGAAAATATTTCGTTGAGGTATATTTTTGTTTTTGTTGAATTACTTTTAACCCATAACGTTTCATTAGGTAAACTTGCTATTTTCATTTCAGTTACTGGCATATAGTCAAATCAGTCATTTCTAGTAGATATGAAGTCAATTTACCCACCCTAATTGATTATGCCTTACTATCATCTGGATTTTTAACTATGCAAATGCAAAAAAATTAGTTTTGCTCTTCAAAGTTATAGAAGTCAGAACTTTTCTATTCATTCATACAATAAAAGGCAAACTCAAACTAGCCTCCTCAACAAAAAGAAAAACACTAAAATGGTTGGAGGAGAAAGTGACTGCCTCATGCAACTGAGAAGTTAAATGTTGAATTGGCTTCAGGAAGAGCTGGATTCAGAGGTTCAGAGATGGTGTCAGGGCTCTCTTACAAGCTATTAGTGTGGCTAGAATTTTTTTTTCATATTTGCTTTTTTCTATTTTGCCAGATGGTCCAGATCCTCTCACATGAAAGAAGGTTGCTGCTGGCAACATTATAATTTCAGACTCGTTCTTTATAGCTTGTTATCCAAATGGAAGAGAAACTTGTCTCTCCTGATATCTGTATTAAATCTTACACAGGGCTCTCTACCTGTGTAAGTCACGTGTCAACCACTGTAGCCAAAAAGATGAGATACCCTAGGATTGATCCAACCCTGGGTCATGTGCTCAACTCTATGTGCATTGGGCTCTCTGATATACTTACAAAATCAGGGCAGTGTGGATAAGGGCCAGTGCCCCAATAGAAAAACAGCCACTTTACAGATAAAAATAATGATGTCCATAGAAATATTATTATTATGATTGTTATGTCTATAGAAATATTATATCAGAATTTTAGTGGAGGAGACTAGATTTTACAAATAACAACCAGTACTAGGAAAGATGTTTTTACTCTTCCTTTCCTATTTTACATAATCTTCCTTCTCCTCCTCCTCCTCCTTCAACATCATCAGGGCAGTGGCATCATTTTTTTACCCTGTTTAGCATGTAGCTCCATAAAACTTCAAAATACCCTTTTAGCTGCTTTGGAAGCAGATTCATTGTTCAAAACTCTACTCATCTTCCTGTTTGCATCAAAACTTACGACTCATGCTCATGCATTCTACTTGCTCCCTTTTCTTGTTGGTTCTGGGTTTAATGAGTTTACATAGTTAACGTTGGGATTTACTTATCCATGAAGTTGGCCAGAAAATATAAAATTTCAACAACTGAGTGGTTAAGATGCAAGTATTTTCAAAGTGAGAATAAGGAGTGCAATGAACAGAAGAAATGTCAGAGTGCAGAAGAATGGGACTGATTTTTTTTTGTGAGGATAGGGGGTCAGTAGAGACTCTTATACATCCTTACATCCCCTATCACACTTGTACCCAAGAGCATCTAAACTTCTATTTATTTTTTTGCATTTAAACTTTTAGATACTGAAAAGTGATCTCCGAAGATCTCTGAACTGTCTGAAGGAACCGTTTAGAAATCTCAGTATAGGTTATATTCTCCCTACTTGTTTTATAGCTTGAAGACACTGTGATTTGGATCTGAAATAATTACTGCTACACAGTGTCATCCACACATAATTAGCCTCAAATTATAATGAATTAACATAGTTTGCCCTGTTCATGAAGTGAAGTGATTCTATTACTATTTTTTTTCTCACATATTTAAAATAAAAACACTTTGGAATTTCCATCCTGTTAGGTGAAGTTCTCTCTAGAATGTCAGCTCACAATGTAGAAGAAATAGCAGGGATGGTTACTTAACCATATAGACTGAGTTAAAGGGCACAGTCCAGATGCTTCCTGGACTCTTGTTTTCTCTACGGCATTGCATCTCTTCACTTTCTCCTCCTCCTCCATCTCTCCTCCCTGTATCCATATACATAGAAAATGCTCCAGTGCGGCAAAGATTTTAAGCCGCTTTGAGAGAATCCAAAAGAGAGATTCCTGTGTTTCCTTATTCTATATAACTTGGTGTAAACAGATGTTAGTAATGAAAGAATTACATAATAATTCTAAATTTGTTTCTGACAGTAAGAGGAAGAAGGAAAACATTCCAGAGCATGGATTTACCTTTTAATTCTCACTGCATATACACAGAGAAACTCCATGAAAATGCAAGACTTTGAAGTCAGAATGTACAAGAATTCCCACTGCTCTCTGACTGCCCCTTTGGTTTTACGTTTAGCCCTCAACACTTAATCCAACATTCAGCTCTTAGTGAGAAAGTATCCAAATATATGAATATCTGCAACTGATTCCTCCGAAGTAACCTTGGGTTTTCTTTGGCACTGTTGTAGCTGAGCCACAAATTTGAAGTTGAAAATAGGGTATTTTCCATGGAAGTTTCTCATGTATAAAAATCCATCCCAGATACTGACCAACACAATCAGAGAAATTAGTTTATTAATGAAACTCTTGTCTGAATGGATTTTGAAAACCAAAAATGCCTTTTCCCCCCTATTTTTAAAGAGAATAGAACAATCCCTTTATTGTCATACTTGCTTAGAATTTATTTTCTGCTCCTTATTATGCATGCCTCCTTTATGTCATCAATACATAATCCATTATGTGCCTCTTATCGTATTTGCTCCAACTATTGTCTCTAGATGATGTCAAAGGACATTAGATACCAGAGACTAACTTTGCAGGAGTGAATTAATGTCAGTGTTGAAGGAGTCTATAATCATATGACTAAATGGGCTTTCAGGAGGCCACACAGTATGCTGATGACAGAATCAAGAATGAAACCTAGGAATTCTGATCATTTGTCTTGTGTTCTGTCCACAAATGATACTACCTATTCTTAGTATTTAGTAAAGGCTTGATGAAAGCAGTCCATTTACCGGAAACAGAGCATTCATGCAGGAGTTTTCAAAAATAATCCATTGGAAATTTCTTTAGTGATTATACAAAAGTTCTGAAAAGACATCATGTGCATGTATGATAATACATATAGTGTTATTTTGTATAGGCTAAGATTATTACAACTTGGATAGTACACAGAAACTTTCTTTTTAAAGTTTATCTTTGTTAGAAGATAAAAGGTCCCAGTTTGAAAAAAAAATTATGTCATCTATGAAATTACTGCAGTGCAGAATTGGGGCTAAATACATGGACTGGCAAGTTCAACTTGAGGTCAAAAAGCTTTCCCTCAGCAATTAGCTATTTGATCTTAGGCAAGTATTTACCACTTATGAGTCTTCTGTTTGTTTGGGTTTTTTTTAACGGAGGCATTAAGACTGATTTCTAAGTTTGTTGTAAAAAAATTAAGTGAAATAATGCACTGAAAATATTTAGGACAGGATTTTGGAAAGGTACAACTGCAGTGCAATATAATTTTTAGATGTTCCTTAATATCCACATAGAAGCAATGGAATAACTCGATGGCCAAACCAGAACCCTACGGACAGTATTTGCAATAAGACAAAGTGACAACATATCACCACAAGCCCCCAAATACACAAGATAAGGACTAACCAACAAAAACCACTCCATCCACTGGGTATTGGCATCTGTACAGAAACCAAGAAAGTTTCTAATAACCAAAATGACCAGAGAGGCATCATCAAAGACTTTTGAGAATATATATATTTGTAGAACTAAGATTTCATGCTCTTTCAACATAGACATAGCACAACCACAACTCTAAAAGAAATGATATGAGAACAGGAAAGCAATGGCCAAAGAAACACTTAACTGTCTTCAGGAATCCTATTGGTGATGGTTAGTATTAGTCTTAGTATTCTAAGAAAGTTGTGTTTGTGATGTGGGATAGAGTCAATGAGTCATTGTGAGATAGTTCTAATTCTAGCATCTGCCTTGCCCTTGAAGACCAGGAAACTTTGCTTATTTTCTAGTTCTGACTATGTTCTAGGTAGGTGTTATTCACAAATAACACTAGCAAGCCAAATTGTTGTCCTAGTAGTATTTTGAATTGATGAATATTGCAACTATCGGGCTGTGGTTCTACAGAACTAAAGGAGTTTTTCTATAAAATTATTCCTTTATGTATTATTTTTTTTCATCTTTAGCAATCAGTGTCTTGATCTATTAATTTTCTGAAATTCTTTGGAAACTCTCTACTCCTACTTGTTTCCCTTGAAACTTCCAGTGTCTCTGCCTGTCTTGGTGCTTCAAGACACTTTTGTTCTAGAGTTGAACGCATCTTATATTGAATATAGTCTAAATTTTTCCCACCTGGCAATAAGTCAGGAGGAATGACCAGCAAAACTTTGGGGAAGGATTACGTGGAAGACTAGAAATGACATTCTGGAGCACTTATATTATTGTGATGATCTGAGTTAGGAAGCAGGAGGGAGAAAAAGAGGAAAGAGGTGGAAGTCACTGTCTCCTTTTGTCTGAAACCCCTTAGGATGAAAAACACATTATTTTCCATGCCTTATGCTGAGTCAAGCATATTGTCAATACTCAACAACAATAAATAATTAGCCATATTGGATTTACATACTTAATTCACCATATGTGGATATTAAAAATGTGCCTCTGAAAATAAGATTCTTAAAGAGAGTCTCTGATATATTCTGATAGCAGCTGTAAATTAGAGCATTTTATGCAGAATTTTAGCTCAGCTAAATGTATACCACTTTACCCTTTCATTATATCATAAATTCCTCTTTAAAATTTTAAAATAAATGCCTGCAAACTGAAAGTCTTATTCTATTTAGAGTTTCTATACACACATCTATCCCCACATAGATATGGATATGGTTCTACCTAGCTATTTATCTATATATAATATATAAAGCAATTATTCCCTAGTAAATTTGTACATTTCATTTTCCAATACAGCATATCCACTTTAATCACATACTTTCTAATCTTTTTGCCTCCTAGTCTCAGATTTTTGAATTCAAATTTCCTTCCCTTTGTCTGTATTTAAAAATAATAATAATCATTTTACATCTATTACAAATAACAATACCTAGTCCCTGATTGAATGCTAACATTGTAATTCATTCTCAGGGTTCGGCTGCCATTCATTCATACCTCGAGCTGTGCTCTCATTATGTATGACATCAGCAGAAACTCTCAATTCAATTGCCGTCTTTTATTTAATTAGGGACTATGTATTATTTGGTTTGTAGTATCCAGAATTAAAAATAGCCCCTTCCACTGTGTAATGGGAAAGGAAGAAAACTTTGAATATATATTCTAATTGATATTTTTAATACTTACTCTAAAAGCAATCAAAACTTATGTTAAATATTAATTATAATATTTTTCTGCTTTTGTGCACCTTGATTTATTGCTGCCCTTTTGGGTTCACTTTTAATTACATTACAGGAAAACAAAGGATATTTTTATCGGAAGAGTTATTTGGCACAGACAATACCTTCAATGGTGATGGTTATACTGAACTTTATATTAAACTTAATTTTCAAAAGCATATTTAACACAGTTTGCCAGGCTTTTTAAAAATTATTTTTCCTTCCTTTAACAACATGCCTCTCGGGTCTCTATATTAGAAATCGGGGACAAAGCTCATAAAGGAACAAAGACCCCAAATCAGGGATGGTCTTTTAAAAGAGGTACAGTTTCAAAGACTCCTAAAGATATAAATCAAAGTGCTTTTGAATACAGAGAGCATTCTAAAAGAATATTGAACTGTTTGCTTAAAATCTCACATTATTTCCTGCTTTTTAAACCCTGTTCCTTTTTGAAGGCTAGCACCAGATAGGGACAAAAGGAATATTTTCATGCAAAAATCAGGGCCAGGTACAGAGGCACAGTCAGAGTCTATTTCAAGTGGGGACAGGAATTTAATTCAAGTTATTCTCCTCTTTATTCCACATTTAACAGATTTGAAGGATTTCTCCACCTCTCTGACACTTGTGCAGACATCACTAGGTACTGTTTGCACCAGTGGCGGGCACCGGGAAATCTTGGTGTGGAATTTTTAATCCACTTGGAATGGATTCTGAAAACACAGGAGAGTGGAAACCTGTCTGCTCAAGAAGGTGGGGGCTTTACGTTTCTTGAAGTCACCTTTCCGGTCCCCCCTAGAAAAAAAAAATCCTCTTTCTTTTTCTAAAAAGAATCATGTTACCCACAGGTGGGCATTAACCTAGATACTATTTTTAAAAGTATGAAAACAAATCTTTATACTTTAAGTGAAGACAGAGATTTTACTTACCTTGTTCTAGAGGTATGGTTTTTGTATGTTTTTTTTTTTTTTCCTGTAGTATTTCCAGCACTTAGGCTAAATCAGTACAAATACCAAAAATAACTAACTGATCATTCTATAACAGATTTTACTTTCCAAAAGTTATGACCAAATACAAGGCTTAAGCCCCAATGATGTGTGTGTTTCATTAAGAAAGTGAAATGCCATACCTCTGAGTAGAGCAGGTATCTGTGATTTTTCATGTTTCCATAGCAACATGTAATTTTTATTGAACTGCAGAATAAATAGGCAAATAAAACATACATAAAATATTGATGGGAGTTGGGTCTTTTGTCCGGGGACTTTCGTAACGTATGGTCACTAGCGGTTCTTTCTAACTCCTGTAGCTATTTTTTTTAATTACAGCATATTCTTATTTCAATTTCTTTATTCCTCATCTAATGCATAAAGTTTGTTTTTAATGTGGTTTCCAAACCCCACTCTGTAGTATAAATACCAGAGAGAATATTGAGGATGTAACATGAGCACAGAAATGAAAAATGTTTTTTACATTTCTCTAAGGGAAGTTACGTGATTTGTTTTGTCTTTCCATTTTTTGACTAATTTTTACAAGTAATTGACAATAACTTATGTTCAGTGTTTAAAATATATAATACCGAGGAGAAAATAACAGTTTTAAATAAAAGTGATCACATTTGAGAATACAATTTATTTATGAAATAGGTGTTCCAACATTAGCTAGAAAGAAAAAAGAAATGGAATCAGTTAAATTATTCATCTGAACTTGAAAAAAAGGAAAAATATAAAGTGAAATTGATCTAATATCCAAATATTTCATACAAGTCATCATTAGAGTACTCTGTTCTCTGTATCATTTCAGTTTTATAAACATGTATTGAGAGACAACGCTCAATGTTGCACTAATTATTAAAAAATAGGTCTCTGACTTCAGTTACAACTTTTAGAAAAAAGGCTAATTATCAAGTTAATAAAAAGTCTTGATAAAATAAGAAGAAAAAATTTCTTAAAATTATGTTTAGTGTCCAGAAAAAATAAACTGTATCCCTACCTCATAGCTTATAGCAAAATAAATTCTGAATTGGAAAATGAAATTATTAACACACTAAATAAAAACATAGACCTTTTAAAATATTTTTATGACTTTACTATTATACACTAAAGGAAAGGGGAAAGCCTTTCTATATATGACAGGAAAACTCAGAAACCATTTAAAAAATGATAAATGTTACATGTGCATAAAAAATCCACATAGCAAAAGAATGCCATAAAAATATCAAAAGAAAACAAATTGGAAAGTATTTTCCCCACACATAACTGAAAAGAACAAATTTTTAACAGATATAATATTCTGACAAATCTATAAAAAATCTATAACATAATAGGAAAATGGACAATAGAAAAAGGAATACATCTGTCACTAACATGTTTGGAAAAATGTTCATCTACAGTCTTCATAAGATGAATGCAAAGTAATGAAACATCATTTCACCTAGCATATTGGTAAAAAAAAAAAAAAGAACAGTTTTATAACCAACTTGTTAGCAAGAGTATGAGTGTAAATTGTTATAAACATTATAATGATCAAAGTAGAATTTGTTATAATATCATTGTAGTGCAATTTAGCAATAGCTATCCCCAAAATTCAATAATCCTAATAATTTTATTTCTAGGATATTCTCACTTATGGGCAAAATACACAGTATTCATTGCAGCACTACTTAATAATATGAAAACAGTGAAAACAACCCAAGTATCCATCAGTAGAGGATACAATAAATGTACTTCAATACATTCATACAATGGAATACTCTCCAGCCATTTGGAAAATGAAGCATCACTGTGAATACAAATAAGGAGTCACATCTAACAATATTGTTAAGGGGCACATGGGTGGCACAGTCAGTTGAGCATCCAACTTTTGGTTTCAGCTCAGTTCAAATCCCAGAATCATAAGACTGTGTCCTGTGTCAGGCTCCACAGTCAGCGTGGAGTCTGCCTGAGATTCTCTCTCCCTCTGCCCCTCCTGCTCGAGCTCTCTAGTTCTCAAATAAATAAATCTTAAAAAAAGAATATTGTTAAATGAAAATAGCAAGGTACAGAATAGTGTTATAGTAGACTCCCATTTGCATAAAAAAGGAAGATTCATACATAAGATGCTACCATATACATAGATTATCACTAAAATTATACACAAGAAAAATTTGTTATCCCAGAAGAAATGAATTTGTTAGGGATTGGATGATAATTTTGTTTATCACTGTATATTCTTTTGTAGATTTTGAATTTTGTGCAAGTATTTATTGTGCCTATGTAATCAACTTTTGTTTTTAAAGAAAAGGTGGTAATTTAAGACAATATAAGGACAAGTACAAAAAATATGTTTAGTGCTAAGATTTTTTTTTTTTTTTTTTTAGCGCTAGGAAAGTTTTAACTAACAAATGACCACCCTGCTATGCCATTCAGGAAAAGTGTAGAATTAAGGGGTCTTGAGCTAGATTTGAACCTAAAATTAAGATCAAGAAGTACTACCATGAACTAAGATGGTCATAATTATATTTATATGATACAACCTTATGGCTACATCCTTCAAGCAGGTGTGAGATAAGGAGCCTAGAAAGAAGCAGAGATTGTAGAAGTAGAGAAAAAAGAGTGGAAGGAACAATGAAATTAAATTATGTCTGTTTTGCAGTAAAAGCAAAATAATGATTTTATAGGAGTTCAGAACAAATATTCAAATTATAGGGTAGAAAGTATCTTGTTCTTAATGATTATGTTGCAAAAGTACCCTTTTTTGCATAAATTCTTAGATGAAGAGAAGGAGTGTGATGTATTAGAAAAGGCTGTGAACAGAATTCAGGAGACATTTAGTCTGGTTCTTGTTCTGCCATTAATTAGCAAAGTAACCTTGAGAAGGTCACATTGTGTCTCCAGGCCTCAATTATATTATCTGTTATATAAAGGGGAGGGGGTATGCAATAGATTCATGGTTCCACAACCATTTTTTTTTTTATCTGAAGAACATTTTCTTTTTTCAAATGAAATGTGAGCTCAAACCAGTGAAACAGATAAAAGCAGGGCAATTTCGTATAAAGCTGGAATGGGTGCCCCAGAGCCCTCATGCACAGTATCTTTCTTTCCCATCATGGCCCTCTTTAATGGAACAAAATCAAAGCCCTGGGAACCAACAAAGTTCAATTTAAAACTATTAACTAGGGGATTCCTCAAGTCCCTTTTCATAAAAACATTTCATAATTCTAGGAGGTAATTGATTCGCAGGTTTAATCGTGTTGTGAAAGTTCTACAAAAATATTTGCAAAAAATAATGGTGCTAGTAGAAGGCTAGGCAAGGAGTAATTACTTCAACAAAGATTTAGTAAGTGTCTTTTCTATACTTGATGACGTTTTCCCCATGATGTTGCAAGACACAGAGCTGGATAGAGTGCAGTCCATCCCCCCTCTGATTCTCACTATCTGTTGGAGTTTTCAAAAAGTCTATTTAGGGTTATCTAAGCTTTTCGAATATCTATACTGATGTCTTTTATTTATTTGGGAATATTTCTGTTGTCTTTCTTCTCTCCTTTTAGGACCCCATTTTCATGTATGATAGTACTGTTGACTAATTCACATGTCTTGGGCTCTTTTTTGTTCTTTCCATCCTTTTTTCATGCTGTGTTCCAGTTTGAATGTCTTTTATTGACCTGTCTTTCACTGACATCCTAAATTCACATATTGTATTTTCTATACTAAACTGTCCATTTGAATTATTTTTATAGGTACAAGTACAAGTTTTTTGAAATCATCCTTCCTTGATTTTATCCATCATTTTCTCTCTGTAAGCATGTTAATCATAGCTATTTGGTTGGCTTATTTCAGCATGTGGATTATCTGTGGGTTTGTTTCTATGGTCTGTTTTTGCTCTTGGTTGTTGATGGCCATTCTGCTTCTTGTGTATAATCATTTTTGACTGACTATAAGATATTGTGTATAAAACCTGTAGAGACTCCAAATGTTAGCTTCTACAAAAGAAGTCTCTTCTATCTTTTGCTTTGGCAAAACCTGTGAGGGGCTGATTGGCTAAAAAAAAATCAGGGATCAAGCTGGGTTGGGGCTGGGCTGTAGCTTTTATAAACCTAAGCTGTCTTTGTGGAAGATTCAGTTCTGCCCTTCAACAATTTTCAACTTAGCTTTTGACTCTTCATGCAGCTTCACACTTAAGGTCCCTAAGCTTCCAACCTTATTTGTGAGTCACACACAAATATAAAAAAATTAATACACCTCTTGTCTCTCAAGAGTCCTTTTCTGAAATATTGGCTTCAGCTGCATCTACAATCAGTAAGTGTACCCATGCAACAACAATTGTAAAATTTTGTGCTAATCCATCCCTCCTTTGAGGGTTCTCCTCAGGCCTTTTCTGCAAAGAAAGTCTTTGTTTCTTGACTCTTCAAGATTATGGAATTTTTTCATGCAGCCTTTCATAATCATTTGGTTCATTCCTTTAGCCTTTCACACAGTATGAGATTAATCAGTTCATGGGCTTTCTGTTTGAAAGCCCTCAAATCTCCAAATTTTATTACTCTGGCTGCATTGTACCACTAAAAACTTTTCTTTCTCAGCTTCTTTCTCTGGTGGCCTTCTGCTTACACTAGAATTTCATTCTTCATGCCCAGTCTAACAAACGCTTTCAGGGAAAACACTGCTCAACTTACCAACTTAGCTCTTATTGATTCTTACTGGTTCCACTCTCCCTTACATGGTAGCCAATCTGATTTTTGTTGCTTTCTGATGCCTATAAAAATACAACCTTTGCAGTTTACCCAGATTTGTCTAATATTCATTTGCTACTGCATACTATTCAGAAGCAGAAGCTCATGATGAAAAGTTTTAGGGACCTTAAAATCTAAACCATATGAGGCAAATTTTTAAAAATTTAATATATGTCATACTGTTCTTGTTCTTATATATTGAACAGCTGTTTCTAGGCATTCCTCTAAATTATTTGTAAAACCATAGGAGAGTCTCTGGTTATGTAGTATAAGATGTCATTAAGAAATATGCTAATAACTCAGGTTGAAATATCTTGTATGTATGCACAATATTCTCAAGTAATGTTAGACAGGAAAGGCAGAGTTCTCTAAAACAATTCACACCTTATTTTTTTAAAGAAGAATAATATAAGAGAAAGTTAAATAAAACATTAAATTAGATACTAATTTTCTAGTGTATAGAAATAATCATGCAATAATCATAAGGAGTAGCTTGAGGGAAAATAAACATATTTTCTACTAGTTTATGTATAGAATATAATAAGTATAATCTTATATCATGCTTTGAAATTGTAAGCTACTAGTGTTACTATCATTTTTTTTCAACTCCCAGAATATATCAACACTCATTTTAAATTATTTCTTCAATTAACTCCAGGATATCCATCATACTAAAATTTTTAGAAAGCCTGGAGGGCTTAAGAAATTGTGTGTATGTGTGTGTAAGAGTGTACTTAAGAAATGAATTTGGTTTGCATACCTTGGATTACTGGGGATTTATTTTATTCTTTCTTTTGTTCTTGATTTTCTTATATTTTAATCAGAGTCATATTTGTAAAGCAATTTAAAACTAGATTAAAATTTAACCTGCAAAAGGGTTGCTTGAGAAATGAATTAATTCTCTTTGCCATTCTATTTTGCTCTTGCCCCTTTAGCTCAAGGACCTGAAATAAGCCGAAGGACCCACTGAAGGCATTTTCTTTCATTTGGCATTCACTAAACCAGTGTATCCCAAAGCATCATTGCCACATTCAGAGCTATCTAAGCTAGAGTACTAAAAACAGGTTCTTGGGTTCTGTCTCAGATAGGAATCAGGAGGAAAGTTCTCAAAATTTTGCATTTTATTTTCACATTGATGCATACTATAGCTGAACACAATTATCCAGTAAGTATTCCATAAAAATAGCATAGCACAGCATGATCATTGACTACCTTATTATTCAATTGAAGACTCATTACCCTGGTTTTCATTATAATGCCCAAAGCAGCTTCCTCTATTGGTACGGGTGAGGAAACTGCCTTATTTGCTTCCTTTTATCTGCATTCTTCTCTGGGAGCTTTCTTTCTTCTTCTTCTTTTTTTGAAACTTAAATTTAAAAGATTTATTTATTTATTTCTGAGGGACACAGAAAAAGAGTCAGAGACATAGGCAGAGGAAGAAGCAGGCTCCAGGCAGGAAGCCCGATGTGGGACTCAATCTTGGACCCCGAGATCATGCCCTGAGCCAAAGCCAGATGCTCAACTGCTGAGCCACCCAGGTGCCCCTAAAATTTAAATTCAATTAACCAAAATATAGTTCACCATTAGTTTCAGATGTAGTGTTCAATAGTTAATTAGCTGCATATAATACCCAGGGCTCATCACATCATGTGCCCTCCTTAATGCCCATCACCCAGTTACTCCAGCCCCCCACCTATCTTTCCTCCAAGAACCTCAGTTTGTTTCCCAGAGTTAAGAGTCTCTCATGGTTTGTCTCCCCCCCTCTAATTTCTTCCCATTCAGTTTTCTCTCCCTTTCCCATCATCTCCTGTCCTGTTTCTTATATTCCACATATGAGTGAAATCATATAATTCTTTTTCCCGAAGTTTTCTCAACAGCTACTTATGTGCCATTATGGAGATTTCACTAGAAACTGTTCCAGTTCTTATCTTCTTTATTCCATATTCCAAGGCATTCAGCAATACCTATTTTTATACGTCTTCACCTTTGAAATTCTCTCCTTGGGATCAAACCTGGAAGGAAATGCATTACCCAAAATTGGACATGTCATTTACCAACAGAAAGTACAGTGGCTTGTCATACTTGTGATATGTGGTCACTGTAGTTAGAGTTAAGTTTTTTTTTCCTCAGATCTCACCAAGCAGGAAAACTCAAGACACAGCATGAAAAGCCCCTAGTGAATGTGCTTCATTCTAACCATTTTTTTCAACTCTGGATAATCAGAGGCCCTTAAGTGATGAGCTGTGCAGGTAGGAGCAAAACTAAAAGCCATGTCCCTTAACTTCATCAATCCTCCATATCTGCATCTATAAAATGAAGGAAAACAATAATTCCTGATCTCTCTAAATGTCTTTGTAAACTGCTTTATTGAGGTATCACACATTCAGAAAAGTACACAGATTATAAGTACAGAGCTCAATGAGCTTTTTATAAAGCAAACACCGAAATCTAGGTACATTCATGTAATCTTGCAAGTCTTACCTACCCTGTTTTAGTCAATATTATTTTACAAGTTTTGGTCAATAGCAGCTCACCAAGGTTCACCACTGTCATAACTTCTAGCCTGACTGATCAGTGTTACCTTTCTTTTTAATTTATATGTATAAAATCATACAATATGGACTCCTCTGAATCCAACTGCTTTCTTTCTATATTATGTTTGGAAAGATCATACTTATTGTTACGTGTAGCTATAGTTTGTTCATTGTTGCATTGTTCCCCTTTATGTATTCTATTATTGATAAGTCTTTGTTTACTTTCTAGTTTGGACTACTTTGAATATTTTGCCATAGAAGTTCTTATACACGCCTTTAGTAAATATATGTGCACATCTCCATTAAGTCTATACTTAGTAATGGAACTGCTGGGTCATAGAGTATGTGTCCATTCAACTTTAGTGGACTGACCAAACAACTTTCTAATACGGTTATCCCAGTTTACTCTCTAACAGTGCATGGGAGTTCCAGTTGTTCTACATTAACATTAACAATAGCTACCATTATCTTTTTTTTAATCCATTCTGATATGTTGGAGTATTGTCTTATGATTTTCCTATCTTTTCTCTAATGACTAATGCAGAGGTGTGCCTTTCACATGGTCTCATGTGGCTATTATGAGAATTAAATGACACAATACACATCAAGCTCTTCGCACAGTGCCTGGCACATAAGGAGTACTCAATAAAACCAGGCTTTCTTCTTATTATACCTTTGCCTCTTTGATTACAATGAAGGATCATGGTGGGATGTCAATATTGCACATTCCTCCCTTGTAAAAACCATTGTTCTTTTCCTCTTTGGGTTGTTATTGCAAAAATAACCACAGAAAACTAGACAAATCATAAAAGAGAATGTTAGTAAAGTAAGAAAAAATCGTTTTATGGCTCTGTTTCTTTCTTTTTTTTTTTTAACTGGTCTGAGCAACCAAAGTTTATTTTATTGAGCACCACAGAATTAACACAAATGAAATGTAACCTCATTAATCACCATTCATTGATTTACACCTTGCTAATGCAATCATTTAGGAAAGTAGCTGTTAGGTAATGGTGTCTCATTATAGTTCTTGTGCAATTTCCAGATAGGAATTATTATCAAGTATGTCAAATGGGAATCCTGCATACTGGGTGTGTGATAATCCAAGTACTCAAAACAGTTGTGTAAAGTACCACCGGAAACTTTTCTAACCAGCCAATAATGAATAACGTAGTTTTTCTTTGCCATGCTTTGAATGGAGTTTACCTTCTTGGCTTTTGTCATTCTGTCTTGTGTTAAAGAGGATGTAGCCGCCATTTCTGTCCATATTCTACTTCTTTGACTACAGATGGAAGAGAAAACAGGGCACAATTGTGAGCAACAAAGGAAGTAGAGTGTTCTGAAGACAGACGGCACAGCTACACAAGTGTCATGGCGTCCGTTCAGGAATTTAGAACTACGAATGACATGGCAGGGGCCTCACAATGGCCTTAAATTTTGAGCTGTCTTAACAATGCCAGCAGGCAGGCATCAATCATTGCCATCCAGCATATGGACAAGAATATTTATCCCAACAGAGTGGCTTTTATTTTTTGAGTTATTGAATGGTTTGTTGTGTCTTTTGCATGAATGCTGAGTAGGAAATCTCTACAGACACATTCTGATACATATATTTAAAATGTAAGTTGATAAATAAACTCAGTGGTATGTATACAGCACAAATTATACAAATTATAAATTTTAATTTTTTGACTTCTGCGATTATTATGAGTTTTCATATGTTGCATACTACATATACCTTGAATTGTGCAATAAAGTAGTGATTTGAACCACTTGATTAAGAACTGACTATAAAACCGAAATGCCATTTCAGTCAACAAATATTCAAGAAGTCATAGACTGATGCCAGACTACAATTGGGTAGTATGCTCACCTATGCTCACACATATATGCTTACATACATATATATATATATATATACCTATGCTCACATATGTGTGTGTGTGTGTGTGTGTGTGTGTGTGTGTGTGTAAGCATGTATATGTAAGTTTAAATCAAAGCCAGTTATGGACAGTGTGATCATAATTAAGCCACCCTGAGCCTATATGGAGCTTGATTATATGGTTTGGAGCAATGCTTCTCAACAGGATGATTTTATCCTTCAGAGGACATTTGGAGATATCTGGAGATACTGTTGGTTGTGACAACTAGGGGAAAAGGGACTACTGGCATCTAGCAGTTGGAGGCCAGGGAAGATACTCAACATCCTATGATCTGCAGGACAGTCCCCACAACAAAGAACTCTCTAGCCCAGAATGTTAATAGCACTAAGGTTGAGGATCCCTGATTTATAACTCTAATCCTTATTCCAGGGTCCAGAGCAGCACCTGCCACATAGTAGGCTGTTAATAAATTTATTCAGGAACAAGTATTACTATGAAGTTACTAACGTGTTCAACAGGAAATTTTGTTAAAAAATAATAATCAAATGAATGCATTATGTGGTGTGTGAGCTACAGCTCAATAAAGTTATTTAAAAACACGATAACCACTTCACTTTTTATGAATATAGTATTTGCAATATTTTCACATTTTCATATAGTGTTCTTTTTTCGAAACTAACAGAGTAGAAAACAGGTTACTATTTTGATTGAGAGCAGTGATTTCAAAGTCAGACAGACATGGATTAAAAACTGCAGTGACCCTCAGTTTCCTGCCCTGTAAATTAGAATAAAAATAAAAAATGGGGGGAAATTACCTTAAACGTACTCATTTCATAGTAGTAGTGATTACAGTCTCCTAGCATGGAGTATTATCATGTGGATTCAGCTAGTTGTATATTATCCTTGGTTCTATCAGCTGACAGGAAGGGTTAATTCCTATTTGATGAGGGAATTACTTTATTTTAGACTATTGCTGTATGACAGTATTTGTAGGTCACCTAACAAGCCATTTTGTAATAGAAGTTACATCAACAATGTCAACCTCTTCAATGTAGAGAATTTCTATGTGCCAGGCACTGTACTAATTTTTTTCTGGATATTTTATTCTCTAATCTTCCCCCAATATGATGATGTTTGGTATATCAAGGCTTAAGGAGGTTTGGCCACACAGGTAGTAAATAGCAGATCTGGGTTCAGTGACATAGATGTGTGTCTAATTCTGAACCAAAACTCAGGGCTAATGACTCTGTGCAATCAAGAAAACACTTCATCAAAGATATATAAAATTTATATATTTAGGAGAGAGAGGAAGACTGATAAAGATGGGATGAAAATGGGAGTAAACTGATATTTCCAACAAAGGCTCAAATACTTTGTAATGTACAAGTTGTTTAATAGAAGGTTGATTGCTATAGTGTATCACTGGGATCAATTTTTATGACCATAATTAGAGGGTTAGATAAATAATATAGACACATTGCAGTTAATGAAAACATTGCAGTTAATGAAACATCTCTATACTTAGATATCTCATTTGTTAAGAAGATGCAAACAGACTATAGAATGAAGTGTATATATATTCACAGAGTCACAACTTTACACATGGTTGGAAATTGTGCCTGTAATGGAGGAAGAGATTATAGGCTAGAACAACAATCAACAGGACTTATGCTTTCTTTTCTTTGTCTCTTTCACACAAATGAGCATATATTATATTTAGAAGGTCTAAAAATCTCTTATTTAGTACACATTTTTATTATATGCCAACTATGGCCAGGTCCCACTCTTCTACACATTTGAGTCTTATCCTTGCTGTATGGTGAATTCTGGAAGCATTATGTGAGTTTGTTTCATTGATATCCAAGCCACAGACAGGAAGCGAGCTCATAAGAGTCTGGACTCAGGTGGTCATGTTGGGAATGCATGATCCACCTTTTATGTGAGTCTAGCATAGGTATCTCTCCCTTAAGCCTGTCCATGGCAACCTTTGGTGGTTTGGAAGACAAAATTCAGTCCATGCACTCAGTTCATAGGAGAAAGAACCATTTCCTGAGAACAGGGATGATTGAGGAATTTTTAAAGAGTCTCTTCAGACCATTCTTCCTGTTTGACTATATGACTATTTATTCATATAATACTTTCCACAGATTCTGATTTTTATGGTGCCATAAAGTAAGATTTTCAGAAACTTGGTGGTGGGTAACATAATGCCATCAACGACACTATTAATTAATGAAGAATTCTACTTAGTGAGGGTGAGCATCATATTTTTCTGAAAATGAATCTTGAGAGCTTCCTTGATTATACTGTGCTTCTGCTTCCATTATCATTTAGAGACTGAGGCATGAGATGGGTCTGGTGATTATAATGATTTAGGAGGAGAAATAATATGTCAGAACTATGGGAGATTCTATAATTTCATGGTCTATAGCATAAAAAAATACATCATATCACTAGATCCGGGTGTGTTGTATTTTAATATTGGCTGTTGTGGTACCTTGCACAATATACCTGATTGCAAATTTATACTGAACTCCCCTGACATCAATGGCATACATATTGTAGTTACTAATGAAGAAAAGAGAATGTAATATACTTTTATTAGAAATTTCTTTAGGGTCCACACCATAATGGCACATATGACGGGGGAAAGAAATTATTCATTAAGTATTTCCCAGGAATTATTCATAATTTAATCTAACAGTATGACAGACCCTAGACCTTGTGGATGCTTCAACTGGTGCTGAGTGGAACTGCCCAGCTCCATAATGTGGCTAGCCATATGGAGTACATTATACCTCTGATCTGAAACCTGCAATAAAGATCTTTTTGCTTTCTGGGGCAATTACAGGTTCTGACAATTTGTCTTTAATAGTTTGGACCATAACTCTCTTTAGAAGCAAGAATTTTTACATGAACCAAAATCTGCTCCTCAGATTGTGTGCATCACCTACAGATTTGGGTTTTGATGCTCAACACCTTAAACATTAAAATAAAAAGCAAAATAACTCAATGCATAAAGAAATTTGGTACTTGAATAGTCAGAGAAGAAGGTAACTGAATTTTTAGTTCCTACTGAATATTTTTCTTTTCTTTTGTATATTCTTTTATTGAGTTTGATTTGTCAACATAAAGTATAACACCCAGTGCTCATCCTGTCAGGTGCCCCCCTCAGTGCTGTAACTACCAGGAGCACCTGGGTAGCTCAGTCAGTTAGGCCTCTGACTCTTGATTTTGGCTCAGGTCATGATATCAGGGTCCTGGGATCAAGCCTCACATCAGGCTCTGCACTCAGTGCAGAGTCTGCTTGTCCCTCTCCCTCTGTTCCTCCCCCTATTTTCTTTCCCTCAAATAAATAAACAAATAAAATCTTAAGAAAAAAAGAAAAGAGATGTAACTACCAGATTATTTTCTTCAGGCATCAGTGTCAAATTTAAATAATGGATTTTCTTCTTTAGATTTTTGCTTTTGACTTTTTTTTTTAAAGTTCTCTCTTTTTTTTTATTTTTTATTTATTTATTATAGTCACAGAGAGAGAGAGAGGCAGAGACATAGGCAGAGGGAGAAGCAGGCTCCATGCTCCGGGAGCCAGACGTGGGACTCGATCCCGGGTCTCCAGGATCGCGCCCTGGGCCAAAGGCAGGTGCCAAACCGCTGCGCCACCCAGGGATCCCCACTTTTGACTTTTTAAGTTGTATTTCATTGAATGTAGGATTTATTGATTATATAATGCACCACTCTTTTATGTGCTATTGTGAATTATGAGAGTAGTCTTAATTTTGAGAAATGTAGAAAAAATATATCTTAGAATCAATGAAATTTGGTAATCACAAGTGATACATGTTGAGGGAAAAAAACAACGCACATCTATGTAGCTACTATCCACTGCCAAACTTCTGTAAATAACTTGTTCCGCATCTCCCATAATTGCAAAAGCAGGTTTTTGCGAGATGGAACGATTTGATATATTTTGAATTGCAACTGAGTTTTTTCATTCAGCAATAGATTATGGACACTCTCCCATACCGGTTACCTTTTTTAAAAGAAATGGTTAAAATGTCATTCAGAAATGTCTTTTCTATCTTTAAGTCAGAAGTTACAAACTGTGGCCCACAACCAACGGTTTTAAATATCAAGAAATTTCGTTCTCATTCCTGCTTTCCAGCTTCTCTTACAAATCAGATCAGGACGGTGTTTTCACATAGTAACAGTCTGCAGCCAAGTAGTGACTGGCCTTCAGTTGAAGGAAGCATCCTTCTTGCACACTACATTCTCCACAGTTCCTTTTCCTCATACGTACAGACCGTATCTCTTATTTACATCCTCACCTGGCCCCCACTGGGCTTTGGGTTTGAAACTCCTACTTTAAACATTTGGAATAAAATATACTGCAGTAGCACAGAAAGGCCTTTTTGTGGCATTCCAAGTTCATTTAGAAAATTACATTTTTCACCATCTACCACCTTCACTATCTAGTTTTTGCTCCTGCCAACATTTAGATATCTAATGCAAGTTTTTTTTTTTCAATTCTTTCACTTCCTTAAAGCCACAATAGATGACTTACCAGTTCCATTTCATTGTCCCCAGTTATTTTTTAAAGTTGTTTTCCTACCATGCACATCTCATTCAATCGTCCTGGATCTACACTTTCACCTTGATCTTTGTTAGACACCGTTTCCAAGGGTCTGCCGTTGTCCACCCAAAATGGAAACATGGTCTTTGTGCCACTAGGTATCGCAGCTTTGTCTTTGGAGACCAGCCTGATGACTT